>NC_057796.1:184003233-184363968 GCF_018294505.1 Triticum aestivum
CTGCGGGCCGGCGGCGGCGGGGCGGTTGGACGTTGTCCGGCCGGAACGGACACGTCCGGCGCGGCGCGGAGGGAGAGGGTTAGGGTTCGTCTGAGATTTCGTTTTTCGGGATGCCCACTTATAAATATTTAGAGGGAGCTATGAGGGTCCAAATGAGGTGCGGTTTTCGCCCACACGATCGTGATCGAACGACCTAGAGCATGGAAGAGAGTTTGGTGGGTTTTGGGCTGGTTTTGGAGGGGGTTTTTGCTGGACACTCAAATGGACTTTGTGGATGCCCGGTTAACCGTTGGAGTACCAAACGACCTCCGAATGGAACGAAACTTGACCGGTAGTCTCCGGGTGGTATATTAAGACCACTTGACAAGCCTCGGTCCATTCCGAGAAAGTTTGACACATGCACACGAAAGAAAACAAGAGGGGTGCACCGGAGGAGATAGGAGCGCCGGATTGGAAAACAGACAACGGGGAAAATGCTCGGATGCATGAGACAAACACGTATGCGAATGCAATGCACATGATGACATGATATGAAAATGCATGACATGACAAAATACAAAACGCAAGACAAAACCCGACAACGGAGGGAAAAACATATCACATAGCCGGAAATGGCAAGAGTCGGAGTTACAAATATGGCAAGTTACATGCGGGGTGTTACAGGTAACAACCAGTGGATGGATCCAAAAATAATGATAGCAGGCTGATGATAGCTTTAATTTAATAAAAAGACAGATGATGATTGCTTTACTATTTGTTTCCCACCCAAGATGAACAACATAGGCATACCCTAGGTGAACCAGATAATAGACAGAGATACTATTCATAGCTGCCTTGATATGTGCCTCACAACTAATTTTAAAACTCAAGTTTGAACATTAATTTGGACCTGACTTGGAGTCTAATAGGTGAACATGACAATAAAGTAGCAGGTAATATTAAGCAATGCATAACATAAGCAGAAACAAAAGAGTGCGACCTCTCTTATGGACTCGTGTACTCCTCAGGTTCATCTGCTGAGTCGATGATGGTGATGCAGTTGCGGTGGGTGCCGGCGGCAGGGAAGGAGATCCAAGGCGGCGAAAGATGGTCATGAGCCGTGATGTCTGGTTTGGTGGATGCTTCTGTCGATGGAGTAGCTCAGGTGAGGTGGACGACGTCGCGTCAGGAGCAGGACAAACCACACAAAGTTTTCTTCGACACCTACCTATAACTGAAGTAATTTTGTAAGGGCTTTGTCAGCGTCCTAGGAACGGGGGTCCCCAGACTTGCCTGCCTGCGGCCCACGGGGTGGCTCCACCAGTAGCCCTGTATGGCCCATCTTCACCAGCAAACACTCAAGACCCCACGAGGGGCCAAGCCTCGCGAGGCGGACGACGCAAGACCTCCTCGGGGGCGGCCTCACCAGGCTGACTCGCGAGGGGCAGAGAGATCAAGGCAAGGGGCACCTCGCGAAGTTCCTGTGACGCAAGCCATGACGACCGGGGACAGGCGGGCGCCAAGCGGGCGCCAGCGCGCACAGTGTCCTCGTTTCCTCTTTGGTGCTAAAGGGGCAAGCGCAGGCAAGGAGTCCCGAGGCATCAGGAAAAGGTTTCCATATCGGTGCAACAAGACCAAGACCAGCAGGACAGTAGGATGGAGGTCACCGTGGAGCCCAAGACGGCGTCACCACCAGAGCCTTTGGCAGGCGAAGACCACCTTTAGTCAGGATAACTTGTACTAGTTGTCTCCCTTCAAAATTGGACGTTGTGGGATCCCTTCCCACCTAACATTTGGGGAGAGCACCAGGGCCTCTATAAATAGGGCTAGCCACCACAGTAGGAGGCAACTGATCTGGTACCGATCAGAGGCAACTGATCTCGAGCATCCTCATCCACACAAGCTCACCAAGCACAAGAGCACCTCTCCCCAGGAGGCTGTTCTTCCCTTTGTAACTGTTCATCCTCAGCCCAAGAGGCAATCCACCACACCACACTGGAGTAGGGTATTACCGCACATCGGGGGCCCGAACCAGTATAAACCTTGTGTCTCTTGTTCTGTGAGTTCGATGCGCTGAGCTTTGAGATCGCGGTGATGGCGTGAGCTAGGGGGAGGAGATATCTTCGTGCGCACCCCAGTGTTCGAACCTCAAGGGTTTTGCCGGAACCCGAAATCCGACATTTGGCGCGCTAGGTAGGGGTGCGCTGAAGCCTTCCTCCCGCCGATCCGCATCCCATCGCTCCACCGCATCCATGGCGGACGCGCGCCGAGCCCGAGCTGAGCGTCGGGCGGCCCTCGCCGCCCGTGTCACTCAGACAGCCCCTGTCGGCGGGCCTCCCCATTGTTCCCCGTCACCCGCCACCACCGTTCCGGCGGGAAACGAGCAGCAAGCGTCCTCGCTGCACCCCTCGGTGCGGCGGGATGGCCGTACCGCCACTCCGTCGCTGACCCCGACCGGCTTGTCGTCTCACGCTTGTCGTGCGGACGCGCAGGCCGCGCTGCTCATGGCACACGAGCTCCTACGCTACCGCCCGGTCGATGACCTCTACGAAGACTGGTTGGACCGCATCACCGAGCTCGTCAGCGCCGCTGGGGGCTCCCCCGCACCCTCCCTCTTGCTGCCTCGCCCTCAGCCAGCTGCGGGCGATGTAGCTCACGGAGCACCTCCACCACCTTCGCACCAAGACGACGCTCTGGCGCCAAGGCGTGCGGCCCCCTGACGTGACCCACCGCGTCGGGCACCCTCGCGAGAAGAAGGAAGCTGCCAAGAAGTTCCCCGGCCGCAAGAGAATGCTCCCACGCTCCCAGTGCCATCGCGACAAGACCGCGTGCCTCCTGCAGTGGCGGCGTGCGGGCATAAGGGGCAGGCTCCGCATCAGCAAAGGGCCCCGATGGCCACGGCAGGCTGCCGTGCCTTCACTCCTGAGCTCCGTAGTGTCATTTGGCCGGGCAAGTTCAAGCCGGACCTGCCTGCTCGCTACGACGGCACCCCCGACCCTGCGGAGTTCTTGCAGCTCTACGAGCTGAGCATCGAAATGGCCAACGGCGACGAGAAAGTCATGGCGAACTAGTTCCCCATGGCTCTCAAGGATGGTGCCCGCACGTGGCTCCTGAACCTGCCTCCAGGCTCGATCTCCTCCTGGGATGAGCTGCGCCGCATCAAGCAGCAGCCAGGACAAACCTTGCAGAAGTACATCCAGCGCTTCAATAGCGTTCGTCTCAAGATCCCCAAGGTGACGGATGAGGCCATCATTTCCGCGTTTTTTGATGGCGTCCGCGAGGTCAAGATGAAGGAGGAGCTCGCCATCCACGAGGAGTTATGCACGGCTCTAGAGCTGTTCAACATGGCGACCAAGTGCGCGAGAGCCAAGGAGGGGCGCCTTTCCCTCCTCGAGCTCCCAGTTACCGACCCGGAGGAGAAGAAAGCCAAGGCCAAGGACGTGAAGCACAAGGGAGTGGCCGTGCTCGCAGCAGAGCTAGACACGAAGCACGGCCGGGACCATCCTGAGTCGTCCAAAAGCAGCCGACTGTTCTGCGCCTTCCACAATGTACACAGCCACAACACCAACGACTGTCAAGAGCTCAGGGCCATTCGAGATGGACGCTTCGGTCGACGCCCCGAGCGCAACGACCGGGGCTACGGCCGAGGAGGAGGACGAGACAGAGGACGCTGGGACAATCGCGGCCACTGCCAGGAGTGGCGTGACCGGCCTCGCGAGGACCGCTGGCAGGACCAGCCTCGTGAGGGCGCCTGGAGGGATCAGCCTCGCGAGGACCGACCTCAGTGCAACGCTGGTCTTCCTCCGCTGCCGCCACCACCAAGAAGGAACGACGACCACCATCAGGACAAGGGGGTCGGGTGCTTCCAGGAACCGTGTGCTATCACTTGCATCTTGGGCGGACCTCAGACCCCAACATCTCTTCGACAACGGAACCCGGTGACATTTTCCAAGTTTATTTAGCAGGAAGCGCCCCCGGGGCTGCATCATTCCCAGGCCGCGTGGGCCTGTCCCTGCGGCATGTACCCTTTTACGCCTTTAGCTTACTCTGCTGGGGGCGCCCCTCGGGCTGCATCATCCCCAGGCCGCTCGGGTCTGACCAGGTGGCATGTATCGTTCTTGCATTTACCTAAGCTAGCTTGCTTTCCATGCATAATCCATCTATGGTTATCACCTTCTTGATTGTCACCCATCATGACCGTCCGCGTCGCCGGTCTGCCCCATGCTCATCCCGCAACGGGAGTTACTCACGCTGGCACGACGCTTGTGCTCGGGTCTGTCCCTGCAACGCCGACAAATCAGAGCGGTCGAGCTCTGACTCGCGGCACGCCCCGCGCACATCACCTCACCAGGCCCTCAGTGGCTTCATCTTCTTGCGGAGCGACCCGCGGCAGATCGGCAATCGTAGTGGCAATCTGTGTCCCTCCTCATGCTAACCTGCAGGAACCTCCTGAGGACAACAGCAGGCGGTACCGCGGGCTCCCTCTTCTCCCATGCAATTTGCTTGCGCGTTAAAAGGGGGGCTCCTGAGCATCGCGACTCAGGAGCTCTTACTAGCTCTCCAGCCCTCACCCCTGGCCTTGACCACGACACCGCAACCTGGCATACCAGCGGCGGCTGAGCTCGCTCGAGGGTCGGGACCTGAGGATGTAGAGCACATAGAAGAGCGGGGAAAAGAGGGGGAGGCTCGCACGGGCCCAACCTAGCTACATTATAGCCGTCGACACGCCAGTCTGGCAGGGCACAAGGAACCGACTCTCGACTGCCAAGATAAGTTTCGCGCCCGGGTCGATCAAGCATTACGGTATATGACCCTCACTTGTTACAGCCTTGTTACGGCAACGTCGCCTCCCTTTCCTACCTCTCGGTGGCTGCTTGCGCGCTAAAGGGGACTTCTTGAGCATCGCGCCTCAGGAGCTCTTACTGGACCTCGGGCTGCTCACCTCCTAGCCTTGACCACGACATCGCGACCTGGCATACCAGCGACGGCTGCAGCCTTCTTGGGGACCGGGACCTGTCGGGTAGAGCACCAAGCTGCGGCGGGGTTGGAAAGGGGGCACTGAGCCGAAACAGGACAAGCATTTGCAATTTTTCATAATAAGGATAATATCAATGAAGGACATTACAGACCCTTTACACGCCCCGTGGGGTCCATCTCAATTCATCGCAGGGAACAAAAGAAGGGAGTTTCCAGGAGCCCTATCTACACGCGCCAGCGCGGCCGACGTCATCACCAACAGTGGGCCACGAGAGGCCGGCGCCAACCCCATCCAGATCAGCGACGGCGGCGTCCGGACGCTGCGGCCTTGCTACGAGCGTGGCGAGAGCTCGGGGGCACGTAGCTGTCGTCACTCGTCTCCGGGGTCTCATAGGGCTCAGGAGAGTCGCTGGACTCCCAAGCACCACCGCGGCTACTGGAGGAGCTGCTGGCGAAGCCAGCGGCAGGCTCGTCAATGGCCGTTGCGCCGCCCCGACGACCCCCTCCGGGGCAGCACTCCAGGCGGGGGCCTTCCTCGTCGAAGACCTTGAAGAACATGGTGGAAACGCCATCGTACTCAAAATGGATGGCGAGGGCACCTTCCGAGCGGCAGACTCGAGCAACCTCGCCCCAGCCACGGGTCATGAAGATCTTGCCTGGGAAGACGGCTTCAACCTCCGCTCCAGTCACTGGGGCGTCGCAGTCGGCGTGCTGCAGCCAAAGATCGAGGGGGCCCCTCGGCGGAATCTCGGCGGACAAGAATTGCGGAAAGCGAATCCAAGTGGGCGGAGGCATCGCTGCCCACATCACGAGTTCACGCAAGGAGTCCGCGATGTGGACTCCTGGGGCAACGGCGTGCGTCACGAATGCGCGACGACCACGACAACAGCTTGGGCAGCGGCGCTCGCCGCCTCTTCCTCCGGAGCCCTCGGCTTGGGTGTACAGAGGCAGCGGATACCCGGGAGGTGGCCGCTCGCACCAAGGCCTCGACACCTCCAGCGTCACGACTACGTCGCGGCGGTGGGCCAGCCTCTTCTTCTGCGGAAGTGGCCCGGGCTCGTCACGGGTTTTTTTCCCTTCTCTGCGGCTGAGAACCTCCGTATCGGCACCATGAGTGTCGCTGCTAGCGATGAAGTAGGGAGAAGAAACGAGCGGAGCAGGAAGAGATGAGCGACGGGGGCTCCGCCCCCTCCTCATTTATAGGGGGAGAAGGCCACCCAGCGATCCCCATGATCACAGGTAATGATGATTTTTCTCTGCATGCAGCAGGGACTTGTCAAGTCGGGCAGTTGATGAGGCAGCGTGGGGTAGCGGAGACGCCCACGTCCAATCAATCGCCATGTGTCAAACAAGACCGCAGGCTATTGGGGCCCGCGGCGCCCCGCACTTGCCCTTTGGCTTCGCCTCGAAGCCAAGTCCGAGCGCGCCTTGGGCCCGGGGGCTACTGTCGGCGTCCTGGGAACGGGGGTCCCCAAACTTGCCTGCCTGCAGCCCACGGCGTGGCTCCACCAGCGGCCCTGTACGTCCCATCTTCACCAGCAAACACTCAAGACACTCGCGAGGGGCCAAGCCTCACGAGGCGGACGATGCAAGACCTCCTCGGGGGCGGCCTCACCAGGCTGGCTCGCGAGGGGCGGAGAGATCAAGGCAAGGGGCACCTCGCGAGGTTCCTGTGACGTAAGCCATGACGACCGGGGCCTGGCGGGCGCCAGGCGGGCGCCAGCGCGGACAGTGTCCTCGTTTCCTCTTTGGTGCTAAAGAGGCAAGCGCAAGCGAGGAGTCCCGAGGCATCAGGCAAAGGTTTCCATGTCGGCTCAACAAGACCAAGACCAGCAGGACGGCGGGACGGAGGTCACCGTGGAGCCCAAGACGGCGTCACCACCAGAGCCTTTGGCAGGCGATGACCACCTTTAGTCAGGATAACTTGTACTAGTTGTCTCCCTTCAAAATTGGCCGTTGTGGGATCCCTTCTCGCCTAACATTTGGGGAGAGGACTAGGGCCTCTATAAATAGGGCTAGCCACCATAGTAGGAGGCAACTGATCTGGGACCGATGAGAGGCAACTGATCTAGAGCATCCTCATCCACACAGGCTCACCAAGCACAAGAGCACCTCTCCTCAAGAGGCTGTTCTTCCCTTTGTAACTGTTCATCCTCAGCCCAAGAGGCAATCCACCACACCACACTGGAGTAGGGTATTACAGCACATCGGGGGCCCGAACCAGTATAAACCTTGTGTCTCTTGTTCTGTGAGTTCGACGCGCTAAGCTTTGGGATCACGGTGAGGGCGTGAGCTAGGGGGAGGAGAGATCTTCGTGCGCACCCCAGTGTTCGAACCTCAAGGGTTTTGCCGGAACCCGAAATCCGACAGGCTCCTTTGGCTTGCAGGATTCTAAAAATGCAGGGATAGAAAAAACACCGAAATAGGACATGAATACACGTGAGAAATAGAGCATTTGTAAACACAGGATTTCTGTCAACTTGGGTGTTTGGTTCACAGGAATTGGAAGAGCAGACGAATGGAAAGAAACATGGCCAAATTAAAGTGAAACCATATGGAAGCGTGTACAGTTAGAATGGCCAAATTAAAGTGAAACCATATGAAAGCGTGTACAGTTAGAATGTTATTCTGCCACTAATGCACTTGGTCTTGTTTTCTTGCATAGGATTTTGAAAAGTAGGTCTAGGTAGATATTTTGCTCCATTGCTTTCAAAAAAAAGCATGAATAATTGAATAGTAGAGTGCCATAGGAAAATTTCCTATTGCCATGTTTTTTCTTAA
This sequence comes from Triticum aestivum, assembly GCF_018294505.1. NCBI lineage: Eukaryota > Viridiplantae > Streptophyta > Magnoliopsida > Poales > Poaceae > Triticum > Triticum aestivum. The sequence goes on from NC_057796.1 coordinate 184,010,971, forward strand.
GTTTTTCCTTTGAATCAAAATAGCCCTAATGGACGGACATGAATGTAGAGTAATAAGTGATGCGATAAGTGTACAATCTCTTTGCCGTAGCCGTGTCGACCTCAGCATCATTGGGTTGGTCGCTGAAGAAGTTGAGGCAGAGGTGGTTGTCGGAGGTGTGGAGGAAGATCTGAGGAATTTGTAGACAGCGTCCAGGGCACTGCTCTATTGAGGTGGATGGTTCCGTCGTTGGAGTAGCTCCAGCGAGCCGTAAGACGTCGAGGCTGAAGTAGTACAAGACATACATCGTTAATCTCATGTGGGATTCTAATAGCATCTCCAATAGATGATGTAAAATACATTACCAAAAAGTGATAGATGTAAAATTTACATCACCAAAAAACACCTAACTACAACAGATGAGGTAAAAACTATTGACTCTGAACTTAACTGTCGAAACTGAAATCTACTATCAAAACTGAATGCACTGGTAGCAGAGAGGCACTTCACATGTAGTTTAGGCCGCTCGAGCACTAGTAGTAGAGAAACAGTGATCTAAATCAGCAGGCGATCAACGGGGAACACAATAGCATATAGTAGCCGGAGCAGCAACGCCTGGAGGAGCAGCAACTAATGCTAGAGCAGCAACTCATGTAGCTGCAGCAGCCCGTGTACCAGCATCAGCAACGCGAGCAAGAGCAAGAGCAGAGTAGCAGCACGAGCAAGGGGAGAACAGAGTAGCAACGAGAGCGAGGGGGAGCAGAGCAGCAGCACGAGCGAGCGAGCGAGAGCCAGAGCATCAGCAACAGATCCGGCTGGTATGGACGCCGCCGATGAAAGGGCCCCGCACTGCGGGAGAGCTGCCCATGGGGTGTGGGATGGAGCACTGTCGGCGCCGGGAGGTCGATTTAAGGAGAAGGTGCGATGCGATGAGTGTACAACCTCTTTGGTGGCGCCGAGTAGGCCTCGGCTTTGTCCGAGGAGTCGGTGAGGATGCTGCGGTTCTGGTGGAGCAGGTTAAGCCGGCGCTGTGGGGATGGAGCAGCCGCGATAGATGAGGCGATCGTCAGAGCAGCTCCTTGGAGGTGGAGGACGGGGCAGTTGAACCGGCGGGGCGACGGATCCTCATCCAGGGGAGGTGGATAAGGGATATCGAGCTATTGCGGTAGACGACGTCGTCGGGGAAGAGGCTCCGGCTGGGCAGCGGGGAGGTGGCGGACGGAGGAGGGTGGGGTTCCCCAGTTGGAGCAGAGAGGTTATGGCGGCCTGGGATTTCGAATTGCGAAAAGGAGGCGACGGGAGGGGGGAACCATGACTTAGGGACGCGGTTGTCCAAAATGTAGGGTGTGTTACAAAAGTACCCCATCAATTTGAACTAGCGGCCCTTTCGGCTCAGGGGTAGAAGGGGGATTTCGCGTGTCGGGATTTGGCAGCTGGTGGGAGTTTTTGCGTGCGTTGTAATTTCGGGATAGCAAGGCGCGGGTTGTGAAGGTGCGAGTTTTGGGAGCACGATATCTGAATTTTCGGGATATAACAAGGCGCGGGTTTAATTTTAGGGACAAGCCTAACATGTAATATTGTACGTACCAAATCAATTCGCACTTCCCTCAACGAGAAAAATAAAAAAATAAAACTATTCACACCACACAACGAGAGAGTCTTGTCCCGTTTTACTATACAAATGCTATTCAAAGCTATGAATCCATGTTATGTCCAACAATTTTTTTGGCTGGCTGTATAATGCATGTAACATACTCATATCAACATTTTAGTGCATTCCAAATGTCTATACTACCCCTGCAATTCGAACTAAATTTGAATTCGTTTCTCTATTTGAATAAGAATCTATAATCATGATTGTTGCCAACTTAAACCATCTTTCGTGTATTAACTTAACAACACACCACATGATTACTATAGAGATAGATATGAACTATGTGTACTATATGAACTCAATCCAAATTTTTGAATACACTTGATGTTGATTCCAAATAATAGTACATTTGATGTACTAACTAGATATTGATAATCTAAACCATGTTCCATATGTACACCATGTTTATCACACAAAGTATAGTGCACCGCCCCCTACATTATGATAAGTATTTAGCCCTGAGCTGCAAAAGCCACACATTATCCAAAATTATAATCAATGTTCTATATATTATATGTAGTATAACATGTTCATAACCACACCATGCGTATCACCATTATATATATTCATTCATGCATGCGTCGGTTTAAAACACTATGATATCTTCTTCAAATATTCGAATCGACTTTTTTATAATGAATTATGATCTCTGTTTGTCTTTTACACCTTCGCGGTCCTCTTCTCTTTGTAGCTAGCTAGCGCTAACTTTATATCGTGCATCCACACGCCCGCCCCCCTCTCACCCTCCCTCAGCGTCCACTCCATCGCACACATTCATTATTTCTCTTTGGGTCGTTCACCCACGGTGTGTGTAGGCCCCCAGGCTCCTTCTTTCCGGCACACACCGGTCGATATACCTCTGTAGCCAAGTGTGCCTACCACAAAGACACACTTCCCCTCTTCTCTTCTCACTATCCATGCCCCCCATGTCCAATATGGTTCCAGGCAGGTGCACACTCCCGCCCCTCTTTTCATTGATCTCATGCTCACACACTCCGCCCCCTCGACATAGTAGGCCTCGCACCACCTCCTAGCTGCACCCCTCTCCCCCAGTCCATCTCTCCGGACCTTATTTGCATGTATACGTACCGATCTGCCTACATATAGCTAGGTCGACTATCTGATAAAGGCAAAGGTGTCCCGTCTTTCGATGAGATGGTGATTATCGTTTCGGAGGTGTAGACTTTAATGATCCGACTATGAACGTGCGAGGACGTCGTGCCTTAGCAATCACTAAACCAACTCCAAGAGGTTATTGACCACGCCGGAGCACGATCAACCTGACCACGAGGGTCTGTTTCCTGCGTGCAAACGAAGAACAAGCAAGAAACTGAGATTGCAATCTGGATATTGCGAATATAAGAGGAAAGCTTTATTAATGAAGGTGGGGTTCTGTGACGCCTTTGTCTGGTCGTTGAACACAAACGAAGTACACGAAGTTGCAGCTATGGCGAACTTTTCATCTAAACAAAACCCAAAGTCTAAACGACGCCCTAAGGGCTGTATATATGGAGGAAGAGGGGGGAATTTCGTGGCCCTTGAGGGAGGGGTCCGAAACCAACCCTAACTCTTGTTTCCCCACACATACGGACTCTAAAAACAGCCTATACTTAAGTATTTCGAAATTACATAGGCCTGGCCCAATAATAAGGTGACGCAGCGCCTAGAATAGCCTCTGGACGAAATTTATGAAGTGGCATCTTGTATATTTCGTCCAAGGCTTCATGCACTCCTTATGGTGGCTTCAAAGTCCTGAAATCATCACTTGTAACTCCGTTCTTGTTCCCCTTGCGCATGCCATCATCTCCAGGCTTGGTCTTGCTCCAGTGTTCATCCCTCTTCTCCATGTCAGGCCCTTCATTTGTAAGCAAAACAAATGTATCCAATTTAGGCAGCATCATATTCTCATGAACACTAGAATCATTACCAAGAAACGAAAGTACCTGATAATTTAATTGGCGTGCGCGAGCTCTAGTAATTGGTCCAGTATATGTAGCAGTAGGGGCTCTGGGTCTAACAATGGTATTGATGTCCTCATAATCCTCCCCTTCTTGAAATGAAGTCGTCCTCGACGGAAGCTCATCTTCCTCACCCAAATAAGGCTTCAAATCTGCAATGTTAAAAGTGGGACTAACCCCAAAATCTGCAGGCAGCTCAAGTTTATATGCATTATCATTTATTTTCTCTAACACCTTAAAAGGACCATCAGCACGTGGCATTAGCTTTGATTTGCGCAAATTAGGAAACCTATCCTTACGCAAATGTAACCAAACAAGATCTCCAGGTGCAAAGACAACATGTTTTCTACCCTTATCTCCAGCAAGTTTATATTTAGCATTCATACGCTCAATGTTTTCCTTAATTAACTCATGCGTTTTTAAGATCAAATCAGCACGTTGTTTAGCATCAAAATTAACCTTCTCCGAAGATGGGAGAGGCAACAAATCAATAGGTGCACGAGGTAGGAAACCATACACAATTTCAAAAGGGCACATCTTATAGTAGAATGCAACGAGCGATTATAACCAAATTCAATATGAGGCAAGCATTCTTCCCACATTTTGTTATTATTCTTCAAAACAACCCTAAGCATAGTAGACAATGTTCTATTGACTACTTCAGTTTGACCATATGTTTGGGGATGACAAGTAGTATTAAAAAGCAGTTTAGTCCCCAACTTAGTCCATAAACATCTCCAAAAGTGGCTAAGAAATTTAGTATCACGATCTGAAACAATAGTACTTGGCACACCATGCAAGCGAATAATTTCACGAAAGAACAAATCAGCAACATTAACAACATCATCGCTTTTATGACATGGTATAAAGTGTGCCATTTTCGAGAACCTATCCGCGACAACAAATATGCTATCCCTCCCCTTCTTTGTTCGAGGTAAACCTAAAACAAAGTCCATAGATATATCCTCCCAAGGAACACTAGGTACAGGCAAAGGCATATATAAACCATGAGGATTGAGTCGTGACTTAGCTTTTTGACATGTAGTGCAGCGAGCAACAAAACGCTCAACATCCCGTCTCATCTTTGGCCAAAAGAAATGTGTAGCAAGTATATCCTCCGTCTTCTTCATGCTAAAGTGTCCCATTAGTCCTCCTCCATGCGCCTCCTGCAACAACAAAAGACGAACGGAGCTAGGTGGAATGCATAGCTTGTTAGCACGAAACACAAATCCATCGTTAACGACGAACTTGTTCCATGTTCTACCTTCTTTACAATTCTGCAATACATCTTTAAATTTAGCATCATGCACATATTGATCTTTGATGGTCTCCAAACTAAATATTTTAAAGTCAAGTTGTGAAAGCATAGTATAACAACGAGACAATGCATCAGCAATAACATTTTCTTTACCCTTCTTGTGTTTAATGACATAAGGGAAAGTCTCAATGAATTCAACCCATTTAGCATGTCTACGGTTCACTTTTGCTTGACTTTTAATGCGTTTCAAAGATTCATGATTAGAATGTATAACAAATTCTTTGGGCCATAAATAATATTGCCATGTTTCTAAGGTCCGAACAAGAGCATATAATTCTTTATCATAAGTAGAATAGTTCAGACTAGGCCCACTCAATTTTTCAGAAAAGTATGCAACAGGTTTGCCATCTTGTAATAACACACCTCCTAATACAATTCCACTAGCATCACATTCAAGCTCAAAAGTCTTATTAAAATCAGGAAGTTGGAGTAAAGGAGCATGTGTCAACTTATCTTTCAATACTGTGAAGACTTCTTCCTGTGTGGTACCCCAAACAAAAGGCACATCCTTCTTTGTAAGCTCATTGAGAGGTGCAGCAATGGTGCTAAAATCTCTCACAAAACGCCTATAGAAACCAGCGAGTCCAAGAAAACTCCTCACTTGTGTGACCGTTTTGGGCTGCGGCCAACTCTCAATAGCTTCAATCTCGGCTTTATCAACTTCAATTCCCTGTGGAGTAACAACATAGCCAAGAAAAGATACTCCGTCGGTGCAAAAGGTGCACTTCCCAAGGTTACCAAACAAACGTGCATCACGTAGAGCAATAAAAACAGCACGTAAATGTTCCAAATGTTCTTCCAAAGATTTGCTATAAATCAGTATATCATCAAAATAGACTACCGCAAATCGTCCAATGAAAGCACGTAAGACTTTGTTCATTAGTCTCATGAAAGTACTAGGTGCATTAGTTAACTCAAAAGGCATGACTAACCACTCATATAAACCAAACTTAGTTTTAAATGCTGTTTTCCATTCATCTCCCAATTTCATACGAATTTGATGGTATCCACTACGCAAATCAACTTTCGAGAATATTGTAGAGCCACTCAATTCATCAAGCATATCTTCTAGCCTAGGAATAGGATGACGGTAACGAATAGTAATATTATTAGTGCCTCTACAATCAACACACATACGCGACGTACCATCCTTTTTAGGCACTAGTATAATAGGAACAACACAAGGACTAAGAGATTCACGTATATAACCTTTGTTGAGCAGCTCCTGTACTTGACGCATAATCTCCTTCGTCTCCTCTGGATTGGTACGATATGGTGCACGGTTGGGTAGCGATGCACCGGGAATTAAGTCAATTTGATGCTCATCCCTCGAATAGGTGGTAATCCCGGTGGCATGTCTTGTGGGAAGACGTCAGTGAACTCCTGCAAAATGTTAGTGATAGCAGGGGGCGAAGAGAAGGCACGTCCTTGAATGAAAATAATGCCTCTTTGCACACAAAAGCATAGCAAACAGTTTTGCTGAAATATAGCTCATCAATATCAGATTTGGTGGCAAGTAAACATGCACTTCTCAATTTAATTTCGGAAGCAACACTAGATGGTTTATTATTAGGCTTCATTTGTTGCTCAAATTCTTTTGCCACAATCTGATTTTCACTCTTATTTTTCTCCTGTTTTGTTTTATTAGCTCTATTAATATCATCTTTCAAAATGGAATCAGGAGTCATAGGAAGCAAAGTAATATTTTTATCCTTATGAACAAGAGTATACTGATTGTTTCCACCATGGTGTACAGAATTTTTATCAAATTGCCATGGTCTACCAAGTAATAAGGAACATGCTTGCATAGGTACCACATCACAATCAACATAATCAGCATATGTAGAGATACTAAAATGCACACGAACAGTACATGTTACCTTAACCTTGCCACTGTTGTTGAACCATTGGATGTAGTAAGGATGTGGATGTGGTCTTGTGGTGAGAGATAGCTTCTCCACCATCTCCATGATTGCCAAGTTGTTGCAGCTCCCTCCATCTATGATGACGCGAATAGAACGTTCCTTCACAACTCCCTTTGTATGGAACAAATTATGCCTCTGATTTTGCTCAGCTTGTGTAACCTGCACACTCAAAACACGTTGAGCAACTAAACATTCATACCTGTCAGCATCTTCAGCAGCCATGTATTGCGTCTCATGATCAGAATCATCTCCACCGTGTTCTTCATGTGTAATAAGATCCAAAGTCTCCTCATCATAGTCACTAGCGGACTCATACCCACCATCCTCAGTAGCAATCATCACACGCTGAGATTTGCATTCTCTCGCAAAATGTCCTCTTCCCTTACAACGACGACAAATAATATCACTTGTGTGCCCTGTTGACGCCATGGAAGAAGAAGAGCTCTGCGCAGGCCCGGCAGGTGTGCTCTTGGCAGAGAGTGGTGGTTGTGCCTGCTTTCTTGTATCACGGCTGGAGGTGGCACCTGATGGAGGTGATGGTGCCGTGGAAGTAGAGCATGCATGTGGTGTCCCTGATGAAGGTCGACCTGCAGAAAAGTTAGTCCGCACCAATGCCTGTCGATCCTGCACTTCACGTTCAGCTTTACAAGCAAGATGGAATAAACGAGTGATATTATTATACTCCTTATACTCTAGAATGGTCTGAATCTCTCTATTTAATCCACCCATAAAACGTGCAAGCATAGCTTCATTCTCCTCAACAATAGCACATCTAATCATGCCAGTTTGTAATTCCTGGTAATATTCTTGTACAGAATTTTTTCCTTGTCTTAAACGCTGCAATTTTTGAATTAATTCATGTTGATAATATGGTGGAACCCAACGAGTACGCATAGCAGTTTTCAAAGCAGCCCAAGTAGCTGGAATAGGATATAATCTACAATGTTCAGACCACCAAAGACATGCAAAGCTACTGAATGCACAAACAGCAGCAGGAACACGTCTCTCCTCAGGATATTGTAAACATGTAAATCGTTGTTCAGTTTCTAACTCCCAAGTAAGATATATATCAGGAACATATCTACCCTCAAATGGTGGAAAATTCAATTTCAGTTTAGGGAGATGGTCATGATCTCGTACCTGAGGGGGAGCCCTTCCATTGCCATTATTTGCATGTGGACGACCTGGTGGTTGTGGTGCTGGTGGTTGCACGTAGTTCTGATTTTGATCAACCTCATCCTCGTCATCTCCCACATAATCATCCTCTACATCAGCTGCAGGGGCCACAGAAGTATCAACAGCTGCACCAACAGTTTGGCCAGGCTGAAGAAGGACATAGCTCGCTCGGCGGAGGGCTATTTCGCAACATGGAGGTAGTAGTAGTTGTTGTTGTTGTTGCAGAGGTGCGGCAGGTGCAGCCGGTGGTGGAAGACGCGCAAGCAGTTCATTAAATCTGTTATCGAGCTTTGTTTCGAACGTCTTCTCAAGGCTAGTGATCTTCTCCATGGCCTCTTCAAAATTGTTCAGCACATCTTGCACCTGTTCAGTCACCATTTGCTGAAACTTATCATGAAGCTCCTCGTTCGTTAAGTTCTCCCAGTCAATCTCGTCAGCTTGTGATCCTGTGATGGTTAGGAGCAATAGAAACACACAAGAATATGATCCAACAGACTAATAGAAAATGGTGGTGGTGGGTGTCACAAATCCGTCAAGCAAATCTCAAAGTCTTACCAGTTCTTACCTAGCAGCAGGCAGTGATCGGCAACCTTAGTAGTCAAAACTCTCAAAGCTTGGATAGAGCGATTACCAGGGAGAGTCAAACGCCCGACGTAGATGTATGTGGAGCTAGGAAGGCTTATAATATGGTAGCAAAAAGGGTCAGCAATAATCAATTCAGATATGCAAAGTTGAATAAACGCTCAACGACGGTACTGTGCTAGTCCTAGGCTAGACCGTACTAGAGACGCGAGCCTAGAATACTAACAAAATCACGGCGCTGCATGTAAACAAGGGAGGAGCACACTCTGATTTTTTTCTTTTTTTTCACTTTTTTGTTTTTGCACTTTTTTTCCTCTTTTTTTTGCTCCGCAACAATTTTTTTCGAAAAAGTCTACAAATGTCCTAAAAACTGCCTAGCCAGAATTTTCCAGACTTAGTTTTTTTTAAACTGGAACTATTTTTCTTCTGCGGATGGCTCAGAAGTTGGGGACTCCTACTCTATCACGACTCGGAGTATCGCGTGATCTGGAAATCGAAACAAAGTAACAATTACTAGACTCGGACTAGGACTGGTGGCGGAGATGAATCTAGTGGAATATCGGACTGGTGGCGGAGATGAATCTGGTGGAACTCAGACTGGTGGCGGATATATGTTGCAAGTGGACTCGGATTGGCGTGATGGTGACTGATATTTGGTGGCGTATATGGACTCGGATTGGCGGTGAATATGTGGTGGTGGTATATGGCAGTGGCGATGAAGTTGGTGCGGTGGTGGTATATGGTAGCAGCGATGATGATGATGATGCAGTGGTGATATATGGCAGCGGCAACGTGACAACCTGTGAACAGAACTCGAAACTCTAAAGGACTAGACGCTAAGACCAGCAACTTGACACGACGATGCAACCGCAATTTCAACAAAGCAAAAACAGAAAAGATTATGCAAAGGCTCAGATTGGTTCGGATAGGATGAACTAACCCTAAATTTTTTTTGGCTTTTTCGTGGACTATAGGTATGAAGAACAGATCGATCTAAACTATGAAAAACTGTAAAATCTCACCGAGCAACCTGGAAATGTGATACCACTTGATAGAGGCAAAGGTGTCCCGTCTTTCGATGAGATGGTGATTATCGTTTCGGAGGAGTAGACTTTCATGATCCGACTACGAACGTGCGAGGACGTCGTGCCTTAGCAATCGCTAAACCAACTCCGAGAGGTTATTGACCACGCCGGAGCATCATCAACCTGACCACGAGGGTCTGCTTCCTGCGTGCAAATGAAGAACAATCAAGAAACTGAGATTGCAATCTGGATATTGCGAATATAAGAGGAAAGCTTTATTAATGAAGGTGGGGTTCTGTGACGCCTTTGTCTGGTCGTTGAACACAAACGAAGTACGCGAAGTTGCAGATATGGCGAACTTTTGATCTAAACAAAACCCGAAGTCGAAACGACGCCCTAAGGGCTGTATATATGGAGGAAGAGGGGGGAATTTCGTGGCCCTTGAGGGAGGGGTCCGAAACCAACCCTAACTCTTGTTTCTCCACACATACGGACTCTAAAAACAGCCTATACTTAAGTATTTCGAAATTACATGGGCCTGGCCCAATAATAAGGTGACGCAGCACCTAGAATAGCCTCTGGACGAAATTTATGAAGTGGCATCTTGTATATTTCGTCCAAGTCTTCATGCACTCCTTATGGTGGCTTCAAAGTCCTGAAATCATCACTTGTAACTCCGTTCTTGTTCCCCTTGCGCATGCCATCATCTCCAGGCTTGGTCTTGCTCCAGTGTTCATCCCTCTTCTCCATGTCAGGCCCTCATTTGTAAGCAAAACAAATTTATCCAATTTAGGCAGCATCATATTCTCATGAACATTAGAATCATTACGAAGAAACGAAAGTACCTGATAATTTAATTGGCGTGCGCGAGCTCTAGTAATTGGTCTAGTATATGTAGCAGTAGGGGCCCTGGGTCTAACAATGGTATTGATGTCCTCATAATCCTCCCCTTCTTGAAATGAAGTCGTCCTCGACGTAAGCTCATCTTCCTCACCCAAATAAGGCTTCAAATCTGCAATGTTAAAAGTGGGACTAACCCCAAAATCTGCAGGTAGCTCAAGTTTATATGCATTATCATTTATTTTCTCTAACACCTTAAAAGGACCATCAGCACGTGGCATTAGCTTTGATTTGCGCAAATTAGGAAACCTATCCTTATGCAAATATAACCAAACAAGATCTCCAGGTACAAAGACAACATGTTTTCTACCCTTATCTCCAGCAAGTTTATATTTAGCATTCATACGCTCAATGTTTTCCTTAGTTAACTCATGCATTTTTAAGATCAAATCAGCACGTTGTTTAGCATCAAAATTAACCTTCTCCGAAGATGGGAGAGGCAACAAATCAATAGGTGCACGAGGTAGGAAACCATACACAATTTCAAAAGGGCACATCTTATAGTAGAATGCAACGAACGATTATAAGCAAATTCAATATGAGGTAAGCATTCTTCCCACATTTTCTTATTATTCTTCAAAACAGCCCTAAGCATAGTAGACAATGTTCTATTGACTACTTCAGTTTGACCATCTGTTTGGGGATGACAAGTAGTACTAAAAAGCAGTTTAGTCCCCAACTTAGTCCATAAACATCTCCAAAAGTGGCTAAGAAATTTAGTATCACGATCTGAAACAATAGTATTTGGCACACCATGCAAGCGAATAATTTCACGAAAGAACAAATCAGCAACATTAACAACATTAGTCTCATGAAAGTACTAGGTGCATTAGTTAACCCAAAAGGCATGACTAACCGCTCATATAAACCAAACTTAGTTTTAAATGTTGTTTTCCATTCATCTCCCAATTTCATACGAATTTGATGGTATCCACTACGCAAATCAACTTTGGAGAATATTATAGAGCCACTCAATTCATCAAGCATATCATCTAGCCTAGGAATAGGATGACGATAACGAATAGTAATATTATTAATGCCTCTACAATCAACACACATACGCGACGTACCATCCTTTTTAGGCACTAGTATAATAGGAACAACACAAGGACTAAGAGATTCGCGTATATAACCTTTGTCGAGCAGCTCCTGTACTTGATGCATAATCTCCTTCATCTCCTCTGGATTGGTACGGTATGGTGCACGGTTGGGTAGCGATGCACCGAGAATTAAGTCAATTTGATGCTCATCCCTCGAATAGGTGGTAATCCCGGTGGCACGTCTTATGGGAAGACGTCAGCAAACTCCTGCAAAATGTTAGTGATAGCAGGGGCCAAAGAGGAAGGCACGTCCTTGAATGAAACTAATGCCTCTTTGCACACAAAAGCATAGCAAACAGAGTTGCTAAAATCTAGCTCATCAATATCAGATTTGGTGGCAAGTAAACATGCACTTCTCAATTTAATTTCAGAAGCAACACTAGATGGTTTATTATTAGGCTTCATTTGTTGCTCAAATTCTTTTGCCACAATCTGATTTTCACTCTTATTTTTCTCCTGTTTTGCTTTATTAGCTCTATTAATATCATCTTTCTAAATGGAATCAGGAGTCATAGGAAGCAAAGTAATATTTTTATCCTTATGAACAAGAGTATACTGATTGTTTCTACCATGGTGTACAGAATTTTTATCAAATTCACATGGTCTACCAAATAATAAGGAACATGCTTGCATAGGTACCACATCACAATCAACATAATCAGCATATGTAGAGATACCAAGCTAGGCCCTTCATTTGTAAGCAAAACAAATGTATCCAATTTAGGCTGCATCATATTCTCATGAACATTAGAATCATTAACAAGAAACGAAAGTACCTGATAATTTAATTGGCGTGCGCGAGCTCTAGTAATTGGTCCAGTATATGTAGCAGTAGGGGCTGTGGGTCTAACAATGGTATTGATGTCCTCATCACTATCCCCACGCACCGATCGACTTACCTCACTAGTTATGTCTCTCCCTTCCTTGGACACACGACAATTGATCTTCCTATGTTGTTACGTCTTCTACCACAACCATATCGTCCCCCCTCATCATCCTTGCATACCTCCCAACCGTCTCTTACACGCACGTGCATAGATAGGCAGACATCCCCTCTCTAATTGATATTGCACTCGTACCCTCGTTTGTCTAGCAGGCCTCTCCCACCATTTGTGAGAAGCAACTCAACCACCAACCCTCTGACACTCTACCTTTGTCTTTCTCCCAACATTATTCCTCTGCTACACATATGCATGGATGCCGATCGATCTCCCTCAATACATAGCTAGGTCTCTCTCCTTCTCCACACATATACTAGTCGATCTACCTCTCTATAGTTAGGTCTCTCCCCCTCTCCCCCCACACACATTGATAGTCGAACATTGTAGGTAGGTATCCATGCCACAGGGAAACACTGCACCTCTGCCCTCTCAAATTCCGTAGGCCAGCCGCCCTGTATCTTTGACATGGGCAAACACAAATTAGATGGCACTCTTTGTCGATCGGGCACCCACACACTTCATCCCTGTTTTCGATTCTATCAATATCTCACGCCGATGATCCCTCCACTCTCTTCTCGTGGATCGCCTCCTCTATATATGACATATCCATGACTCTGTTTCACACACATTGCATATGTTACGTTTTTTTGTTTGAGATATCATCGACACATTGTCTCTATTTCGCACAAACCATCTCTTTCACACCCAACCACGTACGTACCTGCACCTTCAGAAGAGGTGCACACACGACGCACGTACTCATGTCTCGTTACCGGCCACAACCGCGCGGGAACACGATGGAGTCCATTTCTATACAAAAAGGCAGCCCACGTGATAATTCGACGCTTGTAGCGGTTGTTTACTCGAAGAAGGGTCGTGTACTACGCATAGACGGAACAAAGTTCGACTTGACGCGTTAGTATTAAATAAAGTTATATTCCTCAATGGCATGTACAGAATATAAAACGATTGTCGTCGGGAAAAAAGAAAATTTTGCTCCACTATATACAATGGAGCCTGCCTGCCGGGGTTTATCTCTCGTCACACTATCTCACACAAGGCGGCGGTGGCCTCTCTCTCTCTCTCACCGTTGGTCACTGATCCAGCCGCATCCCGTCCACCGGCGGAAAGGGAGGATGTGCATCTTTTCTCCGTTCGACGGCGTTGAGGCAGCACGTCCCGATCTGCGGTACCCGCCGTTCTCCCTGACCAAGCTCCAGCGTGGTAGGGCCTTCGCCACTTGCTCGCTACCGCAGTTTGGGCAGATCCCGATCACCGGTGCCCTCCTAGTTACATCCCGATGACCCTTAGGTACAGCTTCCTTTGGCCTTGCTCCACTTCCCATCTTCCCACGTTGCTGCATGTTGATCTTCTTTAGTTGTTTGCTTAAAACGTATCTCGACCAGCGTACTTTCGATCTTGCAATCTCGTCCTCAAACCATTTTTGATAAACCACCATGCTGCTATCTTTCCCTTATTACATGGAATATGCTTCTTTTTTGTCGACGTATGTGTCTTCAACTCGTGTCATTGGGCAGTAATTGTTTCCTTTCTACCTCCTTTTGCAAACAGGGCTATCCATTTCACCTCGTTGCTATTGCGACCTTTTGGTGAACTGCACAAATCACTTTTTTCTTAGGAGTGTTTTGTGCAGTTCCGCCAAAATGTCACACGGGCAACGTTTTTACATTTCTGTGGGACTGCAGAAAGGGCGATTGGTTTTGCTATCCTCCTCATCCAACTTCGTGCCTAATCTTCTCCAATAAGTAGTTAGTCCTAAAGAGAGATCGCAGAGGTGATCGGCTTCTATTTGTGTGTGTTATGTTTCATCATCCAGTTCCACTATTATTGTAATCACACTGGCTGAATATCTTTGCAAACAAGGATGATCAGTTCGATTTTAGTGGAGCTGCACAAAATGATCAGATTGTGGTGTCCTCCATACACCTCTTTTTTGGCTACGGAGCTGGGAGAAACTAGCTGCCAACCAATGAACACTGTGCCCAGGAAATGGAGCCATGCCTATGAACAACATCGATCAATTATATATATTTCTTTATTTGTACACCTTCTCACAACTTTGTCTTCAGTTGTGATGTGAATATTGGCGCTGATCTGTGAACTATTGAGATGCATTAGCAGCCATGGTAGTTTCATTTGCATTTGATGGAATATTGTAATGAGACAATCTTGATGCAAGAGGACACATGAATCCTAAGTTGAAACCTTTTTTTCCTGTAGGAACCAAAGTTGAAACCTTCATAGGATCACTGTACAATTTCATTATGCTGGAAAATTATGCATACCATATAAAAAAATCCTGAAGGATTTATAGCAATGCCAGAAACAATTCAACTTTGTTTCGCCGACATGTGGGACATCCTTCATCCGGCTCCACCTGCCATGCAGCAATATTGAGTGCACAACTGCAGGGAAGATTCACCCCGGTCGTTGCGCCGCAGTAATAATGACTAGTGAGCAGTAAAATCACAAAGCCCCACCTTCGCCACAGTAAGTTGCTCGGACGAAGCAACCATCATTTCTCTCTTCGTTGAATCCGCTGGTACTCCAATATTCGCAGAGTAATAAGTTGCTCGGGCGAAGCAACCATCACTTCACCTTTCCCACAGTAAGTACTACCTCCTTTTTTATTCTAGAAACAACCACACGCGAATATTGGACGGTAGCAGCACAGCAACTGAATCAAAAATCAAAACCAACGAATGAACTTCTACTAATGGTGAGCATTTGCTAGTATCATGTACTCCGTCTATCCATGTATATAGGGCTTAATGCCTTTTCCGAGACTAACTGTGGCCCTGTTTGGATCCATGGGTTAGAGTTAGTTTGAGCTAGCTGGGGCTCAAATAGCCCTAAAGTATCCAAACATGAGGGTTAAATTGGAGCAAGTTGCACCAAACCCACCAATAAAAAATATCCCACCCAAGAGGTGCTAATTGGAGATAGTTATCATTGGGCCCACTGAAAAATCACTTTTCTCTCTCTAACCCGCCAGCCAAGTGGTGCTTTGGAGCTAGTTCTCGGTTGGCCCACTGAAAAATCACTTTTCTCTCTCTATCAAGTGCATTTGTTGTCAATCTAACCCTGTCATCCAACCACCTCTTTGGCTAGAGTTAGCTCAGGGTTAGTCATGAGTTAGTCTAACCTCTAGCTAAGTTAGAGTATCCAAACAGGAGCTGTATAGGACATGCATGTTTCTCAAAGCATACCGTCAAATTCGTACGTGAAAGGATCTTTTTTTAACGAAACTTGAAAGGATCTTGAATGATGTAAATTTCAAATTATATAAAATCTTATCAATAGTCAAAGGCAACCTCGAAGAATACATTAGGCCCTATATAAAATCTTATCAATAGTCAAAACCAAGTGTTACTACTACACGAAACAAGTTCAAAACGACAAACTGGACCCACTCACGGCACGACACGCCTGTCTCGTTTGGTCCATCAGTCAAAGCGCTTCCTCTTCTTGGCATAACAATAGAGTACAATAATTTTTTTAGAATGCTCTTGGCATGTCGCTAACATGCGATGAGTTAACCGACCTCAATAGACGGCAAAATCACCAGCCCGCCGCACTTTGAGAGAGATGAGGAGCGAGAAGCGATACGGGCTGGTGGATTACTAGAGCTAGATATCGCACGGAGGCCAAGAAATATGGTGATAGCATGGGTTGGCCATGTATGATGTAACTACACTGGGTTGCCGTGTTTCGGACTCTTCCGGTCTACTGTGGAGAAGATTGGGTAGATTTTATATCACCGAATAAAAATATTAAAGAGTCCAGACGCTCCACCGCGAGGTTTCTTGCTCCTTCTCAGTCGTCGGAGAGCGTTCTTCTAAGTTTTGCCGACACGTGGGACATCCAGCATCCAGGTCCACGTGTCATGCAAGAAAATGGAGTTAGGTATAGTAGGAGAGACTCACCAACGGTCACGAACATAGGTGGAGTACGTGCACGAATCACCCGAAAAAAGGAATACGAGCACGAAGAGAAGAGGTGCAGGCACCGATGCAGGTACTCTTTGCCTCTTTCCCTAATACTCACGCGCGGGTACACGGTGAGCTCATTTCTGTACGAAGAGGCAGCTCACCATATAATTTGGCAGTGTAGTAGTTGTTCATGGGAACCACGCGTGGACGAATCGAAGTTCGATCATGACACGGTGGCGCGTTTTTTATAAATTAAGTTACTTTATTCGATGGCACGTACGCAACATTATTTTCACAATGGAACGTGAATCGTGCACGCACTGAATGACGGAGCACGAGATGGTTTCCATGGACATGGTCAACCCTTTTTGGAGACTAATACACTACTTTTGATATGTCCCATCAACTCGCAAACGAGGAGAAGCTTTGCTTACTACGACTAGCCATAGTGGAGAGTAACATACACATATTTCTAGACTATGTTACTACCTTCATAGTGGGTAGTAACATAAGTGTGGTGTCATGCAAAGCTGCATTTATTAGGTTATAGACTCCTATTGCATTGGGACATGTGATGTTACAGTAACAAGCTAAGTTACTCAAACTACCTCTCTCATCATTAACTCACTGCCACATAAGCAAATTTGCTGAGTTGGACTCGATGTTACTGCTGAAGTTACTCCCACTATGGCTAGTCTACTAGTACAAGTACAACCTCTCCCTCGCTCACGCGCGCGCGGTGGCTCGCAGGACGAGGAGAAGCTTTTGCTTTACGATAGTGCGCTTAATACAGGCGGTGGACATGCAACAGATCATTCTGTGTCAGATTGCCAGAATTATCTATATAGTAGTACCATCATCATTGTTCGACTTCCGGAAGAGGCAAAGCCAAGCACACGGTCACCTACTCACATCGGCTGTGTTTGCACGAATTTTTTAACATAGTATAATCTGAGTGGATTGCTCCAGTCGTCATCACACGTGAGACAATCGATTCGCACCCTTCCACGCTCCATTCTTTCTTGCGTTCCTTCCTCCGTCCAGCACGCTGACAAGTGGGCCCCAATCTCATTTATGCCAACGTGGTAGTCAATTATTTTGCCAGAGTCACCTATCACACCCTTTCGATGCCACGTCAATGTACCCACTAAAAACAAGTTCGACTTGTTCAGTTCAACCGGCTCCCTAGGTGTTTGGAGAGGATTTGGACGTCATGAGGCGGTTCTATAGGTGGGCAGGCGGCAAAAATAGGGGAAATGCGCGAACCAGCTAGACGAGAGATCTGGTTGATTTTATATCACCTAATAATATAAAATATTATTAGTGCAGACACTCCACCGCGATGTTCCTTGCTCCTTCTCGGTCGTCGTGAATCTATGTGCTTCCACTCTTTTTTTACGTGAGCTTTGTTCATCCTTTTGCCAATACGCGGGACATCTAGCATCAAGGTGCACGTGTCATGCAAGAAAATGGAGATAAGCAGTGCGTAAGTGAATCGAGCACTTCGATGGCACCTAGTACTACGCAATATTTTTTCTCCTCGATGGCACATGAATAGTGCACGTACTAAATGATGGAGCATGGGATGGTAGCCATGGACATGGTCGGCCCTTTTTTGGAGAGAGTACTAAATAACTTTGATGTGTCCCGTCAACTCGCAGAACGACGAGAAGCTTGCTTACTACGCCTTCTCCCTCGCCAACGCGTGCATGGTGGCTTGCGGCATGAGGAGAAACTTTTGCTTACAAGCGGTGGACGTGCAGTAGTTCATTTGGCGTCAGATTGCCAGAAGTACTATTGTAGTACCATCTTTATTGTTCCACTTCCGGAAGAGGAGAAGAGCCAAGCGCAAGGTCACCTACTAACCAGTAGTATAATATAGCCAAAGCTGGTCCACCTTTTTAGAGCATGGTTAATTAATATAGGCGGCTCTTGCAGCGGCACATCATTTAGAGCAAGTACTCTCTTCATAGGAACTTAAAACGCTGGAATATGAAAAATAAAGGATTGGAGTGGCATGTCCTCTTGAATCCCATAGCATTAAGACAGTGTTCCCCTAAAAAAATAGAGTGTCTGACACAGGAAAAAGAAGTGAAAAAAAGTTGGAGTGGATGCTAGATTGCCAATTAACACATGATTACATAGGAAAAAAATCTTATAGCATTCTATCCTATGAATCAAACGAGCAATGCAGGAAAATTATGAGGGGGTTCTCTCCAATAGTGTTCCTCGGCTCGCTCCTAGCATCACGGTGGTCGAACTTGGAGTCATTCATCTGGTACACGTGGCCTCTCAGATCTAGACACAAGGTGACATACACCGTCAAGGATAATGTTGTCCTCAAAGCCGGACGTACACCGTCAAGGGGCTAAGAGCGGACGCGACCTCTCACTGCGTCCGCCATTTGAAGCGGCGAGCCGGCCGAGGGTGCTGCCCACTGCACTCCTAGCTATACCCGCCTCCTCGCCGCATTCAAAAACCTATATTTACTAGCAAGATGCCCATGCGTTGCACGGATCATCAAGATGCATTTGTATGAGTAGTTTATCTTGTGGGAGAAATGATTGAATGAGGGAAGGCCTTATTTGCAAATGTGGAGAGGGGTGTGAGTATCTTTTTGCAAAAGTGCCATAGTTTCCTTCCTATTCTTCAGATATAAATCGGACGACCTATATTGCAGGATGGCAGGCACACCATCATCACCAACTCTGTTTTTAATAAGAGTAGAGATAGAGAAACCCGCGTGGAATGCGAGAAACCCACTCCGGCCACACACGTTCATTCAGGAGCAGGACACCGGCCAAGCTCCTCCTTCCACCATTTTCTCCACTCTTTCGGTGGCATCCGACGAGCAAGAAGAGCAGTTCTCCAACATAAAAGTCATATGGGTGGCCCGCCGAGCCCGGCAGTTACGAGCGAGGTAGCTCGCTACTCCACCTACCTCGCCTAGCCCGTCGGAGGCAGTTGCCGCACTAAGCCAGCGCGTGGTTCCGCAGTTGGCCGCTCCAATACAGCTCGAGGTAGAGTGCCGACTTGCTCCACGCCGGCTTGTCGGTGAGCATGGCGGCACGGGCATCGTCGCTGCGCTCGACGCCGCCGCATAGTACAACGCCTCCAGTGCCTGTGACTGCGCCATCCGCCGTCGATGCGCGCGTAGCCGCGCCATGCAGGCAGAGAAAGAAGCCGCCACAGATGTCGACAAGGTGACGCAGCTACGCGAATGTCGATGAGGTAACGGCCAGCACATCGCCGCCCACCGCCATCATCGAGGAGAAGTAGAACACGGGAGGCCGCCGCCGATTGTATCCCATGAAGGCCAACGCCGAGGCGACGCCGGCGAATACAGCCGGTGTCTTGCACGATTCTTCTTCAGCCGGATGCTGGAGGAGGACAAAGAGATTGGGCGGCGACCATTTAGATTAGGTATATTAATTCTACCAGGCTGGTTGTAATGGGAGTATCATAAGTAGTATCATGCATGCCAATTAGGCAAATTTGATGAGGTGGCGTAGAATTAAATGAAGAAAGAGAGGGTTGAGTATCATATTATGATACCGTATGGAATTAAGTTACTCCCACTGTGGTTAGTCTTAGGCCTTGTTCGGTTCAACCTCCTCCCAAGGGGTTTGGAGAGGAATGGAGGGTAATTTGGCTTGTACATGATTTAATCCTCCACAATCCCTGTTAATCCCCGTTAAAACCCCTTGAACCGCACATGCCCTTGTTATCACATAGTCATAATGCAATTGTTATGCATGTTAATGTAAGCCCCTGTTAATCTAGTGCTAGTGTTGATTTGATGTGATGGCACTTCTTAGATAATGGCACTTTTTCATATTGTCACTGTAATGCCATTGATAACATATGAGATGCTGCATTTACATATTTGTGCAAATAGGGTTGTCTATCTTCATATGGTGTCTATTTGTGCAAACGGAAGCACAAACCTCAATTTTAGTGGAACCTGCTGTCAGCTGACCTCACAGTGCTCCAGCTATTCCTACATTCTTAACTAGGTAGAATGACCAACGCAAGATGAAATAATCTTATTGGTAGGTCGACCGATGAGGAGCCACAATTAAGCTGGAGGTGTCTCTTATTTTCTTTCGAATGGGCAATAAGCTGGAGAGCTGGAGAATGTCTCTAATGGACTGCCTCTAGTCTTAAGGCTCTCCAGTACGAAACATGGGCAGCCACTGGGCCGATACAAAAGCCTATCCATCTTAAAGCCCATTTGTTTTTGTTTTTTGCGAGGAGAAGTCCATATTTCTTGAAGTGGGGGCGATCCCAGAAAACCCTCATTCCTCCTCGCTTCCACTTATACTGCAGCTCGATGGACTCTCCCGCTTCCGTCGCCACCCAATATCCCCGCTCCCCATCTTCCTCACTCGTACAAAAAAACCCGCTCACCTTCTTACTCACTCGTACAAAAAACGGTTGCGCCTCTTCTTCCACTCCTACAGAAAACCCCAGCCCTCCTTCTTCCCCACTCGCACTGCCACTAGCCTCGTCTCTGGTTACTCTACTCAAACCGTGAGCTCAGCACGACGCCCACAAGGAAAATGGAGTCGGCTGGCCCCAACGCCAAGAAGATGAGGCTCCCGCCAGTGGCGGCGCCGGTTGTAGATACCGCACCCGACAGCGCGGGGAGAAGCGGCGAGCCCCCCGCCACCCGGATCCGAGGAACCCATAGAATCTCTGGTGGACCGCATTAGCAATCTCCCGGACGACATCCTTGGGGAGATCATCTTGCTTCTCCCCACCAAAGATTGCTGCCGCACACAATTCCTCTCAACTCGATGACGCCCTCTATGGCGCACCGCGCCCCTCAATCTCGACTGTCGTCAGATATCTGTCCTTCCTGAATTTGATCTCCTCAGAGCCATCATCTCCTCTCACCAGCAGGGCCCCGTACAACGCCTCTGCATACCAACATGCTACCTGCTGTCCATATCCTGCACGGTGGACGCTCAGCTGACATCCCCTGTATTTGAAAAACTCCAGCAGTTTGAGTTCTACCATTACCACGAAAGTTTCATACCACAAACCGAACACCAAGAATTTGTGCCCACACCACCATTGTTTATCTCGTGCTTTTCCTCCTCTCTCCACACCGCCATCTTCGCCCGGTGCCCTCTACCAGACAATCTGGTACAAATGCTTCGACTCCCACTCCTAAAAAAGCTTTCGCTTGTGGTGGTTTATCTGTCGGAGGCCTCACTGCACAACATCATCCACTCTAGTTGCCCTACCCTGGAGTGCTTGCTGATTGTTTTGGGAATAGAAATCCCTATCAGTTGTATTGGAATTTGTTTTGAAGGACAACACCTCATCATCGAAGATGCCCCTTCACTTAAAAGGTTGCTCCTTCATTATTGTTATAAATCGCAAATAACTGTCGTCACTGCACCCAAACTGGAGACCTTGGGTGTAATTAGTGATCCGTTTAATGATCACAACAAGTTGATGTTTGGCTCCGTACTTTTTCAGGTACCGTATATTATCATCTAGACATTTGTAATCATAAGCTGCATTTTTCATTTGTGCGCATAAGTTTTATATTATCTTGGAGTACACTTTGGGTACTAATACTATGTTATATGCTCAATGAAGAGTTCGTCCATGGATAGCCTATCAATGCTGTTGGATTCTGTCAAGATCTTATATATATCGGAATGTTTAGTTTTGATCTGAACATAATTATTGGCTTGTTGCGATGCTTTCGATCTCTAGAGAATTTATATATAAAGGTGATGATTTCATGCACATTGAAAGCCCGTATATATTTTATTAGAACTAACCATTCAGCTGTCGCTCTTTCCACATACTCTTTTTTCAGACCTTAACTGTTTTCAATCTTCATGTCTACTTAGGCACTAACACATGGAGAAAAACATATAACCAATCGGTGGCGTAATAAGCACCAGGATTTCTCAGTTCTCATGACATTCGTTTGAGGACAGTAATGATGGGAGGATATGCATCCAACTAGGCAAACAGAAGCTTTGTCACATTCTTCCTGTTGAATACGAAATTACTATTGTCCATGAGGCTTAAGTTTTTCAACAAGAGATTTCTCACAGACGGACATGTTGAACAGCAAAAAAAGAAGTTTCAAGTAGACAAATGGGCTTCTGAACGTGCTCGGCTTCTATTTACAACAACTTGTAGTCATCCTCCAAAATTGTTTTTGCCCATGATGTTGATTTAATGGATCAGACTGATCCATTTGTTTGTGACTGCGAAAAAGAGTGGTTGGGTTAGATGTTATTGCCATGTTCAATAAGGGTTTTATGTAAATTTGATGAACAATTAATCATTGGGCTTTTTGTACCGTTTGTAAGCTTGAGTTACATGTTGTTGCCCTCGTACTCCCCTCCGTCTGCCACTACACCGCCGCATCTTCACGGCTCCTGTTCGTTCCCGTCCGAGGCCTCGCCGTTGTTCTCCGCCTTGGTTCACTCGCTGTGCCCACCGCCGTCTCGTGTTGTCAACATGGTCAACAATCGAGAGGAATCAGGAAATGACTGTACGTGGAGAGGCTAACAGTAGGGACCCACCAAGGTCATTGCATTACACAAGTAGGTGCCTTGTTATTACAAGCCAAAAAAATACTTCCTCGTAATTGTTTGACAACTAGGTCCCACGCCATTGTCAATGTAGTCAATAAACGAGAAAATTACACAACGAGCGGATAACACCAGGGACCCAACAACTCGCCCAGTTGTTTTTTAGTTATACAGACGGAGCTCAACTGCGCGCTGTGCGGCGGCTGTGGACCGTCTAGCCCACGCTTACGCTTTTATTTAAGCACATGACGAGCCCAGTTGATATCTTTTTTCTTTGTGAAAATGGCTACCCCTGTTCTTTTTTTTGGAGAATACCCAACCGAGGCCTAGTTGCTTTTCTCAGCCCTGCTGGGCTGCAAATCTTTTAAGATGAGGAGGGATGTAAGTAGTAAGAAATGGGCCTCCCCAGAAAATGGGCTGTAAAATTTTAAACCAAAGCCAACCGGCAATTACATTCAAATATCATTTTTTCTGGATTTCTCTACTCTTATAAAAAGCAGAGTTGGTGATGATGGTGTGCCTGCCATCCTGCAATATAGGTCGTTCGAGCTATATCTAACGGATAGGAAGGAAACTATGACAATTTAGCCACACTCATCTCCACATTTGCAGATACGGCCTTCCCTCTTTCATCCTTTTCTCCCACAAGATAAACTACTCATACAAATGCATCTTGATGTTACGTGCAACGCACATGCACCTTGCTAGTCAAGATTTTAAATTTCATTCATTTTTTTGCGGAGAATTTTTCTTCGAATTTTATTTTGATATACTTTTTAAAAAATTATTTTTAACGTGACTTGATATTTCGTGATTAAAAGAGTTCGGACCCCACTAAAATATGCAAAATTTCATTGAATTTTTTAGCGGTGCCTAGAATATAGTCTGTAATGCTAATAAAAAGAATATGGGCATCAAAATATCCTTAAGAATTAGCAAATGGGCTGTAAATTATTGGAAATAATGGCTAATGGGCTGTATGTTGTTTTCCACAGATTTGGAGGCTGACTTCTAGGCCTACTAGGTTGACGATGACAATGTCCTAAAAAATTTTTTGACGCGTACGCAAGGCTTTGTCAACTTAGTCAACGCAGAGCAGTGACTGCTGGATGTCCATCCAACGGTCGTCGTGCTTCTTCAATCTCTAGTCTTCCTGCTCCAGATGCCCAAACCAGCACCGGCGGGACTGCCTGCTCCCTCCTCCCGTGGCCGGTTGTGCTGCCGCCAGGCCATCCCTCTACCCACCCGCACATCCTCTTATTATCTGGCGATGTCAGCCTCACCACGCAGCCGACTAGTCAGCTCTCATACTCTACTCAGCGTGGGCATCCATTGTTGTGGCTTCACCGGCTCTGGGCCGTTCCCTTCCTGGGCCTTGCCCTCATCCACCGCATTTGTGCTCTCGGCGTGGCGTGGTCAACATGGTCAACAAACAACATCCACCGGAGAGTGATGTAAGTGGAGAGGCTGACAATAGGGACCCACACAAGCAAGTGCCTCCTTATTACGCGCAAAATAATGATTCCTCCACCTGACAGTATGGACCCACCGAAAGGGAGGTATTTCGCGAAACAAACATTCCTCCCGCCGACAGCTCGGACCCACCAGCTATATCTTCGCACGCAAGGAAGTGCCTCCTTATTACGCACAAAAAAATGAATACTCCCCCTGCTAGCTGGGACCCACCATTGTGGGAGGCTGACTTGTGGGACTACTAAGTTGACGCGGACGGAGGGCTTTGTCAACTTAGTCAATATGAACGATTCTCGCTCCAGTGACCGTACGATGTCCATCCAACAGCCGTAGTGCTTCTTCAACCTCTGGTATTCTTGCTCCGGCCACCCAAACCATCGCCAGTCGTGCCGCCTGCTCCTGCCTCCCATGGCCGAGTCTACTGCCGTGCAGGCCTCACCGCCCCACTCTACTCCAACCTTTGGCCAGGCCATCCCTCTACTCACCCACAACCCCTGTTATTCTGCGGCGACGGCAGCCTCACACCGCAGCCGAACAAGTCAACCCTCGTACTCCTCTCCGCGTGGGCATCCACTATCGCGGCTTCCCCGGCTCCGCGTTGTCCCCTTCCTAGGCCTCCCCGCCGTCCACCGCGTTGGTGCTCTCGGCGCGCTGTTGTCAATGTGGTCAAGGAACAACTTCTATCAGAAGAGGACTACACATGGAGAGGCTGACAGCTGGGTCCACGGCTGCAGTAAGGAAGTGCCTCCTTATTACGCGCAAAATAATGATTCCTCCACCTTACAGCAGGGACCCACCGGACGGGCCACCTTATTTTGCGAAAAAACATTTCCCCTTGACTGGTGGGACCCACCAGCTACATCTTCGTACGCATGGAAGTGCATCCATATTACGGGCAAAAAATATGATTCTCACCCTGAGAGCTGGGACCCACCAGCTATATCTTTGCACGCAAGGAAGTGCCTCCTTACCTCCCTGGCAGCTGGGACCCACTCGGTCGAACTGTACGTAGGGTTGTCTGTCTGGTCGCGAACGTGTACGTACATACTGGTCGATCGGTCTGTCTGCAGGCTGCAACGATGAACTGTGGCCGAGTAAGGTAGGGCACGTGTCGTAGTAGAGGCGCAAGCATAGCATGTCACGCAGTCCCGTCTATATCGTGTACACGTACGTACAACCAGGGTGCAAGAAATTAAATATGGCCACATACGTACATACGGGCGGGGTCTCCAACGCCTACTAGTGCACATGTTGAGGCCGCTGACAGCAGCAATGGCGTCCTATTCATCGACAGCCAACCGGCTGGGTCGGAATGGAGAAACTGCGTCATGTTCATCGGGAGGCAACAAAATGCGTCCTGTTCATCGGGAGCCAATCGGCTTGGACGGAACAACCAAAAAGAGGCCTGGTGTACCGCAGAACGAAGGAAACGACCTTCTGTTCGACCGCCTACGGTCGAAATGGGATCCTGTTCACCGGGAGGGGTCTGGCATACCGCAAAATGGAGGAAATGGACTTCTCTTTGACCTCCTACGGTCGAAATGGGGTCCTGTTGATCGGGAGGGGTGTGGCATACCACAAAACAGAGGAAAAACCCTTTTCTTTGACCTAGGACGGTCGAAATGGGGGTCTTGTTCATCGGGAGGGGTGTGGCGTACCGCAAAACGAGACTCCACGGGCTACTGTTTATCCACCGCTAGTGCCTTGCTCCAGCCTCCAGGGGTTACTGTTCATCCACCGTCGACCTCCTCCAGCCTCCACCTGCGACTGTTCATCGATGGCGTCTCCCTCCTGCCTCCACCAACTACTATTCATCCACGGGCTCCTGTTCATCCAGCCTCCACCGGCTAGTGTTCAACCAGCCCTCCATGGGCTACTGTTCATCCAGCCCTCCACCGGCTACAGTTCAACCAGCCCTCCACGGGGTCCTGTTCATCCACTCCCAACCGACTCGATCGGGGTCCTTCTCATCCAGCGGCAACGACCTCTAGCTACTACCACGGGGTCCTGTTCATCAAACCCCCACCAGGAACTATTCATCCGACCCCCAACAATGCTCACTGTTCATCAAGAGGCAGGGGGTTCGATCGGGTTCAGTTAGCGGCAGTAGCGAAGGAATCGCTCGATCGGGTTCAGTTAACAGCCAGGGATCGATCGATCGCTCGGGTTCAGTAACGCATAGCCAGTGCAATCGATCCGGTTCAGTAGGCGAACGTCTCGCTCAGGTTCAGTTAGAGCCCAATGCCTCGCACCCACGCGCGTATGTGTACGAGAGAAACATGCAATTCCTCCATGTATCGCTCGGCCCCGACCACCCACCGTAACCGGGAACTCCCCGATATTTTCCTAGTCCTCGCTTCTACCACAGTTTTTTCCATCATGGACGGCCCAAAGAATGTCATGCAGCTGCGTCTCCGGCCCGCCTAGGATGAAAAGCCCATTTTCTGTCATGATTTTTTGTCATAGAAGTAGGATCCCACCACATCTATGATGATACCAGGTTTTGTCACAATTATCGTCATAGAAGTGTCATAAGCATGACAGAATTTTTTTTGTTCGGCCCAAAATGTCACGGATGTGTCTTTTTTCTGTAGTGATGGCAGCCACTTCCTATGGAAATCACCTCCAAATGACACCCGTCCGGAGACGTGTCAAGAAAGCAGGCGCGGAGCTGGATCTTGTTGGGCACGCTGTGATGTGACACTAAGCTGTGCATTTAATGCGCTCTATCCGCCTGTAGATTTAGTTATGATAGCACTATTTGCTATCTAATCAGTGTGTAAAAGACTGATTTTCAACTATGGTGACCCCTTTATCTATAAAAGGAGGCCCATGGCAACTGTAGAGAGGATTCGGACCCCCGCATATTCATACGTGGGTAGCCACTCTCGCCCTGAGGCAACCCTACCGGGCAAGAGCGTCACGTTCACCATTATCCACCATCAATCCACCAAAGCAGGAGTAGGGTTATACGCCTCACGGTGGCCCGAACCTGGGTAAAACTGCCTGTGTGATCTCTGCCATGCTACGCTTCTCCGCTCTTTGTGCAACATGCCCATCCCCCCGCGGAACCAAAAGCGGCTCATGGCCCCATAGGTGGTCGTGGTTTCCCACGACATCTTTGGCGCGCCAGGTAGGGGGAGTCACTTGCGTGAACCCGAGAGCATAAGAAGCGCGTCATCTTCATCGCCATTCTCATCATCAACGACTCCATCAACTATGGCACCCAAGAAAAGCCCGGTGCCGCAGCTCACCTGTCCACCTCGAAGGCCCCGCCGCCCGCGACTGTCGACGTCGCGGGGAATGCGGGGACGCATGAGCATGTGGACGCTGCCGGGGATGTGGCCGACGTAGGAGGCGTTATTACCACCTCCCCCGTGGCCGAAGGAGGAGCGGGAGGCACCAGCGAAGGACTGCACCAACAACATCCGGGCGACCATGCTCCACAAGGTATGGGAAGAGAGATTATTCCTATTGTCCCTCCCTGCCCAGTCGAGGGGCATAGCCACAATGGTGACGCCCGCCCTGAGGCAAATCGCAATCCTCCTGCCGCTCCCGTCGCGGGCGCGGTCGCAGGACATGCACCACCACCGGAGCAAACTGGCCCAGCCAATGCTCCGAACGGGGTCATTGGTGCACACGCGCCACCACCTCGTCTCCACGCCATCCAAGCGACTGGCTCCCAACGGCGGGAGCCGGGCGCAGCCACTGCCGGCACCGTCAGGAGCCGGGCGACGTTGCAGTCTACATCATCCTCACCTATGCCAAGTACCGCTTCGGAGGCCATGGCGTGGGCCTAGCTGCTGCTGAGATTGCCGCCGGCAGCTGGTCGGATGGAAGAATGGAGAGCCACCATTCAGAGCCTGATTGGCTTTACCAAGGTTATAAGCTCACAGCAAGCTGGCCCGCCACGGCCTCCCCAGACGACGACGGCAGCCCATGCTGCTGGCCGTGCGAAAGGGGCCATCCCCATGGTGCAATCCCCACCACGGCAACCAGAACAAGGGCCGCGCGACCAAGAGCTTGATGATATCTCGATGGCTTCATCCGATCCTCGAGCACGTCAAGGCCGACGGCGAGCCCCGAAGGATAGGCAGAGGGCGGGCGCGCGCGTCACCATCGAGCGACGCCTCGAGAACCACCACCAGTCCGATGGGCGCGACGGCCCCAACGTCGACGAGCCTACGCTCGGCGGAGGCGGGTACCTACCTTTCGAGGCTGGGTGCCCTGCCTTCACCTGTGAGCTGCGGCAAGTCCATTGGCTGTCTACTCGCACGTTCAAGCCAGAGGTACCAGAGAAGTACGATGGGAGACTGAACCCGGCAGAGTTCTTGAGCATCTACACCACCGCTATTCAAGCTGCCGGGGGATGAGACGAGAAGGTTTTTGCCAACTACTTCCCTTTGGCGCTCAAGCCAAATGTAAGGTCTTGGCTGATGCACCTTCCGGAGAACTCCATATCGACCTGGGCTGACCTGTGCCATGAGTACGTTGGCGCCTTCACGGGCGGCCATCAAGAACCAGGGCGGCCAGTGATTTGTAGCTTCTCCCGCAGAAGGAAGGAGAGACTCTACGGAAGTACATGAAGAGGGTTAGCCGAGTCCACAGAAATATTCTAGACATCCACCCGGCAGCTGTGGTAGCCGCGTTCCAATACAACATGTGCAACCATCGAATACGTTTCAAGATGAACGGTCAGTTGCCCAAGACTGTGAAGGAACTTTACACCTTGGTGGACAAGTGTGCTCGGGTGGAAGAGGGGAGGAAACTCCCTGGGAAGAAGATGGCGTCGACATCGACTCAGAGGATGATGACGAGGCCACCAGTCAGAAGAAGAAGAACTAGAAGCGCAACAAGAGGCACAAGGTTAAGGCAGTAATGACTGTTGAGGGGTCAGGCACACCGAGTACCGGCAAGAAGGCGAAGGCCGAAGGCTCCGGCAAGGAAGTTGCTGCATGCACTGATTGCTGGGAAGTTGCGGCCGCCGAGAAGGCTGGGAAAGGTGATGGGCCATACTGCAAGATTCATCGGACCAAGGGCCATGATCTCTAGGAGTGCTATCAAATTGAACAGCTCGTCAAGAAGCAGAGGGCTGAGTATGAGAAGTGTGATAAGGAGAAAGGTCAGAATGGCACTGGCTGGAAGGGCCGAGTCGGCGAAGCAAGTCGCCCCGGCAAGGCTCCTCGAAATCAAGGAAAACTTGCCACGTGAGGTCAATGTCGTGGAACCAACGGTAGACTCTCAGAAGCCGCTCAAGTGGTCACGCACGCCCATCATCTTTGACAAAATGACTACCCTGATCGCACCATTGCGGTAGGGTGCTTGCCGTTGTTGGTCTCACCAACAATCCGCAACCTCAAAGTCACAAAGATGTTGGTTGATGGCGGGGCCAGGTTGAATCTGATTTCCTCAAAGGTCATCAGCAGACTTCAGATAGTAGAGGAAGAGCTCAAGGTCACCAGCACATTTCAAGGAATCAATCTCGGTAGGAGTCGTCCTAAGGGAAAGATCACGTTGCCGGTGACATTCGCAGGAGAGTTGAATTACTGGACCGAGAAGGTTGTGTTTGATGTGGTCGACCTCCCCCTGCCGTACAACGGAATGCTTGGATGCCCAGCTCTGGCCAAAATCATGGCGCCATCCCACTATGCCTACAACACCTTGAAGATGCCGGGGCCAGTGGGCATCATTTCCATTTCGTCAGATGAGAAGGACGCAATTATCTGCGTGGATAAGTTGTACCGGGACGCAGTCGCGGCAGAGGCCGCAGTTCCCGCCAAGCAAAGCAAACGGGAGAAGAAGGCTAACAGGGAAGCCAACAAGGAATCCGGGAAGCGTACCTCTTTGTAGTATGCCACGCCTGTTGATGACTTTCCGGAGAGTTCCAATAGCAAGAGATCCAGGGCTGCTGCACCTCATGTGAAAAAGGTCCCGGGAGGGCTGGCTGGCACTGATGGTACTTTCACTATCAGCGATACCCTTGATGACAAATAGGAAAGCATGCTCGTTGCCTTCCTATGGGCGAATATCGATGTGTTTGCCTGGCAACCATCTGATATCCCCAGTGTTCCCAGGGAGGTAATCGAGCACCTCCTTGCTGTCTGCCCACATGCCCGACCCGTCAAGCAGAAGGTCCGAAAGCAAGCCTTGCAGCGGCTGCAGTTCATTGCTGAGGAAATCAAGAAACTTGAGGCAGCTGGTTTGGTCAGAGGAGTACTACCTCCAACGTGGTTAGCAAACCCAGTGGTCGTACGCAAGGCTAAAGGGAAATGGAGGCTTTGCATAGATTTCACGGATCTGAACAAGGCATGCCTGAAGGACCCATTTCCCTTGCCGCGCACCGACCAGATTGTGGATTCCACTTCCGGGTGTGATTTGCTCTCCTTTCTGGATGCATACTATGGATATCATCAAATCTTTATGTCCAAGGAAGACGAAGAGAAGACCTCATTCATCACCCCATGTGGTACATACTCCTTAGTGCGAATGCCTTTCGGGTTAAAGAGTGCCGAATCCACTTTTGCAAGAGCAGTACAGATTGGTTTTGAGTCCCAGTTGCATAGGAACATTGAAGCTGCCAGATTTCGGGCTCCGCAGACCCTTGAGAGGTTCGAACTCTGGGGTGTGTGCGAAGAAGTCAACCTCCCCAGTCTGCCTACCCACCAATCTCACGGCCGAGCATGATGAACAGGAAGGAAATGGGACACAGCAGTTTACCCAGGTTTGGGCCACCTTGCGGTGTAAAACCCTACTCCTGCTTTGTGGTGGATTGGCCTCGAGGGGCTGAGGATAAACTTGTACAGTGGAGAACAACCTCGGGAGGAGGCGTGTTCTTATGCTCGGGTGAGCTGGTGGGTGTGAGGATGGAATGGATCCGATCCCGGTCCCTCCACTATGGTGGTGGCTAGGTCCTATTTAAAGTGGCCTTGGTTCTCTTCCCAAATGAAGGCGGCAAGGGATCCCACATAGGCCAAATTCGAAGGGAGACAACTAGTACATGCTATCCTGACAAAAGTAGTCTTCAACTGCAAAAGCCTCTGGTCGTGACGCCGTGGTGGGCTCGGTGATGAACTCTGTCCTGCCGTCCTGGCGGCCTTGGTCTTGTTGCACTGGAATGGAAACCTTTAGCTAATTCCTCGGGACTCCGCACCTGCGCTTGCCTCCTTAGCACCAAAGAGGAAATTGTTGTCCCGCGCCCGCTGGCGCCCGGCGGGCCTTGCTCGTCATGGCTCACGTCACCCGAACCTCGCGAGGTTAGGCTCACAAAGAAATCTCCGCTCCTTAGGAGCCAGCTTGATGGGGGCGCTCCTTATGGAAGTCTTGGCGTCGTCCGCCTCGCGAGGCTTGGCCCCTCGCGAGGGTCTTGAGTTGTTGATGTTGAAGCTGGGCCGTACCAGGCCGTTGATGGAGCCATGCCGTGGGCCGCAGGCAGGCAAGTCTGGGTGCCCCCGTTCCTAGAACACCGACAGTAGCCCCCGGGCCCAAGGCGCGCTCGGACTTGGCTTCGAGGTGAAGCCAAAGGGCAAGTGCGGAGCGTCGTGGGCCCTAACCGCCTACGCCCTTGGTCGACGCGTCAATTGAGGCGACGTGGGTGTCTTTGCTTCCCCACGTGGCCTCGGCAACCATTCGACTTGACAAGAGCCTGCTGCATGTAGAGAAAGATCAACATTGCATGGGATCATGGAGAACGGCGGTTGGCCTCCCCCCGGCTATAAATGAGTGGAGGGGCAGAGCCCCCTTGCTCATCTCCATCTTCTCGCCGCCCACTCTTCCTTCTTCTTCCTCGCCTCCCCGTCTTGCCGTAGCATCCATGGCGCCAAGAAGGAGGTTTTCCGCCGCTGAAAAGGGGAAGCCCCCAAGGAGGGGCCGGGTTCACCGCCGCCCAAGAGAGGCCGCGGCCGCCCCCACAAGTATGCTGTGACCCCTGCGGTGGATCCTCGGGGGCATGGACGCACCCCTTCGGGGGCCGGTGTCGTCTTGGGCAGCCGCGGCAACGCTTCCTCTTGCGGTGGGAGCCGCCGAGGACGGGGCGGCCCCTGTGATGAGGGGAGGCGTGCCGTGGTCGCCTAGCCTCCTCGGCCGTGCTTCCACTCTGTGGATGTGTTCCTGGAGTTTGTCGTGTGGTCGGAGAGGCCTGCTGGCACCTGGCTCCCGCTCCCGCGCTTCTTCGCGGGCGAGCTGCCTCCCACGGGTCTTGATGGCCTCTGGCTGCAGGGGTCGGGGTCGAGGTCACCGCCGCAGGCAACGTGTCCTTGGCCCGCGGTTGGCAGGCGTTTGCCCGTGTGCGGGGCCTGAGCGGGAGGTTGACCCTCCACTTCATGTATGACGGCCTTGCGACTCTCTATGTGAGGGTGTTCAGGGAGGACGGCCGCTGTGCGGGGTATTGCCTGGAAGACGACAGCGACGACGACGAGCTTTCCCTTGGCGACAACCGCGGCAACGATGAGGGTGAGCTTGCCCTTGGGGACGTCCACGCCTCCTCCAGCTGCGGCGGCTCCTCCTCCGGCGAGAGCACCAGCAGCGGCAGCTACGACCAACCACCCCGCTGCCAGGCTCGGATCGAGGGAGGCTACAAGCCATCTCACCGCCGTGCTCCAGTGAAGCGGGAGGAAGACTCGGGCTGAGCTCGGGCACCGCTGGAGCCTGGCCTCAGGAGCTGCCGCAGACGTGCAGTCCGCTTTTGTTTAACCTTTCCTTTCTCCTCCATTTGAAAAAAGTAGAGGGCCCCGTTGGGGTGTGTAATGAACCAAGGCACCTATTTTGATATTATGCCGTGATGCCCATGTTCCGAGCAGGTGCGGTTAGGGTAACTTAGCTCAATATGCTTGCGGTAGTTTCCCGCCTCGCGAGAGCGCGCCCTTCCAGGAGCATCCGGCGAAGTTCCCTTCCTGATGACTCAGGAGCTGTCGAGCCTCGGGAGACCTTGTACAGCTGCAGGGTTATTAGAAAACTTGATGGGGCGTCTCATCCTTCCTCGCGAGAGCCCCCGGGCATGGGCTGGTTGTGGCTAGCACACCACGTCGCACTGCCCGGAGGCACGGACTTAGGAGGGTGCGCACGCCTACGAGCTCATTTGAGAGCGCCTCGCGAGGATTAAAGAAGCCGAAGCTCTAGGCAACGGCTTCGGCGAGGTGTGTTTGTGGTGCGCGCAAGCCCACGCATACACACATGCCTAGCCCCGCGCGCGGGGCGCGGGAGGAGGAGCGACAGGCCACTGGCGCTCTTCCTGGGACAAGACTAGAGAGGCGAGCGAAGCAAGAGGAGAAAAAATCCAGCTCTGGCAAACGAGAAACGCGAAAACTTCAAATTCCATTAAGAAGTTGCAAACCAGCTACAGAAAGCAAGCAAAAAAACAACCGCGTCCGGCACCTAGACTAGTCTTCTCACTAGCACGGAGCTAAGTGCTGCCACTAGGATGTGGGTGGGAGCCCCCATGAGGCCCGCGGGCGGCACTCAGGAGACTCCGGGGCGTGTACAGCCCCAACTCATTATTACGTGAGAATGTCACGAGCGGAGACACAGGCACGGGGCCTTTCTTCATGGGTAGAACTTCCAGAGGTGCTGGATGTTCCAGGCGTTCTGGATGGGGATCCCGTCCTACGTCTCCATTTGCGCGGCGCTAGGCCTGGAGACACAGGCGATCCTGAACGGGCCCTCCCACATGGGCGATAGAGTATGCAGCCCTTCCCTGGAGAGCACCCGCGTCAGGACGAGATCACCCACCTCGAGCGTCCTGGAGCGGATCCTGCGGCAGTGGTATTGCCGCAACGCCTGCTGGTACCTTGCCGCTCGAAGCGAGGCTTGGCGGCGGCGTTCCTCCCCCAGCACGAGGTCCATCCCCCGCGTGGCATCCTGGCGTGCCTCGTCAAACGCCAAGACCCGCGTGCAGCGATGCTTGACCTCGTGAGGGAGAACTGCTTCAGCTTCATAGATGAGGAAGAACAGAGTGTCACTCATCGGCTTGGTTGTAGTGGTGCGGATGGACCACAACACGGACTGGAGCTCCTCGAGCCAGCCCCTACCGCAGGCCTCGAGCTTCTTCTGGAAGGTCCTTGCCTTGAGGCCTCTTAGGACCTCTGGGTTGGCGCGCGTGGCCTGGCCATTGCTCCTAGGGTGTGCCACCGAAGCGTAGCATATCTGCGTTCCAAGGTTAGCACAATATGTTTTGAAAAGGTTGCTGGTGAACTGCAAGCCATTGTAGGTGATGATGTGATTAGGAACCCCGAACCGGCTCACGAGGCCCCTGATGAACTTGACGGCCGAACCGGCCAGGATGGTGTGGACGGCCTCGACCTCCGCCCACTTGGTGAACTTGTCGATGGCGACGTAGAGGTAGCGGTAGCCCCCGGGCGCTCAAGGGAATGGCCCCAAGATGTCCAGCCCCCATACCGCGAACGGCCGTGAGAGCGGGATGGTTTGGAGGCCCTGAGCAGGCTGATGGGTCTGCTTGGCATGGAACTGGCATGCTTCACAGGATCTTACCAGCTCGATGGCATCATTGAGCGCCGTGGGCCAGTAGAATCCGCTATGGAACACCTTGCCCATGAGGGTGCGCGATGAAGAGTGATGCCCGCAGTCCCCACCATGTATGTCGGCCAGTAGTTCACATCCCTGCTCCTTGGAGATGCACCGTAGGGAAACATTGTTTGGACGCCTTCGATGGAGCTCACCATCCTGGATGCAGTATGCGGTGGCCTGGCGAGCCACGGGCTCCGCGTCTTCCCCCTTCTCCGGCAGGGTGCCCTGAAGCAAGTATGTCTTGAACTCCTCAGTCCAGCACCCCTCCTAAGGCTCGAGCATGAGGAGGAGGCGGGCTCCGGTGGTCGGGCCACAAGCTCGGGCGCCCGATGGGGGAGCCTGGGGGAGATCCTCCTGGGGTGGTGCCGACTCCACAGAGGAGGGAGCCGCTGATGGCTTGAAGAGCTGCTCCTCGAAGACGCCAAACTCCAAAGGCAGACGTCGAGACGCCCTCTTTGTGATGTCATCTGCCTCCTTGTTCATGTCGCACGGCACGTGCTACAATTCCAGGCCCAAAAATCGTTTCTCAATTTTGCATACCTCCTCAAGGTATGCCTCCATGTGCTCGTCCTTCAGCTTGTACACTTTGTTGGAGAAGTTGACGAGGAGCTCCGAGTCACCCGTGATTATGAGGCGCCTGACCCCTAGAGAGACGGCGGCTTTGAGTCCGGCAATCAAGCCCTTGCACTCTGCAATGTTGTTGGAGACCTTCTCGCCGTGCTAAAAACAGAGTTGCACGGCGTAGTAGAGCTTGTCCTTGGTGGGCAAAATGAGCACTGCTCCAGCCCCCATGCCCTGGCATGTGAACGCGTTGTCGAAGTACATGACCCATCTGTCTGGTGCCTCGTCTCCGGGCAGGAGAGAACGGTCCTCGCATATTTCACGGCCGGGGATGTCGTTCCATTCTGCCACAAAATCTGCGAGGGTCGCACCCTTGATGACTCTGGTGGTGCTGAACTCTAGCTAGAACGCTTGCAGCTCGATGTTCTACTATGTGACCCTTCCTGCAGCGTTGGGGCTCTGGAGCACCCTCTCTAGTGGGTAAGCTGAGGCAACCTTGATGGGGTGGCCCTGGAAGTAGTGGCGCAGCTTCCGGGAGGCGACGAGGAGCGCGAGCAAGAGCTTTTGGAGCATGGGATAGCACGCTCGCGCCTCACGTAGCACCGTGCTGACGAAGTACACTGGGTGCTCGACGAGGGAGGTGGCGTGGGTGAAGTCTTGCACCACCTAAGTTTGTGGGCCTTCAGGGGCCTTGTCGTTCGTCATGGCAGTCATGGCCTCAGGAGCTCCATCCTCAGGAGCCCCACCACCTGGAGGGTTGGACGTGGTCTCAGGAGCGTTGTTGACTGGCAGGGCCACCGGGGCCTCAAGAGCACCATCCTGAGACCGTGGCACCCCATCTGGTGACGAGGTGCACCGCCGTGAGCCCTTGGTCGGGCGCTCCTCCCTCACCGCCACCTGTGCTGCGCTAGCAGAGTGAGGCGTGGCGGCGAGGTAGAGCACAAAGGGCTCAAGGGGGCGCGGTGCTACCATCGTCGGCGGGCTGGTGAGGTACCTCTTGAGGTCTGGGAAGGCCGCGCCAGCCTCCAGAGTCCACTTGAATGGTCCTTTCTTTTTATCGGCATGAAGAACGGGAGGGCACGTTCTCCCAACTTGGAGATGAAGCGCCCCAGCGAGGTCACACAGCCCCCCAGCTTCTGCATCTCCTTGAGGGTTTGTGGCAGGCTCATCCTTTCTATGGCCTTGACTTTCTCCGGGTTGGCCTCAATCCCCCTGTGCGACACCAGGAAACCCAGCAGCTTGCCGGAAGGGACGCAAAACACACATTTCTCTGGGTTGAATCACAGATCCACCTTGCGCAGGCTGGCAAATGTTTCCTCCAGGTCTTCAATAAGGGTCCTTGGCTCCCGAGACTTCAGCACTATATCGTCGTCGTAGTCCTCGGGGTTCCTCCCATGCGAACACATCCTTGTTGGCGCATAAGAATCTCACCAACGCCTCCTCTTGATATGGAGGGAGGTCGGTGTCTATGGTGAAGGTGGCGCCCGATGCCCCGTCTTCATCAACCGGCACCTGCTTCGTCTTGGTACGATCTCGAGAGAACAATTGCTTCTTCTTTGCTGGCGCAGCCCCAGGAGCCTCCGGAGCTCCTTCCTCACTTGACCGCGCGGCCGCCGCGGCCCTAAAGGCGAGCTTGAGGGCCAATAGAGCATCCTTCGTGTGCCCTGCCACCGTGAGGACGCCGCTGCTTCCCGGCATCTTCATGAGGTTGTAGGCAGGGTGAGTTGCTGCCATGAACTTGGCTAAGGCCGGGTACCCAAGAATGGCGTTGTACGGGAGGCCAATGCGGGCGGTGTCAAGTCGATGAGCTCGATTCGGTAGCTGTCCTGGGTGCCGAAGGTTAAAGGGAGGCGGATTTGCCCCAAGGAGCAAGTGGCGCCGTCGACAACTCTAGAGAAAGGCCTGGTGGGGCGGCGCCGGCCTTGCGGCACATGAAGCAAACCGAATGCTTCCACGGAGAGCACATTGAGGCCGGCTCCACCGTCGATGAGGGTCTTGGTGACCGCCACATTGCAGATGGTGGGGGTGCAGAGCATCAGGTGCGCTACGGTGCCTGTGATGGTCGCAGGTGGTCCCCCAAGTCGAAGGTGAGGTCGGCCTTAGGCTCCGCCCAGCCCGAAGGAGCTCCCCGCTGCACATGGGCGGCACCCACCTGGCGAAAGAATTGCTTGACGTGGCGGTCCGAGGGCGGTACCTGTGAGCCGCCGAGGAGGGCCGCGACGGCGTGGGGCGCCGGTGCCGCGAAGCGCGCGGTGAAGACGCCACGCAGCTCCTCCCAGGAGGCCACCAAAGACTCCGGCAAGCTGAGAACCCAGGCGCGCGGTGCGCCCGCGATGGAAGCCAGTTTGCCATAACCTTGTCGTCGCCTC
The DNA here is from genome assembly GCF_018294505.1 of Triticum aestivum. NCBI lineage: Eukaryota > Viridiplantae > Streptophyta > Magnoliopsida > Poales > Poaceae > Triticum > Triticum aestivum. The sequence continues at coordinate 184,048,972 of NC_057796.1, forward strand.
CGGTTGCTAGAACAGCCTCCTCGTATGCTCGAAAGAAACCTGCCGGGTCCACTATGCCGTCGTATCGGGGCGGCAGCTCCTGCCTGAACTTGGGTGGCCACTGCACCTGACGCAGGGTGGGGGTGAAAGCTCGGAGGCCCACGGCTGCCCTGAAAGCACGCGTCCGGCCGATGGAGCAGTGCCCACCACATGAGAGCTAGACAGCGGAGCACAATGGACAGAGAGGCGGATCTTCGACGCATCCCTACCTGGCGCGCCAAATGTCGGATTTCGAGCTCCGCCGACCCTTGAGTGGTTCGAACTCTAGTGTGCGTGCGAAGAACTCAACCTTCCCAGTCTGCCTACTCGCCAATCTCATAGCCTAGCTCAATGAACAGGAAGGAAATGGGACACAGCAGTTTACCGAGGTTCAGGCCACCTTGCGGTGTAAAACCCTACTCCTGCTTTGTGGTGGATTGGCCTTGAGGGGCTGAGGATGAACTACTACAGTGAATGTGAGGATGGAATGGATCCGATCCCGGTCACTATGGTGGTGGCTAGGTCCTACTTATAGTGGCCTTGGTCCTCTTCCCAAATGAAGGCGGGAAGGGATCCCACAACGGCCAAATTCAAAGGGAGACAACTAGTACATGCTATTCTGACAAAAGTAGTCTTTGTCTGCAAAAGCCTCTGGCCGTGATGCCGTGGTGGGATCGGTGATGACCTCCGTCCCGCCGTCCTGGCGGTCTTTGTCTTGTTGCACCGGAATGGAAACCTTTAGCTGAGTCCTCGGGACTCCGCGCCTGCGCTTGCCTCCTTAGCACCAAAGAGGAAACTATTGTCCTGAGCCCGCTGGCCCCAGCCTGGCCTTGGTCATCATGGACATCACCCGAACCTCGCAAGGTGATGCTCGCATAGAAATCTCCGCTCCTCAGGAGCCAGCCTGAGGGGGCCGCTCCTTATGGAAGTCTTGGCATCGTCCGCCTCGCGAGGCTTGGCCCCTCGCGAGGGTCTTGAGTTGTTGATGCTGAAGCTAGGCCGTACCAGGCCGTCGATGGAGCCACGATGTGGGCCGCAGGCAGGCAAGTCTAGGTACCCCCGTTCCCAGAACGCCGACAGAAGCTTACATGGATGATATTGTGGTCAAGAACAAGGACAGATCGATCCTCATCCAGGACTTAGAAGAGACATTTGCTAATCTGCGCAAGATCAAGTTGAAGCTAAACCCGGAGAAGTGTGTGTTTGGCGTTCTCGCCGGCAAGCTACTTGGTTTCTTTGTGTCCCATCGCGGGATAGATGCCAACCCCGATAAGATCAAGGCCATCAAGCAGATTCAGGCACCTAAGACAGTTAAGGATGTGAGGCATTTGACAGGGTGCGTTACTGCGTTTAGCAGATTCATCTCCAAGTCTGCCGAGCGTGCCTTGCTATTCTTCAAAATCTTGAAGAAGGCAGGACCCATGAAGTGGACCCCAGAAGCAGACGTAGCACTGCAAGATTTGAAGACCTACTTGTCATCTGTACCCACTCTGGTTGCTCCCAAACCACAAGAGCCATTGCTGCTATACCTGACGGCAACTAATCAAGTGCTTAGCAGCACTAGTGGCGCAGCGGGAAGTGGAGGAAACAGTAGCCTCAGCCAGTGTCCCTTCCAGGGGAGAGAATTAGCACAGCCTGGCAAGGACAGACGTGGGTCAAGATAGAGAAGAGCACGGCAGCAGAGGCAACCGCAAGGACGCAGCAAGGAAGAAAGTGGTGCAGTGCCCAGTATACTTCGTCAGCTCCCTATTGCAGGGGGCTAGATCCAAGTATTCTGGTGTGCAAAAATTGATTTTTGGCCTAGTCATGGCCTCAAGGAAACTGTGCCACTACTTCCAAGCCCACGAGATCACAGTTGTCACCCGCTTCCCTTTGCAAAGGATACTCCGAAACCCCGAGGCTACCGGCAGAATAGTGGAGTGGGCATTGGAGTTATCCAACTTTGGCTTAAAGTTTGAAAGCACATCAACAATTCAGAGCAGAGCACTGGCAGAGTTTATTGCGGAATGGACGCCAACCCCCGATGAAGAGGTACTAGAGACACTTATTCCCGGCAAGGAAGCACCCCAAGAATGGATCATGTATTTCGGTGGTGCCTTCACCCTACAAGGTGCAGGGGCCGACGTGCTTCTCGTTGCTCCCAATGAAGAGCACCTGAAGTACGTCGTCCAGATGCATTTTCCCCGGGAGGAGGAGACCAACAATACTACAGAGTATGAAGGGATCCTTGCCGGGCTCAGGATTGCCACAGAATTGAGGATCAAGAAGCTGATCATTTGAGGAGATTCACAACTTGTGGTGAGACAAGTCAACAAGTTTTACCAAAGTCCATTGATGGACGCATACGTTGAGGAAGTGAGAAGGCTGGAGGAGCGCTTTGACGGATTACAAATAGAGCACGTACCACGTGCGGAAAATAGCATTGCTGATCATCTATCAAGTGCATTGCGCATAACCTTCCTATGGAACCAAGAACTTTTGTTCTCCATCTTACTCAGCCCGTCGTATCCCCGGCAACAATGGCCCAAAAGAGGAGGAAACTGGACTCTGGCAAGTCTCTCCCGGTAGAGCCCCCGGGGCTCCCGGCAGAGAGCTGGGCAGGACCAACTCCAATTCAGCTGCTGAGCTACCCCCTCCCACCAGACCACCGGTCCTCGTGGTCAAGGGGTGCGCTCCCTCGAAGGAGGAGGTGCTACTAGTCCTCGTTGCCGAGCCCCAGGCTCCAACTTGGGCACGACACATAGTTCATTTCCTCCAAATCGAAGAACTTCCCGAAGAGCAAGAAGAAGATGAAAGAGTAGCCCAGAGGGCCAGTATGTATCAGTTCGTCGATGACACACTATACAGAAGAAGGCCCAAGGGTGTGAAATTGAAGTGCATTTGCCAGGAACAAGGAAAGGAACTGCTGGCAGAAATACACAAAAGCATATGTGGCTCCCACATTGGATCGAGGGCTTTGGTTGGGAAAGCATTCCGGCAAGGATTCTATTGTCACACAACCCTCCAAGATGCGGTCGAGCTAGTCTCTAAACGTGAAGCCTGCCAGTTCCATTCCAAGAATATCCATCTGCCTGCCCAAGGTCTTCAGACAATCCCTTTGTCATGGCCGTTTTTGGTCTGGGGGCTCGATATCCTCGGCCATTTCCCCCATGCTGCCGGGGGCTTTGAATTCTTGTTCGTTGCAATCCAAAAGTTTACAGAGTGGCCGGAAGTAGAAGCTGTGGGAAAGGTGACTGCTCAGTCAGCTATCAAGTTCTTGAAAGGATTGGTGTGCCGCTTCAGGGTCCCTGCCTGGATCATCATTGATAACGGCACCCAATTCACGAGCCATGCCTTCATATAATATGTTCATGCCCTCGGAAGCAAGATCTCATTTGCCTCTGTTGCACATCCCAGAAGCAATGGGCATGCTGAGAGGGCGAACGTTGAAATGTTGCGAGGACTCAAGACAAGAACATTTGACAAGAACATTTGATAAGGTGCAGAAATGCAGCAGGCGATGGATCGACGAGCTGCCGGTGGTTCTTTGGTCCCTCAGAACGACACCAAATTGAGCTATCGGGCAGACTCCCTTCTCCCTAGTCTATGGGGCAGAAGCAGTTATCCTCACGAAACTCATTTAAGGGTCACCTCGAGTGCTTCCTACGATGAAGTAGCGCAGGAACAGCACCGGCGTGACGACACTATGCTTCTCGAGGAGAACCGTCTCCGGGCTTCTACGCGTGCTGCACGCTACCAGCAAGCCTTGTGTCGCTATCATAGCCGCAGGGTTCATGCCCGGTGTTTTGAGGAAGGCGACCTTGTCCTTAGGCACGTTCAGTCCGCTAAGGGTTCAAACAAGTTGACGCCAAAGTGGGAAGGCCCTTACCGGGTAGTACAAGTCACCAGACCTGGCGCATTACGTCTGGAGACCGGAGATGGCATTTAATTGCAAAACTCATGGAATATTGAGCATCTGCATAAGTTCTACCTAAGGCACGGCTGTCGGGCCCTGCCCGGTGGCCACCATTTTGCACAGGCCTTGCCTCAGTTGCATGTAACCCCTTGTACAAAGCCAGGCATAGACCCTGAGCAACAGAGAAATAAATGAAGCATTGGGGGCCCCCCGACAAGTTGCATGCATGCATAAGCATATCATGAGCATCACATGTTAATGTAGATAAGATCACATCTGGCATCGTTTTCATCTGCTTAAACTGCAGGCTCCTACCATGGACTTGGTCCCCAAGAGGAGATGAGAAGACAAGCCTACGTTGCGTTCCCTGGCAAGCCAAACAGATATGTTCCTTCTCTTATCCATACGTGTTCTGTATGTAAGGACTTGTGCATAAGAAAACCTTGCTGCCTTTTGAAACTTAGGTGCTCCCATCCTTTGACTCGAACGTTGCTTCGATCAGGATGGTCGCAGTGGCCTTTGGCGAAAAAGGACTGGCGGGGGGCTAGTCCCTCTTCATGATTTGTGCCCGGTAGGCCTAACTCCCCGGCAACAAAATTGAGGGTACCGCCAGGATAGCCTACCGAGGGAAACTTGTTTACTTAAAAGTATAGAGGCATCCCACCTCTGCATGGATATATTACATGCACAAGTCCCTGGCAAGGTTTATCTTTTTCATTAATATGCTGATCAAACAAGTACAGACCTTACAAGACACAAACATGGATTAAAGAGATTACATAATTTGAACTAAAATTTGGCAAGTGCCTCCGCTACGCTGCTCTTCCTTGTCTTGAACTGCATCTAACCTTGCCGGGACGGGTTCACTTTCCTCTCTAGAGGGGACGATGGTGGCGGCTCCCGCTTCATCTACCTCCCGCTGTGCCACAAGCGCTGCGCTAACCACTTCATTGGCCGCTGCTAAATATAGCAGCAATGACTCTTGTGGTCTAGGAGCGACTAAGGTGGGAACAGAGGAAAGGTAGGTCTTCAAATCTTATAGCGCAACGTCTGCCTCCGGTATCACTCCACGGGTCCTGCCTTCTTCAAGATTTTGAAGAACAGCAAGGCGCGCTCGGCAGACTTGGAAATGAACCTACTCAGCGCGGCAACACATCCAGTCAAACGTCTCGTGTCTTGAACTGTCTTGGGTGCTTGAATCTACTTGATAGTTTTGATCTTGTCGGGGTTTGCCTCTATCCCCTGGTGGGACACAAAGAAGCCATGTAGCTTGCCGGAAGGAACGCCAAATGCATTCTTCTCCAGGTTCAGCTGCAAGTTGATCTTACGTAGATTTGCAAAGGTCTCTTCCAAGTCCTGAATGAGAGTCAATCTGTCCTTGGTCTTGACCACTATATCATCCATGTAAGCTTCTATATTTTTGTGTAGCTGGGACTTAAAGCCAATCTGTACTGCTCTTGCAAAAGTGGATCTGGCGCTCTTCAATCCGAAGGGCATCTGTACAAAGCAGTGCGCGCCACATGGGGTTATGAATGCGGTCTTCTCTTCGTCTTCTTCGGACATGAAGATCTGGTGTTATCCAGAGTAGGCGTCCAGGAAGGAGAGCAGGTCACACCCGGAGGTGGAATCCACAATCTGGTTGATGCGCGGCATGGGGAACGGGTCCTTCTGGCATGCTTTGTTTAGATATGTGAAATTTATGCAAACCTTGCATTTCCCATTAGCCTTGCGCATCACTACTGGATTTGCTAACCACGTTGGATGCAATAACCCTCTGACCAAACCAGTTGCCTCAAGTTTCTTGATCTCCTCGGCAATAAACTGCTGCCGCTCCAAAGCTTGCTTCCGGACCTTCTGCTTGACGGGCCGGGCAAGTGGGCAGACAACAAGGTGGTGCTTGATTACCCCCTGGGAACACCGGGGAGGTCAGATGGTTGCCTGGCAAACACATCGACATTCGCCCGCAGGAAGGCAACGAGCGTGCTTTCCTCGTTGTCGTCGAGGGTGCGACTGATGGTAAATGTACCATCAGCGCCATCCAGCCCCGCCGGAACCTTCTTCACAACGGGTGCAGCAGCCTTGGCTCTCTTGCTATTGGAACTCTCCGGCAAGTCATCAACTGGCGTAGCGCACTCAAAAGAGGTACGCTTCCCGGATTCCTTGCTGGCCGCCTTGCTAGATTTCTTCTTTTTCTTGCTTTACTTGGCGGGAGCAGTGGCTTCCGCGGCCTCTGCAGCGGCTGCTTCCCGGTACATCTTGTCCACACATATGATTGCGTCTTTCTTGTCCGATGGAATGGAAATGACGCCTATAGGCCCTGGCAACTTCAGAGTATTGTAGGCATAGTGGGATGCCCCCGTGAATTTGGCCAGGGCTTGGCGACCAAGGATTCCATTGTACGGCAGGGGGAGGTCAACCAGATCAAACACGATCTTCTCAGTCTGATAGTTTAACCCCCCTCCGAACGTCACCGGCAGTGTGATCTTCCCCTTAGGACGATTCCTGCCAGGGTTGATCCCTTGGAACGTACAAGTAACCTTGAGCTGTTCATCTGCTCTCTGGAGTTTGCTGACGAACTTTGGAGAAATCAGATTCAATCCGGCCCCGCTGTCAACCAACATCTTTGTGACCTTGAGATTGCGGATCGTTGGTGAAACCAACAATGGCAAACACCCTACCGCGATGGTGTGGTCAGGGTGATCCTCTTCATCAAAGATGATGGGCATGCGGGACCACTTGAATGGCTTCCGAGAATCTACCGCTGGTTCCACGACATTGACTTCACGCACCCACTGTTTAAGCTGGCAGTGAAAGGAGTGCAAAGATGCACCGCCGTCAATGCATCGAGCGTCAATGGCTTTCTAGAACTCTTGCTCGCTGGTTTCCTCTTCATCCCCTTCATCACTCTCGTCATCGCAATCCTTCTTCTCACGGCCTTTGGCGAGTTTCCCTTGACACTGATGAGCCTTGCCGGGGCGATCAGTTCTGCCGCCCCGACCCTTCCCGCCAACGCCATCTTGCTCTGTCTCCTTATCATGCTTCTCGTACTCAGCCCTCTGCTTCTTGACGAGTTGCTCAACCTGATGACACTCCTGAAGATCATGTCCTTTGGTCCGATGGATCTTGCAATACGGCCCATCACCCTTTCCAGCCTTCTCGGCAGCCGCAGCTTGCCGGCAATCAGTGCACGCGACAGCTTCCTTGGCGGGAACCTCGGTCTTGGCCTTCTTGCCGGTACTAGGTGCACTCAATCCTTCAACGGCCATCACTGCTTTATCCTTGCACTTCTTGTTCTTCTTCTTCTGATTGGTGGCGTCGTCGTTGTCCTATTAGTCGATATCGGCGCCATCTTCTTCACCGGGAAGTCGCCTCCCCTCTTCTACCCGAGCACACTTATCCACCAGAGTGTACGGCTCATTCACAGTCTTGGGCAACCGAACGTTCATTTTAGAACGTATCCGGCAGTTGCACACGTAGCACTGGAATGCGGCTATCGCAGCTGCCGGGTGGATTTCTCGAATTTTTCTGTGCACTCGGCTAAATCTCTGCATGTACTTCTGCAAACTTTGTCCTTCCTTCCGCGGGAGGAGCTGCAAGTCGCTTGCCCTCGTTCTTGAAGGCCGCCCACGAAAGCGCCAACAGACTCATGGCATATGTCAGCCCAGGTCGAGATGGAGTTCTCTGGCAGGTGCATCAGCCAAGACCTCACATTTGGCTTGAGTGCCAAAGGGAAGTAGTTGGCGAATACCTTCTCGTCTCTTCCCCCGGCAGCTTGAACAACGATGGTGTAGCTGCTCAAGAACTCTGTCGGGTTCAGTCTCCCATCATACTTCTCTGGTATTTCTGGCTTGAACGTGTGAGTAGATGGCCAACGGACTTGCCACAACTCGCGAGTGTAGGCAGGGCACCCAACCTTGAAAGCTAGATACCCAACTTCACCAGGTGTGGGCTCGTGGACGCGGGGCCATTGCGACTATGAGACGGGCGTCGGGTTGCGCGGCGTCGTTCGATGGTGACGCGCGCGTCTTCCCTCTGCCTGTCTTCCAGGACTCGCCGCTGGTCTCGACGTACTTGAGAATTGGATGAAGCCATCGATGCGTCATCGGGTTCTTGGTCATGTGGCTCTAGCTGCGGCCCCTGCGCTGGCTGCCACTGAAGGGATCGCACTATGGGGGCGGCCCCTTTGGTATGGCCAGCAGCCCGGGCCGTTGTCGCTGCCTGTGGAGGCCGTGACGGGCCCACTCACTGTAATCCTCCCGCCTCGGTGAAACTAATCAGGCTCTGAATGGTGGCTCTCCACTCATCCATCTGATCAGCCGCCGCCGGAAATCTCAACAGGAGTTGGGCCTGCGCCATGGCCTCCGAAGCAGTGCTCGGCATGGATGACGACGTAGACCGTAACATCGCCTGGCTTCAAACGGTGTCGGTAGTGCCAGCGTCGTGCTCTCGCCGCCATGAGCCAGCCACCAGGGTGGCGTGGTGACTCAGTGGATGTGCTTGCAGATCGGCGGCTCTGTTCGGCACATCGGCTTAGCCAGCCCGTCGCGGGGTGGTGCGTGCCCTGCGGCCACGCCCATAGAAGGGGCGGCCGACGGGTTGCGGTTTGCCCTAGAGCGAGCGCCACCGCTGTGGCTGCGTCCTTCGGTGGGGCGGATAGGCATGGACGGAATGATCTCTTCGCCTGCAGCTTGTGGAGCGTGGCCGCTGGGATGTTGCTGGCGGTGTCCTTCTCCAGTGCCTCCTGCTCCCGCTTCGGCTGCAGGGGAAGTGGTGATGATGCCACTTGCGCCGGCCACGTGCCCCGCAGCGTCCATGTTCTCCTGCGTCCCCGTAGTCCCCACGACATCTTCGGCTGCGTGCGACGGGGCCTTCGAGGTGGACGGGTGAGCTGCAGCACCGAGCTTCTTCTTGGGCGCCATGGATGATGAAGCCATGGACGAAGAAAACAATGATGAAGATGATGCGCTGCATACGCTCTCGGGTTCACACAAGCGCTTCCCCCTACCTAGCGCGCCAAAGCTGTCGTGGGAAAACACGGCCACCTATGGGGCCATCAGCCCCTTGTGGTTCGGCAGGGGGGAAGAGCACATTGCACAAAGAGCGGTGGGCGTAGAGCAACACAACAGAGATCACACAGGCAGTTTTTACCCTGGTTCGGGCCGCCGTGAGGCGTAAAAACCTACTCCTGCTTTGGTGGATTGATTAGAGGATCATAGTGGACACACATCGCTCTAGCCCGGCAAGGTTGCCTCGGGTCGAGAGCAGCTACGCGCGTATGAGTGTACAAGGGTCTGAATCCTTTCTAAGGTTGCCACGACCCTCCTTTTATAGATCAAGGGTCACCACAATGGCAAATCAGTCATTGCATATTGATTATATAGCAAATAGTGCTATCATACCTAACTCTGCAGAGAAGAGAAGGTGCATTAAATGCACCACTTAGTGTCACATCATAGCGCAGCCCGACAAGCCTTGCCTGTCCGTTCGCCACCTTCTCGCCTGCCTGCGTGACACGTCTTGGACGGGTGTCATTTGGAAGCGATTTCCTTCGGAAGTGGCTGCCACGTGCCCAATAACAGCCACTTAGTCACTTGGGGGCTCGACACCGCACCGATCGGTGACTGGCGTTGCTGTGAGGTGGAGCGGTGGAGTCTTGGTGGGGTAGTCCGCCCTCATCATGCCCGGCAGGCCGGGACAGTCTTGAGACTTGTCTTCAGGGAAACCTTGACCTCGCCAGGCTCACCTGCCCGACAAGGGAGGTTTTTCCTTAGGGGTATCTTGCTCCTTTAGCTTGACTTGGTCTTCTCGATCCGCCCCTTGATTTCTGAAAGAGATCATCTCTTCTGCTTGGTCTGGTCTTGGATGTTGTAACCTTTCTCTTAAGCATGCGTACAGTCTGGGCAACACACCTGGGGTTTGTTGCACCGACAATCGTGCCATATCAAGATCACGAGAGAGAGAGAGATAGATAGATAGATAGATAGATAGAGAGAGAAAGAGATCAACCACATAGCTACTGGTACATACCCTCAGCCCTGATGGTGAACTAGTCCCTCCTCATCATGGAAGTAGCGGGGATGATGAAGATGGCCTCCGGTGATGACTTCCTCCCTCCGGCAGGGTGCCGGAACAGAGCTCTAGATGAGATCACATCGGAATAGAGGCTTACAGCGGAGGAAAAACTAATCTAGGTTCACTTTCGTTGTTTTTGGTATTTACAAGAATTTTCAGCGTTGGATTCATGTCAGGATAGTGCCCGAGGGCCCCACTAAGGGTGTCCCGGACTAAGGGGTCCTCCGGTAGCCGGTCTATATATGTCCTATGGGTCGAACAGTTGGGCCACTATTATTGCAAGGCTGAGCTATAAGTGACTCTGTCACTACTGCAGGATGGTCCAAACGCGACACTACGATTAGAGAACCTTCGAAGAAACTGTGTGCGATGCCATAATCGCAAACGATGGTGTAAAAAACCATCAAAAAAGGTGCAAAACGTTTGCGATGACGGATGCATCAAAGACGGTTTAGATTATAGTTGCGTGTGCGATGCAGGGCATACGGTTCAGTTCAATTAACTGTTTTGGGATGAGGAGGAACAAAAGAAATGAGCAGCCAGATAAAGGCGTGTGCGATATACAGCATACGGTTCACTAGGATGAACTCTGTGTGATTAGGCAACACAGTGGAAACGGTTCAACTGAACAAGATGTGTGTGATACGCGGCAAACATGTCTGTAATCAGAAATGTGTGCGAAGACCAATAATAACACAGACGATTGCTGCTAATAAGCCGTGCGATTTGCTCTGTCTACAGTAGAATAACATGTATATATATATAACTGAAATAAACATCCAATTACATAAGTGACTATACAGATCATTCGCACACAACTCAGTCAACAATTGCATGCATTCTAAAGTAGGCGAAACGATCGTCTAGTCATCTACTTCTTGTGACGCTCCCGCCACTGCTATGTGGCTCGGTCCCTCGTCTGGGGCAGGAAGAAGACAGTTTCACATTTCAACAATCCGCCTGTACATCTCGTAGCTTGTGTACACGTCGTTGGCCGCGTACTTGACGTGTTCTTCATCCAGTATCTCATGCCAAACACTGTGCCAGGCGTTCTTGTCCTTCTTGCTCTCTTCCTTCATCTTTGCGTAGTAGGGGACGATGATGGCCGAGGCAAGGTCAACCAGGGAGTTCAGTTTGTTGTTGTCGCTCCCCCAGACCTTGTAGTGGTGCTGGATGTTGACAAGATTCGGGCATTTCAAGCCCGAAACCTTGAGCGCTTTTAGATCATTGGTGGTGTCCACCGTAGCAAAACTGTAGTCGAAGCTGTTGATAAACTTGGAGAAACGCTCGCAAGGCCTTGTGGCAAGGTGGTAGTGGTAGACGAGGACGTCATGTCGCACGCACAACTAGGCGACGGCAACCTTCTGATCATGCCCGACAAGACCCATGGTGTACTCGAGGTCGAAGCCGACCACTCGGTACTTGTCCTGGCAAGGAAATGCTCCATAGTTTGGATGGAGCTCTCCACCGAGACCGGATCGTTCGTGTACACCACTGAGAGGGCCTTCCCCCCTCACGTGGGTGTCCACTACGTGATGCGTGGTGAACTGCCCGCCGTTGTCGTCGTCGGTCTCTCGGAGCGCCATTGGAGCCACGGGGAGCACCATTGGAACCGCTGGATGTCCTCTCTGCATGTATTGACGTGGGTGTGCTTATTGTGTCCTGTGATCCGAGAGATATAAGGTAAATGGCCGCAGGAATAAATGGGGGCCGGGCGGCCTGGATTCTCTGCGCGTCTACATGGCAGTTTTTGCAGCGGGTAACTGCATCGTCGCGCCGCGCCCGGCACAACCGCATGAACACGAACGTGCGTGATCGTGCGCCGGCCCCAAACACTGGCGAGGGACGAGGGTAGAGCATCCAGAGGGACGCGAGAGCAGAGCGCGCGCGGCGGGACGTGAGCAGAGCGCGCCGCGGCCGCCTGAACCGCAAGCAACCACACGCATAGAGCAGTTGAACACGCAGGAAATGGTCGCCTACAAGTTGGCCGACAGTTGCGTCGCTGCGTAGAGATCGGCCGTGTGCTACCACCTCCGCTAGTCTATAGTCCCCTTTAATTTATATTATGTGCCATACTTTGCCATCAAATTTAATCCACAAAATATTAATGCATGTTATAAAAATTATATAATTGGAAACTATGTTAAAATACGAATCCAACTATATAATCTTTGGCGACATGCATTCGTATTTTATTAGTTAAATCATACTTATAAACCAGGACGGGGGTATAGTAGGTAATTAAATTGCAAACGTTTTTTATTAACCGTGTGTGTTCGTGGCCTTTCGTCCTCCTCTCGCATGTCTTGTCACCCCGCTGCCGCAGACGGCTTACAGTGCAAGCTTGCGCAGCGCGTGGGGGCGTTCTTTTGGCCAAACGGTGGCGCCAATGAATCGTCGGTGAGCCCGTTCCCGCGCAACCTCGCAGTTTCCCGCGTAAGCTTCCCGCTTGACTCGGTGAAATCCCCCCAAATCCCAATGCTTACCGACCTGCTATAAAAACCCTCACTGCCGGCGAGTGCTGCGTCGCATTTTCCCCTCCCTCGCTGTAGTTTATCGCATCTGCTTCTCCCACAATCGCCAATGGCACCGGTCCGTCGTCATCGCTCAGCAACTCCGCCGTCATCAGAGGACGGCTCCAGCTGGGAGGTTACACCGCGGCGGCGGCGCAGTGTGGTGCGCGTGGCGTCCCTGTTGGGTGTGCACGAAACACCCACCACACGCTCCGCCGACGGTGCCCGTCAGCAGCTGTTGCCGGCCGCCGTTGCCGCCACGCCACCGTCGAAAGCCTGGGCCATCGCCCGCTCCGCCGCCGTGGCCTGAAGGCGGGAGGTGTCCGTCGTGGCCGCCACCCCACTGCCGGCTACCGTGGCCATCACCTGCTCCGCCACCACAGCCCGAACGCGGGAGGTGGTGGTCGTGGCCGCCACCCCATCATCGGCCGCCGTGGCCGCCAGCCCACCCTCGACCGCCGGGGTCATCACCCACTCCGCCACCGCCGCTCGAAGGTGGGAGGCGGAGGTGGATGCCCGCACATGCGTCAACGACCTTGCGCGCTACACCGAGTTCCTAGGGGAGGAGGAGGAGTGCCTCGTCGAGCACGCAAAGAGCCTTACCGCCGTCGTAGCTGCGACACATGCCTGCTTAGAGGCGAGGAATCAGGAGATCTACGAGGAGAACCACCGCTTCGAGAGGGGTCGTCTGGAGCGGCAGAGGGCGTTCGAGGTGAGCATCGCTGAAGCTGGAACAACGGCAGGCACCATATTACGGTTGCCCAGCTCGTCGGTAGGCTCCTCCTCCTCCGCCTCTTACTGAGCGCGCTCGGCAGAGGAGCGGCAGCCGGAACCAGAAGTAGTACAAAAGCCCTCCGCAGTAGTAGTAGTATTTAGGGGCTATTTTGTTCAGTTCATCTGAATATAGATGTGGTGGAACTGTACAACGTACTTAAAATTAGCTAGTATATATAGTTGAACTAGCTATTTCAGTACGTGGTTGGCAACAATTGGGGAAAAGTTTGGTCGATTCAGCTGTCGAGTTGAACTGTTTGTATAAATTAAGAACGACTGCTTAATCTATGAATGAAATCTATGCTTAATTACTGAATTTTAGTTGCAAAAATTAGATACTGCTAGTGATTTTTAGCTTCATATTTTGACAAATCGCAGTGTTACAAGGTTGACAGATGGCAATGTTACTAGATCAACAAATTTCAATCTTTCCAGTTTGAGAAATAGCAACATACCCAATATGACAGATACAAATCGCACCAAATTGTTTGTAAGTGGTTGCACACGGGTCATCCAAAAGATCCATTTGCGTTGAAGAGGTGCACAAATCCTGCTCTCACTTTGCATCATGTCGTCCCAGGGTCGACAGGCGGGGCGCGGGAGGACGGCAGCTGGCGGCGCTGAGAGGTAGCGTTCCACGGCGGCGTCCCATGCCTCTGAGGGGGGCGCGCGCACAGAGAGGAAGGCAAGCGGCCATGGAAGTCAAAGGGCTCGCTTCCCAGTGAGCCTGCGCAACGTACAGCTCGCACGCTTCCCGGTGAGCCTGCGCATTGGAGGACAGCTTGCATGCCTCTGGGTCAGCCTGCGCACCGGACTACGCTCGCACGCCTCCTGTTCAGTCAAGGTCAAGCAGCTTTCTGCATGGCACCTACTACAGCCATTAAAACCAAGACACGTGGCGTCACGTGAGTGGTTATCAGAATGCACATGGTTTGAATTATACAAACGTTTGAGATATTAAAGTGGCAGCTATTTTTTCAAAATGCCTTTGTTGGCTGTCATTATTCCATGATAGCATGCCAAGTTTCATGAATTTCAGACGAGTTTTCGATTTACTAGAATTTAAAAACCAGGCATCTCAATGTTTTGCCGGCAATGAACGTTGAACGATGCCTTGGTGTTTGAAATTCATTACCATTTCTTGCATGGTACCTAAGCATGCACCCAAGGACACAGATTTGATTTTTCAACCAATTTATATGCACTGGAGCATGTGCATGTAGTTCAAATTTGAATTATGCACATAAATGCATTGAAAACTAAGTTAATGCATAAAAATGTCCAAACGAAGCACGAAAAATCACAAAAATTGAAACAACACTCCTGTTGTTCTATGTTGACACAAGAAATTTTTTGGAAGCAATCAGAGGCAATGGATATCGTTTCGTCCCCAAAGGTTGGACGTTCCCTACCGAAACCATCATGCTTGTTGTGAGAAGCTCTAGATTGTGAGAAGCTCTAGATTGTGAGAAGCATATACCCAAACCTGCCCCAAATGGGACAAAATTTTTACAATGGCATGTTGATGCCGCTCCATGATAGCATGCCAAGTTTCATGAATTTCAAACAAGTTTTGGATTTACTAGAATTTAAAAACCAGGCATCTCAATGTTTTGCCGGCAATCAACGGTGCCCTGGTGTTTTAAATTCATTACCATTTGTTGCATGGGACCTAAGCATGCACCCAAGGACACAGATTTGATTTTTCAACCAATTTATATGCACTGGAGCATGTGCATGTTGTTCAAATTTGAATTATGCACATAAATGTATTGAAAACTAAGTTAATGCATAAAAATGTCCAAACGAACCCCGAAAAATCACAAAAAATTACACAACACTACTATTGTTCTATGATGACACGAGAAATTTTTTGAAAGCAATAAGAGGCAATGGATATCGTTTCGTCCCCAAAGGTGGGACGGTCCCTACTGAAACCATCATGCTTGTTGTGAGAAGCTCTGGTTTGTGAGAAGCATATACCCAAACCTGGCCCAAATGGGACAAAAAATTTACCACGGCATATTGATGCCGCTCCATGATAGCATGCCAAGTTTCATGAATTTCAGACGAGTTTTGGATTTACTAGAATTTATAAATCAGGCATCTCAATGTTTTGCCGGCAATCAATTGTGCCCTGGTATTTGAAATTCATTACCATTTCTTGCATGGGACCTAAGAATGCACACAAGGACACAGATTTGATTTTCAACCAATTTATATGCACTGGAGCATGTGCATGTACTTCAAATTTGAATTATGCACATAAATGCATTTAAAACTAAGTTAATGCATAAAAATGTCCAAACGAACCCTGAAAAATCACCAGAAATTACACAACACTCCTGTTGTTCTATGATGACACAAGAAAATTTTTGGAAGCAATAAGAGGCAATGGATATCGTTTCGTCCCCAAAGGTGGGACGTTCCCTACCGAAACCATCATGCTTATTGTGAGAAGCTCTGGGTTGTGAGAAGCATATACCCAAACCTGACCCAAATGGGACAAAAATTTTACCATGTCGTGTTGATGCCGCTCCATAATAGCATGCCAAGTTTCATGAATTTCAGACGAGTTTTGGATTTACTAGATTTTGTAAACCAGGCATCTCAATGTTTTGCCGGCAATCAATTGTGCCCTGGTATTTGAAATTCATTACCATTTCTTGCATGGGACCTAAGCATGCACCCAAGGACACAGATTTGATTTTCAACCAATTTATATGCACTGGAGCATGTGCAGGTAGTTCAAATTTGAATTATGCACACAAATGCATTTAAAACTAAGTTAATGCATAAAAATGTGCAAACGAACCACGAAAAATCACAAGAAATGACACAGCACTCCTGTTCTTCTATGATGACACAAGAAAATTTTTGGAAGCAATAAGAGGCAATGGATATCGTTTCGTCCCCAAAGGTGGGACGTTCCCTACCGAAACCATCATGCTTGTTGTGAGAAGCTCTGGTTTGTGAGAAGCATATACCCAAATCTGCCCCAAATGGGACAAAATTTTTACCACGGCATGTTGATGCCGCTCCATAATAGCATGCCAAGTTTCATGAATTTCAGACGAGTTTTGGATTTACTAGAATTTATAAACCAAGCATCTCAATGTTTTGCCGGCAATCAACGGTGCCTTGGTGTTTGAAATTCATTACCATTTCTTGCAAGGGACCTAAGCATGCACCCAAGGACACAGACTTGATTTTTCAACCAATTTATATGCACTGGAGCATGTGCATGTAGCTCAAATTTGGACTATGCACATAAGTGCATTGAAAGCTAATTAATGCATAAAAATGCTCAAACAAACCCCGAAAAATCACAAAAAATGACACAACACTCCTGTTGTTCTATGTTGACATGAGAAATTTTTTGGAAGCATTAAGAGGCAATGGATATCATTTCGTCCCCAAAGGTGGGACGTTCCCTACCGAAACCATCATGCTTGTTGTGAGAAGCTCTGGTTTGTGAGAAGCATATACACAAACCTGCCCCAATTTGGACAAAAATTTACCACGGCATGTTGATGCCGCTCCATGATAGCATGCCAAGTTTCATGAATTTCATACGAGTTTTGGATTTACTAGAATTTAAAAACCCGGCATCTCAATGTTTTGCCGGCAATCAACGGTGCCCTGGTGTTTGAAATTCATTACCATTTCTTGCATGTGACCTAAGCATGCACCCAAGGACACATATTTGATTTTTTAACCAATTTATATGCATTGGGGCATGTGCATGTAGTTCAAATTTGAATTATGCACATAAATGCATTGAAAACTAAGTTAATGCATAAAAATATCCAAGCGGACCCCGAAAAATCACAAAAATTGACACAACACTCCTGTTGTTCTATGTTGACATGAGAATTTTTTTGAAAGCAATAAGAGGCAATGGATATCGTTTCGTCCCCAAAGATGGGACGTTCCCTACCGAAACCATGATGATTGTTGTGAGAAGGTCTGGTTTGTGAGAAGCATATACCCAAACCTGCCCCAAATGGGAATTTTTTTTACCACGACATGTTGATGCCGCTCCATGATAGCATGCCAAGTTTCATGAATTTCAGACGAGTTTTCGATTTACTAGAATTTAAAAACAAGGTATCTCAATGTTTGCGGCTGAGTGGCGGTGGCAGGGTGTTGACATTAATTCCCATTTCTTGCATGGGACCTAAGCAGGCAACCAAGGACACATATTTGAATTTTCAACTAATTTATATGCATTAGAGCATGTGCCTATAGTTCAAATTTGAATTATGCACATGAATGCATAGAAAACTCAGTTAATGTATAAAAATGTCCAAGCGAACCCCGAAAATCCCAAAAATTGACACAAAACTCCTGTTGTTCTATGTTGACACTAGGAAAAAAAAATTGAAATCAAGAAGAGGCAACGATTATCGTTTCGGCCAGAAAGGTGAAATGTTCCCTACCGAAACCATCACACTTGTTGTGAGAAGCTCTGGTTTATGAGAAGGTTATACCCAAACCTGCCACAAATGGGACTAAATTTTTACCATGGCATGTTGATGCCGCTCCATGATAGCATGCCAAGTTTCATGAATTTTGGATTTACTATAATTACAAAAGCAAGTACGTCGACATTTGCCGGAGAGCCACGGTGCCGTGGTGTTCAAATTTCATCCCCATTTCTTGCATGGGACATAAGCATAAACCCATGGACACATATATGATTTTACAGTCCATGTTGGTGCACCGGAGCATGTGCATGTAGTTTAATTTTGAATTGTGCACCTAAAATGGCTAGAAAACCAATTTAATGTATAAAATGTTAAAACGAACCCTAATAATTCCAATTCTTTTACGACACACATGTAGTTGCATGTTCACTCCAGACAAAAGATCTAGCAATTCAAACACCGTCCATTGCCGCTGAGACCCCATTATGTAATTCAAATCAAGATGAAATATCAAGTAGATCGCACACAGTTTATTATCACCAACCATGTGAGATGCAGCACAAAATATCCTGGAGCACCGTCGGTGTATAGTAAGCCTATGGCTTACGCGAGAAGGTGCGTCGGCTACAGTTCACAGCCGGTGTCTCAAGCACACTAGCTTGCTCCCCAAATATCATTTCACTATTCAATCGTCACCAGTGAAAGATGGGCATGTGGACTCGCGTGGTGAGGGCAACTTCGGTGGCACACTCCGGCGAGATCGCGGCCGCAGTCACCATACGCGTGCTAATAAGGTGCATGAGTGCGGCCGCAATCTGCGACCGGGCGGCCATGGCAACCCAAACGGACACTGTTGCTTCTCAGGTGGCGACAACAACATCTGGCTCAGGGATAACAACTGGTGAGAGCCGCAGGACAGCTGTTTGTTCCACAGCGGTGGCCTTAGTCCTGCTGGAGGCCGCCCACGCCCAGCTCCTAGCTGTCACCGCAGAAATCGAACGAAGCTTCTCCGATAGCGGTCGGCAACCCACGGCCCAAGAGCTGGCAATCACCGAGAGCGTTTGATCAGCCGTCCGTTCCTCCGCCGCATACCTTGCGACGACAGAGCCCGTCCATGCCCAGATCGCGTCCGCCCACGCCCAGCTCGTGGCAACCTTTTCCAAAGAGATGGCGGACACGGATGGCGAGTTGCTTGCTGAGTATGGTGCGATGGATGACATGGAGCCCCTTCCCCAGGAGACCGTCGGGCGCGAGCTAGACAGGGAGGCGGTGGCGGAGATCGCCGAGCACCAGTCGTAGTAGTACTCTTTATTTTGTTTAATTAAGAGCGCCGGTCTTTAATTTGTTAGAGTAATGTTTAGCTCAGCTAGCTCTGTTTAATTGCTGAACTTGCTCGATTAATGTAGCGACCTGACCCGAATGGATCAAGTCTCTGTGCTTAAGTGTCATCCCTGGATCGGTATGCTGACACACACAGTACTCGAGGATTTATAACAGAGGTAAATCACATGTATAAATAACATAAATACTATTACCTCAATCCATATAGCGGAAGTAACAACAAGGTTGTGGATTCCCATCAATACCAACGGCAAAGTTGAGTGTAGAAATCGTAACCCTAACGTATCACTTACTCGTTGTAAGATTCCTGCAACATGAGACGTTGCAGCCACAAAGGGTCAGTACATTGAATGTACTGGCAAATTCACACCATAGGATAATGAAGAACAATATCTATCACTGCATGCATATTTGGCTGGTGGAGGCTCTAAGTTTATTTTTGCATAAAGCTAATTTTTTCCCTACAACAAAGGAATATATTTTCCAGGTCAAATAAACACTGGATTCTCCAGGTGCCCGCAACCAATCAACCCAGATGTGTATTTAAGTAGCCACCTTAGGTTAACCATTAAATTAACAATCTCACATCTGTCATGGATACACTCAAACCCAAACCACGTCTACTAGCATAGCATAGCGCTATAAGCATAACGTAGAAGTAACTCCCAGGATTTGATAATAAAAGGGCAATAGGTTCTACCTCATCTTCTACTTCCCAAACCCACATGTTAACAGAGCCTACTCATGCGATGTTTGAGGGTTGAAACTAATGCATAAAACTGAGTAATAAGAGGGTATGATCAAAGTGTTACTTGCCTCGTACTGTTCATGAAGATGATTCGCACTCATAACTCCTGATAGTTCTACTCGTCACACTCCATTAAATCTATCGTGAGCAAGCAATTGCATACATAAGCACTCATGTCAAAAGATTTGAAGAAAAGATCCCGGAAAACTTTGAAAACAAGCAATTAACTCTTGTAACAGAAAACAATTTCTAACAGTACCAAAATTGGGTGAATTTGGCCTTATCAGAAAGTTTAGATCAAGAGCTTTATTTTGCAAAAAGAATCAACCAAATTGGAGTTATAAAACTCAAGTTACGATCAAACGAAGTTCAAATACAAATCTGTTTGAATTCAAATTTTTAAACTTTCAAAAATATGTTTAAGTTTTTTTACTGGATAGAGGGGATCATAACGAAGAATTGGGCGTTGGTTTCGTTGGATTTGGACAAACGTTCGCTACCAGAAGCTAATGAACGTTCTGATAATCAGGGGCTAAACTGTAAATAAAATATTCACGGATGGGTCCCTGGCCGAAAACTAAAATAAAAAGAAAAATCCTACCGAACGAACGTTCGCTACAGAACCCTACAGAACGAAATCGTTCGCTACCAGAAGCTAACGAGTGAACGCTCGCTAAATATCTAACAAAAAAACAGATCTAGGTTTTCTAAAAAACCGATCTAGGGTTTAAAAAACCGAAAGAAAAAGCGGCGGCTTTTACCGGCGGTTTCCGGCGGCGGTTGGCTCCGGCGATGGTGGGCAACTCCGGCGAGGCGGCAGAGCGGGGCGGCTGCGTCGGGCGAGGGCGCGCGGCGGCGGAGGACGGCAATGCGAGCAAGGCGTCGGCGCGGCTGGCAGCAGCGAGGCGCGGACCAGCGGCGGCGAGATGCGGCAGTGGCGCGGCGAACGAGGGGAGAGCGAGGGCCGGCGGCGCTATTTAAAGGCCCCGGGGTGGCCTTGGGAGGCGTGCGGGAGGGGCAAATGAGAGGCGGCGCGAGGAGTCCGAGGCGGGGACGACGTCCATGGCGGCGGTGGACTCCAGAGCGGACCCCGCTCGGGGACGGAGGCGACGGGTGAGCTGGGCCGGCCCAGTCGGCGAAGATTTTTTTTAAGACAGACAAGTGAATAAAAGAAAAAAGAAAATAAAAACTAAATATAATATAGGCATATAATATATCAAAAAATTTCAGAAAAAGATTTTCTACAACATGAACATTTTTCGAACGTCAAATAAAATCCAAAAAAATTTAAATAAAACAAAGAGTGCTACTGCTGCATTAAAACCCAATAAAAATCATTTTAAAAATACCAAAATTATTTCAAAATCATTTCTCTCCATTTTTCTCATGTAGGGAATCATTTTACCCTATTTTCCATATATTTGATTTTTGGAGAAAAATATTTTGAATAAAAACCAAATAACCCCAAATTGGAAATAATTCCAATGGGACTTTAAATTTGATTCTTTTAAACTTCCAACTCATATTTCATATGTTTTGAAGAAATCATTTTATCTTCTCTCATGAAAATCATTGAGTTGCTTGAAGTTTCTGAATTGGAAAATATTTCCAAATAAAATTCAAATCTTTTCAAAACCCTTTTCATTTATTTAAATGGAAGAGGTCATGTCATCTTCTCTCCAGGGTTTTGTGATGAAAAGAGCTTGAATTCATGGAGATCATAAATGCAAAATAAAAGTTTGGGAAAGTCCTTTTATTCCCTCTTATTTAACTTTCATAAAGTTTCGAATTTCACTCAATTTCACTCAAGCAACCACACCACAACCAAACAAACAATCAAAACTATCTATTTAATATAACATTCCAAAATTTAGAATTTTGGGATGTTACAATTAAGAAGTGTGGGTGTGATGTAGTCTCCTTTGTGTACCCAAATTATGCAATGACGTGGATGACCACTATAACCAGGGAAATTCAAACCAAAATTTTTGACGTTCAAGCTCAACACACACGGGTTAAGCTATCTTAATCGTTTGTGATGTTCACATATCGTACACAGTTCTGAATAAGGGACCGTGTCTGATGACACTTTGTGCGCCAGTTTTTTCGCTGAAGCGATTCCAAATTTCGGCTTCCGCGGAAACATACCTCCCCGCCCCCGCCCCCCTTACCAAAAGCCACATTTCCCCTATTTCCGCCTTCCTTTCCAAGTTGAAACCTTCACTCCTTGCTTGGAGCGTCACCGCCTCCTCGTCGGCGACCCTCCTTCACGCTGCTCGGCCTCTTATATCCAGGCAGATAATCCACACCCGACCCCCATCCTCCTCCTCCTTCCACATCCCACATGCCCCAACCGCCGGTGCGAGCGCGACACCTTCCACCCAAATCACCGACCCCTACACAAAATAAGAGCCGCCCTAAGCCATGGTGCGCGCAGTATAGCCAGGATCTCAAGGAGCATTTGGCAGCGGAGAAGCAAATAGCGGCCGCACGCGCGGATGAGGTCGCGATGGCTGCCATTCATGCCGACCCCCAGATCTTGGAGGAGCACCTTGCCATTTGCTAGCTACACCGGTTAAGCATGCTCGGTTTACCCGTTGCGTGTGCTGCTCTTGCCTTTCCTTCACAAATTCTAGTGAATTGTGCGATCTAATTTTACCATGCAATCTGGTGCTCTAGTGTATATGTTCTATATGTCGTGCAGTGTGGTGCTCACTTATTAACTATTTTGTTAATTAGTTGTCGTCTTCAGTTAACTATTTGGTTCAATTCTGCAAATGTGATGTTCAATTCTTCAGGCTGCAATTTTGTATTGTCTTGCATGTGAGAAATAAATCGAATTTATCTTTACAAAATACATGAGAAGCGAATACAATTGCTATATTTCCAAGTTATCAAGCATGCTTGGTTTGGTTATACATTGTGCAATGTGGTGCTCAGTTAACGTTTGGTTCATTTGTGTTGTGGTGTTTAGTTAACTGTTTGGTTCAATTCTGCAATGCGATTTTCAATAGTTGTGGGTGCATTCGGTTATTGTATACCATGTGAGGAATAAATTGAATTTGGCTGTAGTAAATACATGAGAAACAAATACAATTGTTACAATTGGCTGTAGTTCACTGTTTGGTTAACTGTCTGATCTTCTATTAGGACTATGTTATATTGTGCAATGTGGTGCTCAGTTAATGTTTGGTTCATTTGTTGTGGTGATTAGTTAACTGCTTGGTTCAATTCTGCAATGCGATGTCCAATTGTCGTGGGTAGAATTTTGTATTGTTGTGCATGTGAGTAATAAATAGAATTTGGCTGCACTTAATACATGAGAAACATATACAAGTGCTATATTTCCTAGTTCTTAATCATGGTTGGTTTGGATAAATGGGTTTTCCATGTGGCTTGAATTAATCTGATGAATCTGCAATGTGCTTATTTTTCATCAACATATTTTACTGATAGCATGCGAACCCTTACTTAACCTGATGACTAAGTATCGTATATGTGTTGCAGGGAAACAATGGGAAGCATTGAGGTTTACAATCGAGGTTAGCACATGCATGGTCCGTTGTCTAATAGCACATTATTGTGCAATTGCAGGAACCATTCTAATATTTAGGTTTTTAACAATTTAGTCTTGCACATGTAGGTCCTGCTGTGAGAGGTTTTGACCTACTATTCGACCCTTTTTCATATGGAGAAATGAGTTGTCCATGAATATCAATCAAATCAACAAACTTAGAAAGATTATTAGGATAAAGAAATTAGGGACAAAAAACAACAAGATCTTTGTCTGCACAATGAAGAAGACATCAGTTCACTACAAGATGGTACTAACTATTATACCTTGCCTTTTTTATTCCTTTGCCCCATTTCTAATATAGAGAAGATATTCATGCACATCCTTGTTTTCAGGCCTTTCCAAAGTAGTTCACTGATGATTACCTCTCAAACCACCTCTATGGTCAGGAGGCGAGGAATGTTTTCATACAACACCCATGGTTCAATATTGAAGTGTTCCTGAAGAGGACGAAGGACGGGCGGTCAATCATCCACAGGCACTGGCCTAAAGTTGCAAAGACTTTCAACATGAATGGAGGCTCAATATTCACCTTCCACTTCAGCAGTTTTCCAGATGAGATGCATCTGTCTATATACCGTCTATGATGCTAATTTCGAAAGGTTCTACATGTTGCATGTGAAACTTGGTGCTGGTGCAGTTGTGTAATGGGGTAGCTGAGTGCTGAAGCTATATCATGTTGTACTCTGATGTATTTCAATTATGAAATTCTCCTTCCTTAATATGGAAATGAAATATATCTTGTGCTTAATATAAATGTCAATTAGATTAATAAATGGATAATTAATAACAGGGCAATTAGCCTGCTAATGCCGAATTAGCCTGCTAATTGGGTTTTGCTATTGCAAATGGTTATTGAAAAATACCGTGGGCGATGACCTCAGGAAACGCACACAGTTTCTAGGAATAAACCGTGTTGGCTCAATGAACAATCACACACGACTTTTTCTTGAAAACTATTTGCGTTAGGCCACCTTGCACAAACATTTACCACATAAAAACTGTGTGTGATGGACAACCTTTGCCACACAGTTTCTTCTATGGACCGTGTGTGATACATTCAATAACGCAAACGATTTAGCGGGAAAAATTCTGTGTGATGTATCCATGAACGGAAATGTTTACCTTGGAGCGACTGTGTGGGATGTACATACAAACAAAAACGTTTAGCGGGGACTGACTGTGTGGGATGTACTTGCGACCGGAAACAATGTCGCCTGTATAATTGTATTTTTAGCTCTACTGTACATATTTTCGTATATCAGCGCTCGCCGGTCGCACACGACCTTATTTTGGCGAACGTGTGTGCCAGGAGAGCATATCCCTGACGGTTTCTGGGTCGTGTGGGAAGGACCCCCCTATCGCCCACACTCATTAGGCGACGGTTCCAAATGCCGTCGTGGAAAGGGGTTAAAAACCGTTTGTATAGGACCGACGCGTACCAATGTGTTCAGGAAGGAAACCTCCAAAGCCTTGGTGTGTCCTCCAAGTCAAGATGGTAGAATCGACATGCTTATTCCTGGATGGCGACCGACCATGTGTAACCCTAGGTACCCCTGGTGTCTATATAAGCCAGAGGGTTTAGTCCATAGAGTCTAGAAGAACCATCATCCTACTCAACTAGGGTTTAGTTCATCCGATCTCATGGTAGATCAACTCTGTAACCATCATATAAACTTCAATATAATTAAGCAAGACATAGGGTTTTACCTCCTCGAGAGGGCCTGAACCTGGGTAAATACTGTCCCTGCGTTCATTGTTCCACATTGATCCAAGATCCACAACTCAGTACTCCCTTCCCGAGATCCGCCAGTTTTGACACTGACATTGGTGCTTTCGTTGAGAGTTCCGCTATGGGATCATCGAAGAATCGATGGCTTGCTTAGTCATCAATGACGGCATCAGCGTCAGGGACATCTTCATCCCCGGCCAGCTCTTCGCATTCGGCAGCATCGTTCTACACACCAATTTGACCGATCACCTTGACCAAATCAATAGCTTCGCCCCTGAGCAGGGGATCAGGTTCGGTAACCCAGAGTACGCTGACGCCCAGGGTGATCTGATCTTTACGGGGTTCTCAGCCTCACCTAAGGAACTCGTGAATCCCGAACCTTCAACTTTGAACCTTCTTCTCTACCCCACCTAATGCGGAGCATCCCTCGACCACCCACGCGGATGCTACATCACCACCGCAAGCACTGAGAGGACCAATGACAAGAGCACGTGCACGCGCCATCGAGAGCGAGGTCAATTCTATCCTCTTCGAGTTTCATTCGGATTCACATGAGAATTGGGTTCTACCTCAAAGAGACTCGCTATGCATTCTTAGGCACCAAGAAGATGATCGTGTGAAGGAGAAGACGGAGACTCGAGCATCAACGGAGCAAGGGAAAGGAGAGGTGAACGAGAAGAGTGAAGAAGGGAGCAACAATACAAAACCCCCTAGACACCCCGGGTGCCCGGCCCCTTGGCTCCCGGGTGCCCGGCCACCACCACCTGGACGATGCCCCTGCTTGCCCCGGGTGCCCGGGCCCCTGCCCTGCCACCAGCCGCACCACCGAGTGCCCGGGCCTTGGCCCCCCGGGTGCCCGGCCCCTCCCAGCCGGCCGCCTGGAGCAATCCCGGGCGCCCGGGCTTGGGTTCCCCGGGTACCCGACCACGTCCCAGCCGCTCTCTTGTACGGGCCGGGTGCCCGGCCGAACCTGGGCGCGGGTCTCTGACCAGTCCGGGTGCCCGGACCACTCCGTGAAGGCCTGCGTGCCTCTTTGGGTCCTTGCCCTTGTATCCCCCACTACAAAAAAACACACTTCTGTGATGATACGTGTTTGTCACAGTAGGTCACGTTTTCTGTCATGCATGTACATCCATGATGATTTTATGACAGAATCAAGATAGTCATACCTGTGCTGTCGTAGAAGTGTTCCATGACATTACCAAAATTATCATCACGGAAGTGTCCACTTCCATGATGATAAATCGCGCGTCATAGAAGTGATTTCATCAAGGGTGACCGACATGTGCCATCCACCGTAATGGCTCGCTGTTAAACTATCAGGTCCGGTTTTGGATCCGATAACCCGTTAACAGCCCCGGCCAATGGGGATATTCCACGTGTAAAATCATCATTGGCTGGAGGAAACACGTGTCGGCTCACCGTTGGGACAGATGTCATCCACTCATTGCACCGAAGGCGCCTATGATACGTTGAGACGTGGCACGGCCCAACAGAGGCCCATTCCTGTGAAAAGGCCGGCCCATTTGACTTGGTCAAAAGGTGGTGGGCCGGCCCACGGAAAGCCTATTAACGGCCTGTTCGCATATAGCCCATTTACAACCCGCTAACCCAGGGCCCGTTACGACCTATCCGAATTAGGCCCAGTAGCATCATCTGGGCCGTCCAATATGATTCCAGCCCGTTTTAACTTCCGGCCCATGTATGGCCCATGACATCTTTCGGCCCATATGAGGCCCTTTGTAACTCTTGGCCCATTAACGGCCCGTGGTGAAACTGGCCCGTAATGAACAGTGTATCACTTTATACCCATTAACGACCGATTATTCTATTGGGCCGTTTCCAGCCCATGTTATCTTTCGGCCTTCTCAGGGCCCATTTATTCTTGGGCTCATTTCCAGCATTCGTTTACTTATGGCCCGTTACTGTCATTTTCTGCTTGTGGGCCAAATTTAGCCTGTGGTTACAGTCAGCCCGTTTGTGGCCTGTTAATAAGTTGCGCTATTTTCATAGCGTCATCAAATACGGCCGATTAACGACGGCCCGTTATGGTCGGCCCATGAACGGACGATTCCAACTCTAGCCCGTTTATGGCCATAATGTGGTTTGTTATTGGCCCATGTTTGGCCAATCGATCATACGGCCCGTAGAAGGCCCATTGATGATACGGCCCGTAGAAGGCCCATTGTGTCTACAGCCCGCACAAGGCCCATTATTTCTACGGCCCTTAGAAGGCCCATTGTTTCTACGGCCGTAGGAGGCCCATGGTAACTACAGTAAATATATAGCCCATGGTTATTGTGGCCTAGTTTTAAAAATTAGGTTATTGCGGCCACTAACAAACCGTAGAAAAAGAATTGCACTGACTACAAGCAAACAAATAAACAAGACAATAAGGAAATAAATAAGCAAGCAACTTACGCTAGGCTATCACAGCTATTACACATATTACATCCACTGGGCATCAAAGTTCGCCACCAGTGCAAATATAGGGAGCAAAGCAGCATATCATATACATTGGTTGTCAAAGTTGGCGGCCAGTGCAAATAAACGCCGCAGCAAAACAAGTCCAGAACTCAAACCACTTCAGAAGAGCCCAAGAAACAATATCCTGGGTACCCATAATGCTGGCAAGATGCTTAACAAGCTTATTAACTTTTTCTTGTTTGGCGCTTAAATCCTCCAGCACTTGCTGTTGTACCAGAAAGTATGCATCTGAATTCTGCAGGGACTTCCTCAGTCCTTCGGCTTCCTGTCGCATAACATCTGATCGATGTCTTTCAACTTGAAGGTGAGACTCAAGAAACCGAACTGATTCAGGCAGCGAGTTCGAAGAGCTGGTGCCAGCAGTAGTAGCCAGTAACTTGAACACTACATCAAGACGGGACTTTGCGGTTGTCTCACTGTCTTCAATATAGTTTTTATCAGCTTTCTTGGAGACCAACAGGGATGTCTCACTATCTTGAACCTTATCTGCATTACTTCCTTTACCATTGCATAACGGGTTACTCTTCTCCAATATTTTATCCGTGTTCTAAAAGAGAAACAAACAAACACATCACAGGTTTACAATGTAGTATATGAAACTCATTTTGGTAATCCAGTTCAGTAGTAAGGTGGACAGGATAACAACATGAAACAAACATATATCTATGTAGTATGGTCACTGTATGGTCTATATCATTCTAGTTTATGTTGCCAAATCAAGATAGATACAGTTCAAATCATATCTATTTAAGAAAAAGCAGTATAGACAGAATATAAGTGTGGGAAACTACACAGCAATAACAACACTTGTAATGTGCATGGCATGAGAACATAACTATTTATTCAATTGAAACTGAAATCAACATAGAGCAAGTTACAACAGCAAACACATTAAAGAAACGGGTTTAAAACATACCTGTTGCGCCATTGGAGTTTCAATTGCATCCTTCAAATTTGAAATTAGTTGGTGTCGGTGGGAAACGACACCTATGGGATCACAAGAATCCCTACTATGGTTGGCGGGCGCAGGGTTGTGAGAAGAGCAGGTCTAGCAGGAAGCACATGGATCATTTACCCAGGTTCGGGCCGCGAGGATGCGTAATACCCTAGTCCTGCTTTGGTGGATGTATTGAGTGTGCTTGTGGTCTTGAGCTAGCTACGGGGCGTAACTTGCCCAAAAGAGCCGAATCCCTCTCCAGTATGCCATGGGCCTCCTTTTATAGTCGAAAGGGGCTGCCACAGTGGCACACAGGAGGTGGAAAGGTCTACAGTGCTGCGAGCTTATCGCCCGTATTACAGGACAAGACGCATTTAATGCATTGCTTAGGTGTCCCTTAGCTTTATCGGGTACGGGAACGAGGCCCGGCCCGTCCGTCGCCACCTCGCCTTGCTTCGACACGCGCCCAGGCCAGCGATGCATGCGGCGCCATGTAGGCAGGTAGGTAGCTGAGGTGGCGCGATGGTAGGGTCTTCACGAAGATCTGCATGCCACCACGCAGGTGCTTGCTGAGTTGGCCTGGGAGCCGCATGTTGCCACGCAGGTGCCTGCCTAGCTGGTCGGGCTGGCAGCTGCATGCGAACGGCGGTGGAGTCTTGGTCGACGCGGGACTGGCTGTGGCCCTCTGATGTCCTCGGCAAGGGCCTTGCTGGGGGCCCGGCAAGGGTCTTTCCGTGGCATTGCAGTCGTCCCCGGCAAGGCGCTTGCCGGGGGTCTTGTGGATCTCCTCGGCTAGGATCCCGCCGAGGGTCGCAATCTTCTGGTCCTCACCTGATCATACATGTTTATGATCTTGACAAAGATCTGCATGCCACCACAGAGGTGCCTCCCGAGCCTTGGTTCCAACGTGGTCGTTGGCGGCGTTTGGAACTCTTGGGCTCAAGGGTGGCTCACTCCGCTGGTGTTGGGTGAGCTGCCCCGGCAAGGCTCTTGCCGGTGCGGAGGCTGCCCCGGCAAGACTCTTGTCGGGGGAGCCTGCTTCGTCCCTCTGCTTTTTGGGTTCTTGGTCTTGGCGTTGTCTTGTTTGTCTTGTGCTTCGGCTTCTCTCCGGCTCCCCTCCTCTGCCCTGCTACGTGCGGCCGTGGCGCATGGCTCTGACTGCCCGTGCACAAGTAAAGGGGTCAAAAGGAGAGCCCCTACTTTTGTACACCAACAGGAGCCCCCGGGCCTTGGCCACACATAAGCGCGACACTTTGTTGGGCCAGGCCCAGAACGGTGCGCGCACAGGTGGGGCGGATTTTTACCGTAGTAACTCTTCGTCTGCTGCGCTTTCCCACGACCCGCGTTGAACGCGCGACGTGGAGGGTCGTGCGTGACGTGGGGGTCATGCGTGGGGTAGTTCCCGCACGCATGCGTCACGTCGCAGTAAAGAGGCGGCTCGCGCCTTCCCCATAAAAAGAGGGTGGCGTGGAGGCACGGCTCATTTACTGAGTGGACTCGGATCGCAGTCTTCAAGGCGCCCACGCCCCACGATCACGGGGCGGGGAACGGTCGCCTCACCCGTCCCCTCAATTTTGCTTGCTCGCCATGCGTCCTCCATGCAGGCGGCAGGCGGTGCGGGCGGGAAACCAGGCCGTCGCTGATTGGGGCAGCGGGTCGGTTCCGATTCCCCACGCCTCCGATGGCTGGATTGGATGAATGGGGCGGCCGAGCCTCGACCCCGCCCCTTTATAAGGAGGGGGAGGGGATGTCATCCCACATTCTCTCTGGATCCATCCTCTTCCTCCTTCGCTCCTTTCTTCCACCCGTCATGGCTAGAGGGGGTGCTGGGCTTCGACGGTGGCGGCGAGGGTCGCCGCTCGATAGCGCGTTCCCCCTTCTCAGGAGCCCGCGGTGGCGGAGCTGGCCACGAGAGGAAGGGGGAGGGCGCGAGGCCGAGGTCGCCGCGGCGGTCGGGGGAGAGGGGGGCGAGGCGGCGCGGTGGCCGTGCCTCCGCCAGCGATGCCTCCCGCGACGGAGGGCCACGTCAGGGAGCAGCCCCGCGAGTTCTTCATCAGGCTACGCCAGCCACCACATCGTCGTCTCCGCCTCCCCACCCCTTTTGCTCAGGAGATAGAGCTCGATCCGCCCCAGGCCCTCAGGCTGCACATGAGGGGCTGCGGGAGCGGCATCACGTGGGTCGACGTCGACTTCCCCGCTCCTCACGTCATGTACCTCCGTCATGGATGGAAGACGTTCGCTCGCATCCATAGCCTGCCGGCGGGGCTCGTCCTCTGCTTCAAATTAATGGAGGGCGGCCTGCTCTCCGTCAAGGTCTTCGGAGATCTTGGAACTCGCCTAAAGTGCTGCATGGAGAACTCCTCCGACGATGAAGATTCCTCCTCGAGCGGGAGTGACGAGGAGGACAGCGACAGCAACGACGAGGGAGTCGAGCGACAGGATGCAGACTCTGACTTCGACTGACCGCGCCGCCCCTCCCTCGGCCACGCGCCCTGCCAAGGGCCTTCCTCGTCAAGCTCTCCATCGGGGCGCTCCCCGTCGTCTCCTTGGGCGGCTAGCGTAGGAGGGCTAGAGAAGGCGAAGAAGGCGGGTGGCAGCCGTCAAGTCGGAGTACGCGGGCGCCGACGCCTTCGTCACGTATTGCCGGCCCGCTGCCTCGTCTTCCAGCTCCTTTCCCGGCACCAAGATGTTCTCTTGGTTTCGTCTTCCCCTCGTACCTTGCCTAGGCGCTCTTTTTGCCCTCCTGCTGCCTTGTTCCACCTTCTGAGGAGAGGGACAAGAAAGGGATTATGGGCACCTTATCTCTTTTTAGTTTGTAAGCCTGCAGGCACTTGTTAATTTTAAGACTTGTAATCCCCTTGCTCATGTTTTTAATTCCGTATGAACTGTACCTGTATGGGATGTTTTTAATGAGAAAGGGTGTTTGCCAGGTTCTTTGTGTGTGAGCGAGGGCCATGCCAAGGAACGAGTCCTTGTTATTTCTAAGATAAACATTGTCGCCCGGCAACAGGCCTTGCCGTCCCCCCACTTCAGCCGACTATTCTCACGCTCTTGGCGGAGGCAGGGCGAAGTAGAGTTAGGCCCCTCGTGTATTTCCTGGCCACCGCGTCTACGACCCGATTCTGTCCCAGTGGCTTGGGTACAAGAAGAAAAGGGAGCACGGTGGTTTCGGAGCGAAACGAGGTCTCATTTGTCCCAGTTCTATACGGAAATGCATAACAAGGGATGAAAGACTTATCTGAATCCGCAGCCCCCGGCAACCTTGGCTTGCCGTGGTTGGATCCTTGTGTCTTCAGCCCCCGGCAGTCTTGGCCTGCCGGGGCCGGAGCGCCGGTTCGTTCTCTTTTTTCCAAGCGGCTCAGGAGAAGTGTCCACGTGCCCTGCGAACCAAAGAGAACAGAAAGATGCACACTCGACCTCTAGGCTAGGGGTTAGTCGCCGCTAAGCACTATCAACCCTAACCGAGGGAGAGACTTAACCTAGCATGCATGCTATAACTTAGGGCGCCAGCGCTTCATTTATTTATGCTCAAGGTCTGCGCCTGGCTTTGTAAAGAGGGTTACATGCCTTGCCGGCAAAGCTTGTACAAAAGGTGGCTTGCCGGGAGGCCCGGCAAGCCGCGCCTTATGGGTAAAACTTGCGAAGATGCTCGATGTTCCAGGAGTTGCTCACTGGGACAACATCTTCGGTCTCCAGGCGGACTGCGCCGGGCCTGGTGACTCATATTACCCGATAAGGGCCTTCCCACTTCGGCGCAACTTGTTGGTATTCTTGGCCGACTGAACGTGCCGAAGAACAAGGTCGCCTTCCTCAAAGCTTCGGGCATGAACCTTGCGGCTATGGTAGCGGTGGAAGGCTTGCTGGTAGCGCGGTGCTCTCACAGCCGCCCGAAGACGATCTTCCTCAAGGAGCCTTGTGTCATCTTGCCGCAATTGCTCTTGCTCAAGCTCGTCGTAGAAGAGCACTCGAGGTGAC
This sequence comes from Triticum aestivum, assembly GCF_018294505.1. NCBI lineage: Eukaryota > Viridiplantae > Streptophyta > Magnoliopsida > Poales > Poaceae > Triticum > Triticum aestivum. The sequence goes on from NC_057796.1 coordinate 184,081,468, forward strand.
CCGTATGTGAGTTCCGTGGGGAGAACTGCTTCCGCCCCGTATACCAGGACAAAGGGTGTCTGGCCGGTGGCTTGAGTTGGCGTCGTCCTGGTCGACCAAAGAACTGCCGGTAATTCATCAATCCAGCGCCTTCCGCTCTTGTGCAGTTTGTCAAAAGTCTTTGTCCTTAGGCCTCGCAACACTTCAGCATTTGCCCTCTCCGCCTGGCCGTTGCTCCGTGGGTGTGCCACGGAGGCAAAACATACCTTGCTGCCGAGGTCTTGGATGTATTGCATGAAGGTGTGGCTTGTGAACTGCGTGCCGTTGTCGGTGATGACTCTGTTTGGCACACCGAAACAGTAGACTAGCCCCTTGAAGAACTTGACGGCTGACTGTGCTGTCACCTTCCTCACTGCTTCCACCTTTGGCCACTTTGTGAAGTTGTCGATTGAACCGTACAAGTACTCAAAGCCCCCGACAGCACGGGGGAAGGGGCCCAGTATGTCGAGCCCCCAGACTGGAAATGGCCAGGAAAGAGGGATTGTTTGAAGGGCTTGAGCTAGTTGATGAAGCTTCTTTGAATGGAACTGACACGCTTCACACTTGGTTACTAGTGCCGTTGCATCCTGGAGGACAGTGGGCCAGAAGAAACCCTGCCGGAACGCCTTGTCGGCAAGGGCCCTGGACCCTATGTGGGAGCCACATATGCCTCCGTGTATCTCCGCCAACAGCTCCAGTCCTTCCTCCCGGGGGATGCACTTCAATTTCACACTGTTCGGTCTTTTTCTGTAGAGGACGTCCTCGACGAACAGGTACAAGGCAGATCGAAGGGCTACTTTTTCCGCTTCTTCCTGCTCCTCAGGAAGTTCCCCTGCCTGGAGGAAACGGATGGTGTGTTGTGCCCATGCCGGAGCCTGGGGCTCGACGCAAGGGCCAAAGGCATCTCTTCCGCCACGGGGGCAGCCGTCTCTATGGCTGGGGCTTGGCGCCCTGCCGGAGCCAGCTGCCCCTTGGCGGGCTCGGAATCCGCGGCAACACCCTTGCCGGCGGCCCCTGGGGGCTCGGTGGGAAAGTACTTGCCGGGGCCTGATTTCCTCCGCTTGTTCTGCTCCGTTGATGGTTCGACGGATGGTTGAGTTAAGCGAAGCAAAAAAGGTACCTGGTTCCACAGGTAGCTTGAATGCAGCGCGCTTTGACAGGTAGTCAGCGATGTCGTTCTCCGCTCGGGGAACGTGCTCCGCTTGTATACCGTCGAAGCGCTCCTCTAGCTTCCTCACCTCATCTACGTAGGCCTCCATCAACGGACTCTGATAATCTTTGTTGACTTATCTAACGACAAGCTGCGAATCACCCCTGACGATGGGCTTTTTCACCCCGAGGTCTGCCGCGATCCTGAGACCGGCAAGCAGCCCCTCGTACTCAGCAGTGTTGTTTGTGGACATCTCCCTGGGAAAGTGCATCTGGATCACATACTGGAGGTGCTCTCCGGTGGGTGCGACAAGCAGCACACCGGCACCGGCGCCTTGCAGCGAGAAAGCCCCATCAAAGTACATGATCCAGTCGCGACTTGCTTCCTTGCCGGGGAGAGCGGTCTCCTGGACTTCTTTGTCGGGCGTTGAGGTCCATTCTGCAATGAACTCCGCCAAAACTCTACTCTGGATTGTCGAAGTACTTTCAAACTTCAACCCAAAGCTAGACAACTCTAAGGCCCACTCCACAATCCTTCCGGTTGCATCTGGATTGTGCAGTAACCGTTGCAGCAGGAGGCGGGTGACGACAGTGATCTTGTGGGCTTAGAAGTAATGACGCAGCTTCCTCGAGGCCATAAGGAGGCCGAAGAGCAATTTCTGCACACCGGAGTAGCTTGACCTAGCCCCCTGCAAGAGGGAGCTGACAAAGTAAACCGGGTGCTGCATCATCTTCTTCTTCTGCACCACTTCACTTGGCTGCGCGGGCCCTGTCCCGATGGCTTCAGACTCTGTCGGGGGCCTTGCCATGCCGGCACTAGGCCCTGCCGGGGGAATCTCCGACTCGCCATCCGCCGGTCCTGCCATTGCCACTATCTCCTCGTCGACCTCCCTCTGCACCACTAGTGCGGCGCTGACCACTTGGTTCGTTGCCGCCAGATATAGCAGCAACGGCTCTTGTGGTTTAGGCGCAACCAGTATTGGCGTAGAGGAAAGGTATTTCTTCAGATCCTGCAACGCTGCCTCGGCCTCTGGGGTCCACTCCATTGGGCCTGCCTTCTTCAAGATTTTGAAAAAGGGAAGGGCACGCTCAGCGGACTTGGAGACGAATCTGCTCATGGCGGCAACGCAGCCAGTGAGCCGGCGCACATTCTTGATCCGCTTGGGTGCCTCAATCTGCTCGATAGCCTTGATTTTGTCAGGGTTTGCCTCAATCCCACGCTGCGACACAAAGAACCCGAGAAGCTTGCCGGACGGAACGCCGAAGACGCACTTCTCAGGGTTCAGGTTGAGGTTGATCTTGCGCAGGTTGGCAAACGTCTCTTCTAAGTCTTGTACAAGAGTTGCCCTGTCCTTGGTTTTGACCACTATGTCATCCATATAAGCTTCCATATTTCTATGTAGCTGGGGCTCAAAAGCAATTTGGACTGCTCTTGCAAACGTCGAGCCAGCACTCTTCAACCCGAAAGGCATCCGTAAAAAGCAGTATGTACCACATGGGGTGATGAATGTTGTCTTCTCTTCGTCTTCTCTCGTCATGAAGATCCGGTGGTAGCCCGAGTAGGCATCGAGGAATGATAACAGATCACACTCGGCCGTGGTGTCAACAATCTGGTCGATGTGCGGCAACGGGAAGGGGTCCTTAGGACAAGCCTTATTGATATCTGTGTAGTCAATACACAGCCTCCACTTCCCGTTTGCCTTGCGCACCACCACTAGATTGGCCAACGACGTCGGATGGAGCACTCCCCTCACCAAACCTGCTGCTTCCAACTTCCTGATCTCCTCTGTGATGAATTCCTGCCGTTCCAAACCTTGCTTCCTGACCTTCTGCTTGACGGGTCGCGCATGGGGACAGACAGCAAGATGGTGCTCAATCACTTCCCTGGGAACGCCGGGGATGTCAGATGCTTGCCACGCAAACACATCGACATTCGCCCGCAGGAAAGTGATGAGCGCGCTTTCCTATTTGCTATCGAGGGTGGAGCTTATGGTGAAAGCCCCCCCCCCCCCCGTGCCATCCTCCCTGACGGACACCTTCTTAGTTTTTGGTGGCGCAGCTCTGGATTTCTTGCTCTTGCTGGTGGAGCTCTCTGGCACGTCCTCGACGGTAGCACAACACTCCGAAGAGGTTCGCTTGCTGGAGTGGGTGTGAGAGGTCTTGCCGGTCTTCTTCTTCCCTCCCGGGGCTTTACCGGCAGGAGCAAGTGCCTTGGCGGCAGCTGCTGCAACTGCTTCCCGGTAGAGTAGGTCGGCGCAGATCAACGCGTCCTTCTTGTCGGAGGGGACGGTGATGATGTTCATCGGCCCAGGCATCTTCAGCGTGTGGTAGGCATAGTGCGATGCTGCCATGAACTTGGCTAGTGCCAGGTGGCTGAGGATCCCGTTGTAGGGCAAGGGGATCTCGGCTACATCGAAGACAATCCTCTCTGTCCTGTAGTTCAACTCACCTCCAAACGTCACAGGCAATGTGACCTTCCCCTTCGGCTGGCTCCTTCCCGGGTTGACCCCTTGAAACATGCCCGTTTCCTCGAGATCTCCATTAGGGATTTGCAGCCTTCTGATCACAACGGGTGAGATCAAGTTCAGGCCGGCCCCGCCGTCAACCAGTATCTTGTTCACCTTGAGGTTGTGTATCGTTGGTGGGACCAACAATGGCAAGCACCCGACCGCAGTTGTGCGGTCAGGGTGGTCCTCGGCGTCAAAGATGAGGGGCGTGCTGGACCACTTCAGCGGCTTCTGAGCGTTGAACGAGGGCTCCGCTGCTGTGATCTCACGCGCCCACTGTTTGAGCTGGCGGTGAGAAGTATGCAGCGAGGCGCCACCATCGACGCACATGACCTCTGTAGCCTTCTGAAACTCTTGCTCGCCGGACTCGTCGTCCTCGTCATGATCATCGTCTTCTAGCTTCTTGTCACGGCACCGGGCGGGCCTCTCTTGCTTGTTATCCTTGCGCGGCGGCCTCCTTGGTCGCCACGCTTCTTGTCGGATCCTTCGGCACCATCCTGGCCCTTCTCCTTGTCCCGCCTCTCATACTCGGCCTTTTGCTTCTCAGCAAGCAGCTTGACTTGTCGGCAGTTCTGGAGGTCGTGGCCCTTGGTGCGATGGATCTTGCAATACTACTTGTCGGAGCCCCCTGGCTTGTCGGCAGCCGCCAAGGCCCGGCAAGCGGCGCACCCAGCAATTTCCTTGCCGGGGTCGTCTGCCTTAGCCTTCTTGGTGGCGCCGGTGCTGTCGGATCCCTTGACGGCAAGCACAGTCTTGCCCTTGCGTTTCCTGTTATGACACCGGCGCTTGTTCGTCGGGGCGGCGGTGTCTTCATCGGTAGAGTCGGTTTCCACGCCGGGGTACTTCCTTCCCTCTTTAGCCCGGGCGCACCTATTGGCCAGAACATAAAGTTCGGCCACATCCTTAACCTTGTTCATCGCCAGCTCTTCGCGCATCTTGCGGTTGCGCACGTTCTGATGGAACGCGCTAATCACGGCGGCGGGATGAATATCGGGGATGTTGTACTGCACCCGGCTGAACCTCTGGATGTACTTGCGCAGGGTTTCCCCTTCCTTCTGGGAATGATATGCAAATCACTGGCCTGGCCATGAGCTTGGTGGCCTCCGATGAAGGCACCAACGAACTCATGGCACGGATCCAACCAAGAAGAAATGGAATCCGCCGGCAAGTGCATCAACCAAGACATGACGTTGGGCTTCAGTGCCAACGGGAATTAATTGGCATGCACCTTGTCGTCGCGAGCTCCGGCAGCTTGCATCGCGATGGTGTAGATGCTGAGGAACTCTGACGGATGGGTCTTGCCGTTGTACTTCTCGCCGACGTCGGGCTTGAACGTGCGGTGGGACGGCCACTGGAACTGCCGCAGCTCACGGGTAAAGGCTGGGCAACCCACCTCGTAAGGCAGGCCGCTGGAGCCCCCCAGTGCTGGGTGGTCCATACCGGGTCCCGCCCGCTTATCCGACTGGTGGCGTGTATCGCGCCGGCGCTCGATAGTGGTTTGAGCATCTTCGTCGACTTGTTCTCGAAGAACTTAGCACTGGTCGCAGTGGGTCCGTGGGTCGGACGACGCTATGGAAATGTTATCACATGCATCGTCACGATGGATCGACACCGGTGGCAGCTGGCACGGGGGAGGAGAGTGTACTATGGTTGCAGCTCCCCCGGTCCTCCCACCGCTGACATGTGGTGGCTCGACGAAGCGCCGGTCCGAGGGCCCCGCTGGTCGCGGATCATCCTTATTGGCGACGGCGACGAGGCTCCGCACGGTGGCTCTCCACTCGTCGAGCTTCTCCGCAGCAGGAGGGAAGTCGAGGAGCAGCTGCGCGCGCGCCGAAGCTTCTGCCGGCATGGGTGGTGGAGACAGCTGCGTGGACCGTGGCGCGCTTCGACTTCTAACCACGTTAGAAGGAGCTCTATCACGGCCCAGCGGCTGTGTGCCATTTTCGCCAGCACTTCGGCGGGCATGCTGGACTCCTTCGTCCTGCAGATGATGCACAGGACTCTTCCCAAGGCGGCGTCCGGGGTCTCCAGCGTGGTGGCGCTGCTCGTCGCGCGCACCCTGGGAGGAGCGCGCTGCGGGCGCCGGCGTGGGCGTCCTGGAGGCTGCTGCGCCGCCAGCAGGGGGCACAGCGACCCTTGGAGGGCCCCGCGCCGCCTGCAGGGGGCCCAGCCCCATCTTTGGATTTGGCGATGCGCGGCCCGTCGTCTGGCGCACGAACGAGGCCGCTCACCAGGCTCTGGCTGCCAGAGCGATGCTGGTGCTAGTGGGCCGCAACTCGGGTTCTGTCCGCGACCGGCCCGCTGCTCGTCCGCACTGGCACGGGCCGTTCGGCTCCCGACGAGCCGACCGCCATGATCGTCTACTTCTTGGGAGCCATGGCGATGAAGAACCGCTGGGCTAACTGCTAGATCAGATTCTCACGACTGCACCCCCTACTTGGCGCGCCAAAGATGCTGGTGGGAAATGACACCTATGGGATCACAAGAATCCCTACTACGGTTGGTGGGCGCAGGGTTGTGAGAAGAGCAGGTCTAACAGGAAGCACACGGGTCGTTTGCCCAGGTTCGGCCCGCGAGGATGCGTAATACCCGAGTCCTGCTTTGGTGGATGTATTGAGTGTTCTTGTGGTCTTGAGCTAGCTACGGGGAGTAACTTGCCCAAAAGAGTCGAATCCCTCTCCAGTATGCCATGGGCCTCCTTTTATAGTCGAAAGGGGCTGCCACAGTGGCACATAGGAGGTGGAAAGGTCTACAGTGTTGCGAGCTTATCGCCCGTATTACAGGACAAGATGCATTTAATGCATCGCTTAGGTGTCCCTTAGCTTTATCAGGGACGGGAACGAGGCCGTCCCGTCCGTCGCTGCCTCGCCTTGCTTCGACACGCGCCCAGGCCAGCGATGCATGCGGCACCATGTAGGCAGGCAGGCAGCTGAGGTGGCACGGTGGTAGGGTCTTCACGAAGATCTGCATGCCACCACGCAGGTGCTTGCTGAGTTGGCCTAGGAGCGGCATGTTGCCACGAAGGTGCCTGCCCAGCTGGTCGGGCTGGCAGCTGCATGCGAACGGCGGTGGAGTCTTGGTCGACGCGGGCCTGGCTGTGGCCCCGCTGATGTCCACGGTAAGGGCCTTGCCGGGGGCTCGACAAGGGTCTTACCGTGGCGTTGCAGTCGTCTCCTCGGCTAGGATCCCGCCGTGGGTCGCCGTCTTCTGGTCCTCACCTTATCTTACATGTTTAAGATCTTGACAAAGATATGCATGCCACCACAGAGGTGCCTCCCGAGCCTTGGTTCCAACGTGGTCGTTGGCGCCGTTTGGAACTCTTGGGCTCAAGGGTGGCTCACTCCGCTGGTGTTGGGCGAGCTGCCCCGGCAAGGCTCTTGCCGAGGCTGCTGAGGTTGCCCCGGCAAGAGTCTTGTCGGGGGAGCCTGCTTTGTCCCTCTGCTTTTTGGGTTCTTGTTATTGGCGTTGTCTTGTTTGTCTTATGCTTCGGCTTCTCTCCGGCTCCCCTCCTCTGCCCTGCTACGTGCGGCCGCGGCGCGTGGCTCTGACTGCCCGTGCACAAGTAAAGGGGTCAAAAGGAGAGCCCCTACTTTTGTACACCGACAGTTGGTATGAGTAAATATAGTGATGCAAGAGGAAAGTAGTATGAACCATAACTATGGAACCTGACCTGAGAACAATTCTTCTTCTTCTTTAAGCGTTGACTTGGGGTTCGGAGTGGTGGTCCTCGTGCTTTGGGCATTGCAGTTTCCTTACTAACTGCTCGTGTTTGGGTACTCTCTGGTGGAGGCGGTGCTGTGTCAACTGGAACTGGGTTACTATCTGCTGGGGTTGGGGTTAGAAGGGGTGTAGCTGGTTCTTTGTCCAACTGGGGGTAAAATCTGCATGAGTCTGGGTTATGTGTGGTGGGGCTGGTTCTTGGGCAAGTACAACCGTGGTTATATCTGCATCGATAGGTAGCACGATCTTTTCTGAAGACCGTGCTTTTACTCCCACACATACTGCCATCACCCCCTCCAATTGAAATGGTTGATAAACAAGAAAAGTAATTGAATGTACAGGCATTGTAAGATAGACAGGTGCAATGGATAGTAGGGTAGAAAACAGGGCATGGAATAATTAACATTTATGTTGTCTAACCAAACAGAATAGCAGGACATAATTTCACATATATGATGGCTAATTAAACAGGATATCATGACACAATTTCACATGTATGATGGCTAACTAAACAGGATAGAATTACATACTTCAAAATATGATGACTATGTAAATAGGATGACATGATATAACTATATGATGTGTCTATTAAAGTGGTTGGCATGCCATAAATCACAAACATGCCGTCGATGGAAACATGATGGCATGATATAATTCACGGATAGAATGACATAATTCAAAATATGATGACTATGTAAACAGGATGAGATGTATAACTATATTATGTCTTTAGAAAATGGGTTGGCATGCCATAATTCAAATACATGTTGTCTATATAAACATCATGGCATGATATAATTCAAATATATGATTTATATACTAAGCAAGTGAGCAGACGGCAATCGCATATATGATATGTCAACTAAGGAGATGGCATTCAATATTGTGTATATGATGTAAAAACTAAGCATTGCAATACAACATATGCATGATATGAGTAATATAACCCTGCCAAGTTTGAGCATACACCTCAGGGGGATAATAGGACTGGTCATCTGCCTCTGAATCCTCCTCTGTAGAGCTATCTGTAACCAGCAAGATATCTGCTTCAGCAGGTAGCATTGTCTGCTCTGAAGACCTTGTTTTCACTCTAGATTTCTCCATCACCAATTCAAATGGCTGATGCACAGGAAGAGCAGTTGAATATACAAACATTGTCGACAAATGCAACGAGAAATACAAGAAAAAGGACGGCATGATATAATTCACATATATGATGCTTGGCTAAACAGCATGGCATTGCATAATTCACATATATAATGCCTTGCAACAAGATAGCATTGCATAATTCACATATATAATGTCTTGCAACAAGATGGCATTGCATAATTCACATATATGGTAATTAGACACTAAACAGGTGGCATTCACACAAAGCTTGTCTAAACTAAGCAAATGACATAGCAATGCAAGATACCATACGCACGATATGAGCAACATAACCCTGCCAAGTTAGAGCATGCACCTCGGGGGGGAAATAGGACTGGCCATCTATCCCTGAATCCTCCTCTGAGGAGCTATCCGTAACCAGCAAGACATGCGCTTTGTCAGATAGCATTGTCTGCTCTGAAGACCTTGTTTCCACTCCAGATTTTTCCATGACCGTGTTGAATGGCTGATGCACAGGAAGAGTAATTGAATGTACTAAAATTGTTGATAGATTTAACACGTAATAAAAAAATGATGGCATGATATAATTCACATATAAGATGACTGGCTAACCAGGGTGGCATTGCAAAATTCACATATATGATGCCTGGCTAAACAAGATGGCATTGCATGATTCACATATACGATAAAGAAACTAAACGGGTGGCATTGACACAAAGCATGTCTAAACTAAGCAGATGACATATTTGATGTATACAGTAAGCAATGCAAGGCACCATATGCCTGATATTACCAACATCAGCATGCCAAGTTAGAGCGAAGACCTCAGGGGTAAATAGGAGTGGTCTTCTCCTTCTGAATCCCCCTCAGAACAGTTATCTTCCTCTTGATTACGATCCGAAATGGGTGGAGGGGGTTGCCTTTGCGCCCACCATGGAGCGACGTCTCCATGAAATTTTATTGCCACGCAAGGCTCGCCTCTTTTGCTCTACATGTTCAGTTCCATTGTGTACAATAACTGACATGCATAGGAATAAAGCATAGTGAGATTATGTAAGGAGTGCATGCACAAATCCAGAGTGATGGTAGCAAACTGTGGATAGACCCAAAACCAATGATAGCAGGGATAATAGCTTTAGTTAAAAAATACAGATAATGGCTCCTTTAATGTTTGTTTGCACCAACCATGAAACTCCTAGTAGACACCCGAGATTAACCAGATAGTAGACAGATAGTACTGATTGCTGCCCCAATATGTACCCCACAACCATTTAAAAACTCAAGTTTCAGCATTAGTTTGGACCTGACTCGGAGTCTAATAGGTGACCACGATGATAAAGTAGCATGTTATCATATTAAGCGATGCATAACGTAAGCAGACACAGAAGAGTGTGACCTCTCTTGCGGACCCGTGTAGTCCTCAAGGTCATCTGCTCAGTTGATGATGGTAATGCAGTTGTCGTGGCTGCCGGCGGCGGGGAAGAAGATCTGAGGCGACGAAAGACAGTCTCGAGAGCGGATCCCTGCTGTGGTAAACCCTTCCATCGTTGGAGCAGCTGAGCTGGGGTGGAACACAGCACAGCGGGAGCAGGACAAACCACACAAGGTTTTCTTTGACACATATCTGTAACAGAAGTAATTGTGTAAGGGCTTGTTTGAATTTGAGGATTCTACAATGCAGGGATAGGAAATAGACAGGAATAGGATAGGAATGCACGTGCAAAACAGAGAATTTAAAAACACAGGATTTCTGCCAATCTGGGTGTTTGATTCACAAGAATTGGAAGATCACAGGATGCAAAGAAGCATGGTAAGATTAAGTCAAACCACAATAAAATGTACGGTTATAATGCTATTATGCTACTATCTCTTTGTCTTGTGCTTCATGAATAGGAATTTGCTCGCGGCCGGCGGTGCGCCGCCCCGCCCGCCTCGAAACCACTCCCACCGCTGGTCCGCCGCCGCCCCGGCCATCCCTCTAGCCCCCCCTGTGCCGAGCTTTTTCTCCGGCGATCCCCACACCACCGCCCCACCACCACCGGCGACCACCGCCCCCACCCTGAACCCTAAGATAGATAGTGGGGTACCTCTCCGGCGAGCCCCCCTCCTCGTTGCGGCTGGTTCTTCCATAACTCCAGCAAGCCCCCCACCCCCTGAAAATCGACTGACCCAAAAGTCAATTCAGTCGACTGGAGTGTAGCTAAATCGGAGCAGCATCACAAGCAAGAGCAAGAGCGAGAGCAGTAGCGCGAGCTAGAGCAAGAGCAGACCAAGCAGGGGACCAAGAGCAAGAGCAGCAGCGCGAGCGAGAGCTAAAGTAACAGCAACTCCTACTGATGTGGACGTCGCTGCCGAGGGAGCGACGCCGTGGAGGAAGTGGCCGGTGACGCCGCCGTGGATGGAGCCGCGCCGTGTCGGCTCGGGACCGAGCGCCGGCAGCACCGTGAGATCGAATCAAGAAGAAAATGCGGCGATTAGTGTACAACCTCTTTGGTGGTGCCAATTAGGCTGCAACTTTATCCGAGGAAACGGTGATGATGCTGCTCTTCCAGTGGTGCAGGTGAAGACGACGATGTGGGAATGGAGGTGGCGCGAAAGACCAGGGGAACATCGGGGAAGTTCCTTGGCGGTGGAGGACAGGGTGGCTGAACCGGCGGGACGACAAGATCGACAATGGATCCTCATCCGGTACGGTGGATGAGGGACGTCGAGGTGTTGCTGTGGACGACGTCATCGGGGAAGAGGCTCCGGCTGGGTAGCGGACGGAGGAGGGTGCGGGGCTTCACGGGTTTTCGCGGCCTCGGTGTATGAATGGGTGGGCGGATGGGATGGGAGTGGGGAACCATGGCTTAGGGACGCGCTTGTCCAAAATGTGGGGTAAGTTATGAAAGTACCCCCACCAATTTGAGCTAGGCAGTTCTTTCGGTTCAGGGGTATCACGGGCATTTCACGTGTCGGGATTTCACAGGAGGTGGGAGTTTTCGCGCGCGTTGTCATTTTGGAATAGCAAGGCGCGGGTTGAGATGGAGAGAGTTGTCGGAGCACAACGAGACAAAGATATATCTTAAATATTTCGGGGTAACAAGGCGCGGGTTGAAGAGGCGGGAGTTTCGGCTTGAAATTTCGGGAGAACAAGCTTAACGTGTAGCAAAAAAAGACAATCCGCATCTTATCACTAGAGAGAGCCATGTCCCGTTTTACTATATTACTAGAAATGCATTGAAATACAACAAAAAAATAAAAAAAATTGGGACAACAAACATAACGTGTACAGTACCAAAACAATTTGCACTTCCCTCAACAATAAAAAAAATGTGTGTTGTCTAGCATATGGAGTAAATTTGAGTACATTTTCCCTGTTTGAATGGGATTGTACTCGGGTTAGTTATACAACCATCTAAATATTTTCTTCACAACACATGACATGATATAGGAGAAGTAAATTCCTATATAAATACGAACTACATGTACATACGATCTCGAATTCAAATATATGTATCCATTTTATGTTCAATTCAAATCATAGTACATGTATGCTCTAGCTAGATGTTCGGAATCTAAACCAAGTATGATATACTACGTACAATGCGTTTAACACGCACAACACACACACAAACACCATTTAGACTAGTAAGGTACACGTGCATTGCACACACGAGATTTGGCAACAAAATTATGAATAAATACCACATTATAGATGTAAGCTTTGAGTCATATATGCATTATGTAGATGTTCGTTTAATTCTTATAGTTCATTTCATTCAAAATCATCTAGTTTTTATAAGAAAGCTAATCTATTTTAAGATTCATGGAATTGTGCGTTGTAAGGCATAAAGTAAAAACAAATAATGGCAAATCATGTAGAAAAACATTTGGGCAATTCCGATACGGAAGATTCTAGAACAAAGAAGAAGTGCTTGTGTTTTGAGGTTTGTGCATTATGCTTAAGTTCAACCATGGAGTCTTCTAGATTGTACACGTGGCAAAATCTGGTGGAATCTAGATGATATCCAACGGCTAGTAGTGCTCAAATTTGCCATCTCTTCACCATCGGATTGGCCTCATCCAACGACCATCTTTCAAAGTTAAAGTTATCTGCACACTATATAAAAATATAATATATATATATAGGGATATAGATATAGATATGTGATTTTTATATAAAAACTAATTGATTTTGAATGAGATGAACTATAAGAAATAAATGAAGGTCTACATCAGGCATATATGACTCAGAGCTTACATGTTATAGTGTGGTATTTATTCATAATTTGGTTGCCAATACATCACAATGACGTGTTGCTGGTTCCAGAAGAATTTACTCGTCCTCTCTGAGCCACACTGGCGGTACATGCACGAAGCGAAGATGTGCACGCATGCCATGCACACACTCATTCCCTCGCACGCACACGCGGGTACACGGGTGGACGCATTTTTGTACAAAGATCCACCCCATGTGATAATTTGACGCGTGTAAAGTCCTTCGCTTCATTGATGGTCAATTAATACAGCGCATACAAATTGACTGGACGTGAGGGCGGAAGAAAGACATTAATACTCCATTGTGCGCATGCGAGTAGTTAAATCATGGGTTGCTAGTACTTTCATTGGTCTCCATCGTATTTTGTGCAAATTTTTAACCATATTTGTAAGTAACATAATATTTATGCATCTCATAAAAAGTGGCACAAAAAAGGGGGCCAATAAACCAGTACGCAGGCAGCATGATCAATTTTTGCCAGGGCTACTGTTGGTGGCCTTTGTATTTAAATATGGACGGAGTGGAGTAGTGCTATCTTTATCTTAGCCTCGTAGGGCTCTCCCAGCGCCTAGGCTCGCCTCCCCGCCTCGCCCACCGGATCCCGCCATGGAGGATCCCGCCATGGATAATCCCTTAGATCCCAGGATCCCGCGGGCTGCCCTCTCGCTGCGACTCGCAGCACTGCCGCCTTTGAGCGAAACCCACATGTGTTTTAGAGGGGATCCATTGCTCTGGAATCATAGATCGGTGGCGCCGGAGGACATGCCAGGGCTGCGTTTCAGGTGGTGGCCGCAAGGGAAAATCGGATCAAGGAAGCGTCGCATCGATTGGAGAGAAGTTCCAAGGAGCTGCGCCTGGCGCAGCACAAGGCGGAGGCGCAAGTCGATCTCAGGGGAGAGATGCTGAGGGATGTCAGCATCTGGCAGCGTCGCGTTGATTTTGAGCTAGGGCTAATGGCAGAGATCATATTCACGGAGTCGAATGCGGAGGAAAGAATGCGCATGCCTGCGCAATGGCATGAGCAGCCGGTGCAACTGTTCAAATGGGTGGTAGGAGAAGCCAAATCCCAGGACCAGTTGCGGCGGCACAGCTGGGCATGCATCATAGGCGAGGTGAGCTGCCCTCCTTCCCCGCTAGCGATGCAGTGACCTAGTCGGTTGCTGCTGCAGTGAACTTGCAATGCCATGTCGGTTTGCAACCTTGACAATCACTCCATCTATATGTATTGTATTCCTGTGAAAATACTTGGTCGTTTGGAAAAAGATGGTAAGAGCATCTCTAGTGGATGGTGTAAATTTGGACGTGTATATCTCCATATACACGTCCATATACACCTTGCTAAAATATACACCTCTCAGTTTTTCAGTGGAACGTGTAAATTTGGACGTGTATATTCCAACGGCTATATTTTCAAACGGCTATATTTCCAACGGCTGTATTTTCAAACAGCTATATTTTCAACGGTCGTATTTCTAGTCTATATAAACCACCCCTACCATCTCTCTTCTAGCACTTCTATCTGTGACTTCTCTTCTCACCTAGATTTCTCTATCGTCTCTCACGCAACACAATGAACACATCCACTTTGGACATGAGTTCTTCGTCATCTTCATCTGGCGACGATGAACTCATACTTGCAGCATTCACCGAGCGCGAGGAGGAAGAGAGGATGAACGCTCGACGCCATGGCGGTTCCAAGCATGGACGTCAAACAATCAATCGAGGAAGAGATGCCGGATTTGTTCTTCTGTGGGACGACTACTTCAAAGAAGTTCCTCGCTATCCCGAACATTTGTTTCAACGAGGGTTCGTAATTACTACACTTCTCTGCTTTAGCCCTTTTTTCATTTCCCTGTCTCGTTTACTTTTTATGCACAGATTTAGGATGTCCCGTAATTTGTTCAAACGCATAGCCGATGGTATACTTGAGCATGATTATGATGGTTATTTTACTCAAAAAAGAAGTGCTTCTGGAGCTCTTGGGTTACATCCTCTGCAAAAGATGACCGCGGCAATGCGGATGCTAACATATGGAATAGCAGCTGATGGTGCTGATGAGTACATCCGGTCCGCTGAGGCTACTAATTTAGAGTCTTGCAAGAAATTTGTGATCAAAGTTTGTGAAGTTTTTGGGGAAAGGTACCTGAGATCTCCAAATGAAGAAGACATTGTTAGGTTACTTGCAATAGGGGAGGAAAGAGGATTTCCTGGTATGTTAGGGAGCATAGATTGCATGCACTGGGGTTGGAAAAATTGCCCCAAAAATGGCATGGCATGTTTAAAGGCCATGTCAGCGAGCCCACTATGATCTTGGAAGCAGTTGCTTCACAAGATCTTTGGATTTGGCATGCTTATTTTGGTTTACCAGGATCTCTGAATGATATAAATGTTCTTCAACGTTCTCCTATTTTACAAAGCTAGCTGAAGGCCAAACTCCTCCAGTGAATTATAGCATCAATGGCCATCAGTACACAATGGGGTATTATCTTGCAGATGGTATCTATCCACGGTGGGCAACATTTGTGAAGAGCATACCAGCTCCAGATACCAGAAAACATAAAACTTTTGCCAAGAGGCAAGAGGGGGCTAGGAAAGATGTGGAACGAGCCTTTGGAGTTCTTCAATCCCGTTTTGCCATTGTTCGTGGACCTGCTAAAGGATGGAAACGTAATGAAATCGGTGATGTCATGAAAGCTTGTGTCATAATGCACAATATGATAGTTGAAGAGGAGCGACAAACTGGTCGGCAAAGCTGCACTTTTGAGGCAATGGGAAAAGAGTCACGGTCTCTCGTACTCATGCGGAACAACTGAGCTCTTTTATTCAGATGACTCACCGGATTAGAAATCAAGGTGAACATGATCAGCTTAAACTTGATCTAATTGACCATGTGTGGCAAAAGTTTGGAAACGAGTGATGTCCTAGTTATAAGTCTGTAATCCATTTCTTTTCATCTAGTTTTAATTTATGCAATGAGTGATGTAATCCATGAATTTGTAGCTATCAATAAAATATTTATGCAATGAGTGATGTTATCAAATAGTTCATACAGCAACTAGCGGAAAGCAGTAAATAGTTCATATAGCTCACATATCAAATAGCTCACATTACTCTAGGCCTCGAGCAAGGATCTCATTCTGCTTATCTTGGTAGAACTGCTTTTGCACATCAGTCATACCACTAGTGTCGATCAGCATGACCCTCTCATCTAATTCAAACTGTCTCCGTGCATCCTCCCTCTCGTTTTGTGCATCCTCCTTCTTTCTGAGTGCAAGCTCCTCTTTTCGCAATTCAAATTGATGTGCATAGCGAGCATTTCTTGCCGCTTCTTTGATCTCATCCTTCTCTTGCTTTGCTGCCCACACAGTTTCTAATGACAGCTTGCAAGCATTCTCATCAGCTTTACCTCTCTTGTCCTTCTTAACACCATCAGGTCTTTTCTCATGTTCAAGAGCATCAGTGTGTATCGAGGTTGCATCAGTGCGTACCGAGGATGCATCGGACGGATCATTGGTGGCTGTGCCTGGACTTCCATCAACGGTCTTCTTTTGTTTCTTAAGAGAAGTTTCAAGTTCTCTTGCCTGCCACTTTGGATACTTTGCAAACTCTATATAGCAATGCATCAATGTGAAAGGCCGTTTTTTTAACATCCATTTCCTTGAACAGAATGTGTGCATCGTTTGTCTGCACAAATAAATATATTGTTAACAAATGCACAACACATATAGAATATTGCACATCACATATAGAAGTACAAGATAGGCAACCACATATACAAATGCACAACACATATAGAATATTGCACATCACATATAGAAGTAGAATATTGCACATACCTTTTCTGCTATAGTCCTTCCACTTTCTTCCTTATTTAAAATGTACTGAAGGCAACCACAAAATTTGGAGGTCTCTCTGTTAATCAATGTGTAACGGCAATTGATTGCATTAGGATTACGCTCCGCCAATGACGATTCCTTGTGTGTGTTGTAGTACTCTGAAATTCTAGCCCAATAAGCATCTCGGTTTTGATCAGTCCCAACAATATCCAAACTTGTATTTGCCCATGCTGCTATGAGAACCTTGTCCTCATCACTAGACCAATTTTTTCCCTTGTTGGATTTTCCTTTCTCTATTATTGCAGAACGTTGCTGCGTTGATGGTGTTGCTTGATGCTGAGTTGATGGAGTTGCCTGCTCTCCAATTGGACTTTCTGGTTGTGTTTGCGTGTAACCAAAACCAAGGGTGTCCAAGAAGCTTTGGTCAGCATCCATCTGCAAGCAACCAATGCACAGCTATTTTAGACCACAATCTGGCATCAAATTGACAAGCAAAAAATTATTTTCTTCTCCTTCCAAAGAGCTATGCTTTGTGCTTATGATCAATTTTACTATCCATTTACCCAAATTGCCTCTTAAATGGTGGACCTGGAAGCAGAGGCCAGCCCGGTCACCAGAGGCAGAGGATCCAGCAGAGGCCAGCCCGGTCACCAGAGGCCGCCGCCCCTGCATCTCCCCACGGCGCCGCTCGTCCCGCCGCCCCAGCAGACAGGCGCGCTCGGCCGCCGCCCCTGCATCTCCCCCTCCCCCCCACCGCTCCGCCACCCAGCCCCCACTCGTCACCCAGCCCCCCGTCCCCGCCCTCTATTCTCACCAGGGCGCGCGCCGGCACCGGCGCCACCGCCAGATCGGGCTGCAGGGCACGCGGCCGTCGCCCTGCATCTCCCCACGGCGCCGCTCGTCCCGCCGCCCGAGCAGACAGGCGCGCCCGGCCGCCGCCCAGCCCCCACTCGTCGCCCAGCCCCCCGTCCCCGCCCTCTATTCTCACCAGGGCGCGCGCCGGCACCGGCACCGCCGCCAGATTGGGCTGCAGGGCGTGCGGCCGCCGCCCCTCTGCTCCCGCTCGCGAGAAACGAAAAATGGGTACCTTGGGCGGCGGCCGGAGAGGAGACGTGACGGCGACCTTGGGCGGCGGCCGGAGAGGGGCGACGGCGACCTTGGGGAGGCGACCGGAGAGGAACGGGAGCGGGAGCGGGAGGCTTTTTTCTCTTCTTTTCCCTTCTGTTCGCGAGCCGACGAGCGTGGTTCGGTCGTGTTTAGTCCCACGCCAGGTACGCTCGTGGGAGCGACGTGTATAGGTACACGACCTGATACACGATCCACTGGGAAACATTTTCTGATTTTGATCGTGTATATTTAGCATCCACCTCCATATACACCATCCACTAGAGATGCTCTAATAGATTTATCACTAGTTTTAGAATGCTTGGTCGTGACAATCAACCGAAGCCACAACCAGAAGTCTCTATCGTGTAATACTTTACGGTTGGTCGCACCAACAGATGGTCGGTCGGACCCGCGTCTCACCGAAGGGACACGCATCGGCTTGGTCTGACATGGACGACCAGTTACATCACTGACTTGTGTGACCGCATTTCAGCAGTGTAGTACTTCCTCTATCTCAGTTTACAAGTCTTGCACGTGTACCTAGGTCATTAATTTGACCAACTTAATAAGAGGCACAGATTACGAAAAATATATCATTACAAACTTCAAATATTCTATTTTCTAATGATATATTTTTTATGTTAAACAATTTATTTTATATAAGTTACATTGACGACCTAGATACACGTGCAAGCCTTGTAAACTGAGATGGAGGGAGTACTTGAAATTTATGTTGCACTAAACTCATCGGGGGCTGTTTCGGGCCTCGAAACCAAAACCATCAATTAATCTTTACCTTGTTCCCATCACATTCGAAAGTACTTGTGCTACAATTAAGTGCAAGCCTGCTCACACCTGCTACAATTAAGTGCAGAGACCTCGAAAGATCTCTCACGGGTAGGCGATGGCTCCCAGGAGCGCCCTAGCCGCGGAGGCGAACATGCCGAGCTGGCGGCGCTGGAGTCGTTATCCCTCGACGGCATGCCTGATCAGCTCAATAAGCACCTCAATAAGCAGAAGGAGTTCATCCATGGCTTGGTGGAGCTGCTGAAGGAGAGATTCGACGACATGCCAGCTGAGCTCAATGAGCAGGGGGAGTTGACCGCCGGCTTGGTCATGCTGCTGAAGAAGAGCATTGCCTCGGAGAAGAAGGCGATCGGCGAAATCCTGCAACCTCAAGAGGAAAAGGCGAAGCTCTGCCATGAGCTCGACCTGCTGAAGGAGGAGAACGCCGGCTGCAAGAAGCTACATGAGAATAGTAGTTCCTTGATGAAGATGCTGCAGGCCCTCGTCATGGAACAGAAGGAGGAGTTGGCGAAGCTCCGCATCGAGCACCCGGCTGCTGTCAAGGTACGTAATGCGGTCGTGGAACAGATGATGAAGGCCCGCGTCGAGAAATCCCGCGTCATGGACAAAATGAAGAAGATGGCGGAGGAGACGCGCAAGGAGATGGAGGTCGTGGAGGCGATGAAGAAGCAGTTACGACTCTGCGGCCAGTAACCCTTCATGTAGTGAGAGCAGCACCCCAGACTTGTGTGTGCGTCTTCCTTCTTTTTTTTAGGTGATAATCTTCCTGCTTCTTTTGCTCCTCTGTTTCTTCTTTTGCTTCGAGTGTTTCACCGCACGTGTCACGTTCTCTGTGAGGCATGAATAGAACAATGTTAACAATGAGATGACTAGCAAATTGGATCATTTTTTATCGCCATATGGCACTGGGCTGCCGTGTTTCGTGCTCCTCCGTCGTACTCCAGTGGAAAACTTGAGTATACCACACGGTTGTTTGCTCCTCCTCAGGTTGTCGGCACATTTATACGAGCAGTCAAATCACAAGGCCCCGCCTTCCAGCAGTAATGAGCCGTTAAATCACAAAGGCCCTCGCCTCTCATGAAACCGACCAAGCTAGACTGCCCCGCTCTCTAGCCTTTTAAAAATGTATACTTTTGTACAGTAGTAGTATCAATGGATTGCGCCATGGAGCAAAACTAATAAGATGAAATTAAAGAAAAAAGGTGGTACATATAGAGAGCGCTCGTCGCCAAATTATGCATATAGTACTATTAAAAAAGCTAGTACGTGCTTAAATGGGGTGCTAAATTCTATTAAAGAAATTAGCATACCTATTTAATTGTTGGGTTCTTATTATTTATGCCACTAGTTGTGTATCACTACTCAGTTTTGCCATTAGAAGTTACAACTACTCAAAAATGCCATCGATCCGTGAGATGCCTGCTCAAAAATACAATTAGATATCTCAAAAATGCCATCGTTAAGTTAGATGTTTGCTCAAAAAAGCCATTAGACATTGTTATTTTCACGTCAAACCCGTTGACCATGTTACATGACAAAAATAAGCCGATTCTCACAATGATAAGTGTGGCCCCGCTTGTCAGGAGTAACCAAGCGAATAATTTTCCAGGAAAATAAGAACGCTGTTGGGATCAAGTAGGCCCCACAATTTATTTTACTGCAGTGAGATAGAGGGAGAGCTGGCATGTTGGTCCATCGGTATTTATGTCATTATAACATGGCAAAAGAGATTTGAGTAACAATAATGGTTTCCAGCACAACACACCCCTCAAATAAAACTAAGCACCCTGAAATTCTTTAACAAAACTGAACACCCTGAAATTCTTTGACAACTAAACTGCTGGCTATATGATGTTGGCCATATACATTGTACGTATATAATGTGAAGAAATGAGTGGTAGTACTATACCAACTAAAAGATGAACTGTAAGAAATACTAGTATGTACGTACTGGGGGCTCAGCACAACACACCCCTTAAATAAAACTAAGCACACCTGAAATTAAACTAAGCAACTAATCTGGTAGACACTGCATTAGAACCACCATGAGCAACGACACTGCCACCTTACTCGGAGTCCTCGTCCTCGTCCACGTCCTCGACTTCGTCCTTGTCCCTCTTCCTCTTGGCCGATACTTCTTTGCTTGAACCCCACACTTGGCTCTTGCTCTTCATCCAACCCTTGTAGATATTGAAACAAAGGTAGCCATCCATTGCAGCATAGTGGATGTGGTCTATATCTAGTACATTCCACTGCTATGCACGATGAAACGTGTGTGGAGGTTTCTTTAGTTTACCGTATGAAGGATGAACCATGGCTCTTGCCAGGGTCAGCATTGAAGGCTGATCACGGGAGGGCACCAGCCCATTCTTCTGGAGATCGAAGGGGTTGCCTACAATGAGGCCTATCCGATGCAGGACTCTTCTGTCGTTCGTAAAGTCTACCATAACAAATTTGACTCGGCCGCCCTTGAGGAAGTTCTTAAATTCCTCGCACTCAACATCGGGATGGCATATGTGGTAGACCAAGCATAAGTCATGCACGCAAACCTGGATCACGGCGGGCTTCATCTTCTCTTCCTCCTTTAGATTCTTCTCTTTGTCCAGGGTTGTGGTGTACTCAACATCTAGCCCAGCGACCCACTCATCATTTGACTTTTCGAACATGCGTCTGAAGCGAGCAAGGCATCCTTTCACTGTCGCGGAAGAACGGGTGTAGATGACGTCGAACTCATCGTCGGTGATGGTTCTAACCTTGTACTCGCCATTGATCATGGAGATTTGGGACGCCATGGATTTGGGAGGAGGGTTAGGATTAGTGGAACTGCCATAATGTGAAAGGACGGGACGATTAGGAGCGAACTGCCGTAATGTTAAATGACGTCCGGGGACGAGTAGGAGCGAACTGCCAGCAGTTTTTTGATTGTAAAAATGCTGAGTGGGGCGTGCGAATGGCAGGGTAGTGGCTTGCCTGGTGGATAAATGGATTCATGCACAGTACTATGGGGGCCCAATTAGATGTCATGTCTACTCGACGCCCAATTAAATGGCTTTCGATGTCATGTCAAGCGTCGGGAAAATTACAGGTGATACAAAGCTTTCCATTCTCCCATGATACGGGCTTCCGAGAGCCCTTGGATCTGAGATCGAACGGTTGCATGGCGTGATTCTAGACCTATGGGTGAATATCCTATCATGGAGGGTTATTCTGCAAATTTTTAGCAACTTAGCATGCGACCGTTCGATCTCAGATCCAAGGGCTGCCAGCAGCCCGTATCATGGTCGCGCCTACCATGACCGTCGCCTCGCTTGTGTGGTCGCGCCCTTGGAGATTTAACACGTGCGTTAGGCTATCTGATGTTGGCATGTCATACATAGTCATCACTTAATCACTCATACTACAACAATGTTAGCTATAAGGTTGGCTATAAGAGTATTTTTTTACTTCTCTCTATCTCTTTCTTCGTAGTATTTATTGCATTTGCCAAGGAGTGACCTCTTCCAATGAAATGGTGCTTAGATGAGGTGCTAAGGGCATTAAATGGCTTAGCAACTCAAGTCCCCAATGCATATGTGCTTAGTTTTTTGTTGCTAAGTTTGCTTCATTTAATTAGCTATAGACTCAAAATTGTCTTTTCACCTAGGTACACGCGCTTAGCACTGTTTCTTCCTGGGGTCACCAAACTAGTCTCTCTCTTCTTAATTAACTTGCCACATCAGACTTTATGCCTATGTGGCAGGCTTAGCACCTGTAGGAGCAAGTACAATAGTGGGCTATAAGCCCACTTTACATGGCATTTTTGCATATGTGGAGGAAAGAGGCAAGGAAAAAGTGGAGGAGTGGGCTCTCATGCAAGAGCTAACCTCTACATGGTGGAGCATTGGGAGAGGCACCTATATGGAGGTGGTCAGGAATCGGGAGACTCACGCCGGTCGTAGCGCCGCAGTTAAAATGATAATGGCAAGTCAAATCACGGGGCCCCACCTATCCAGCAGCAACTCGCTGTCAAATCACACAACCCTACGTTTACAGCAGCCTACTCCCTCATCTTCTCGCGTCTCCGTCGACCCGACTAGGCGGAACTGCCCTGCCTACCGCGCGGGAAAAGCCCCGCCCTCGACTTTTAAATAGTACAGTATACTAATTTTGTATCCATGGATTGCTCCATGGAGCAAAGCCTCAAGAAAACGGCGGTACACATGTACGGAGTATACAGCACGCCCGTCGCGTTCGCGTCGCACCCTAGACGGTCGGTCGGTTTGGCACGCCGCTCTCCGAAAGGAACGCGCGTCATATTGCATTTGCACACACATGTGGGACCACAATTGAGAACCGACCATATGCACACTCCCCGGCCCCGCGAGCCGGGTGATTTTATAGAAGAGAGAGATGAGCGATAGTACTAGAGAAGTGTTGTACAGACATTGGTGCCTGGACGATCCCTGCAACACACGGAAGATCAGTTCATCCATGCATGTGACCAGACTCTAGCAGACACGCCTGGATTGGCTATCGTCTACATATCGTGCAGGCTGTGTTGTACAGGGTTGTAGTTCTGGTGAGAAATCTAAAAAAAGGTTTCTTGTCATCTCGCAAAATTAGGTGTCATGTGCTTCGGATCACTGCGAGGGTTAAACAGCGACAGCTGAGTTCCTCCAAGGGGCTAGTCATTGGGGGCACATGCACGAAGACTACTCGGCTGCCATCTAGGTTAAGCCGGCTATGTTAATTAGGACATCTATCAATGGACCCCTTTTCTACGATTTATCTTTAATTTGGCTTTGATCCTCGTCTAGTTTGTCCGCCGGGATTCAGGTTGTCTCCTTTGGGCAGTGAGGTTATGGTTTCTTGTCATGTGGCATTTTTTCGTGTTATATGTTATAATCCAGTGCTTCACATCAAAATGACGACAACTGCGCCTCCGGGTGATGTCTGCTACGCAACTCTATTCTTGTAGACACGTGTTGGGCCTCGAAGCGCAGAGTTTTGTAGGACAGTAGCAATTTTCCCTCAAGTGGATGACCTAAGGTTTATCAATCCGTGAGAGGTGTAGGATGAAGATGGTCTCTCTCAAACGACCCTGCAACCAAATACAAGAAATCTCTTGTGTCCCCAACACACGGATCATATGATTATCCCTCAAAGTACAGCAAAGAATCACTACCGAGTTCCTATTAGCGGAGAACAAAAGATAGGAATTGTTTGTAGGGTACGAAGCCACCTCAAAGCTATTCCTTCCAATCGATCTATTCAAGAGTTCGTACTAAAATAACACAAAGCTAATGTTTCCGTTCGATCTATCCTAGAGTTCGTACTAGAATAACACCAAAGCATATTCATATTCATAATACTCAATCCACACAAAGAACTATAAGCAGACCCCAAAGTTTCTACCAGAGAAAAACATTCATCAACCCCTATGCATAGATTACCCCAATATCACCGTGGGAATCCGCGAGTTGAATGCCATAACATATATCAGGTGAATCAATAAGATACCCCAATTGTCACCTCAAGTATTCATACCGCAAGACATATATCATGTGTTCTAATCTCTGAATATTCAATCCGACATAACAAAACTTCAAAGGGTAAAGATTCAAGTCATCACAACAAGAGTATAGTGGGGAGAAACATCATATGATCCAACTATATTAACAAAGCCCGAGATATAGAACACGAGAGAGAGAGATAAAACACATAGCTATTGGTACAAACCCTCGGTCCCGAGAGTGGACTACTCCCTCCTCATCATGGTGGCCGCCGGGATGATGAAGATGACCACCGGAGATGATTCCCCCCCCCCCTCCGGCAGGGTGCCGGAAAGGGTCTAGATTGGTTTTCGGTGGATACAGAGCCTTGCGGTGGTGGAACTTCTGATCTAGGTTAACCACGAGGGGTTTCGGAATATTTGGGAATTTATAGTGCAAAGAAGGGGTACG
This sequence comes from Triticum aestivum, assembly GCF_018294505.1. Classification (NCBI taxonomy): domain Eukaryota; kingdom Viridiplantae; phylum Streptophyta; class Magnoliopsida; order Poales; family Poaceae; genus Triticum; species Triticum aestivum. Next base: position 184,105,925 of record NC_057796.1, read on the forward strand.
GGAGGCCACCGAGGTGGGCACAACCCACCAGGGCGTGCCAGGTGGGCCTGGCGCGCCCAGTTGGGTTGTGCCCCCTCGGGGCACCCCCAGGTGCTGCTCTGGTCATTGGGTTCCTTCTGGTCCATACAAAATGCACAAAAATGTTTCGCGGTGTTTGGACTCCGTTTGATATTGATTTTGTGCGATGTAAAAAAACAATCAAAAATAGCAACTGGCACTGGGCACTGGGTCAATAGGTTAGTCCCAAAAAATAATATAAAGTTGCTATAAAATGATTGTAAAACATCCAAGAATGATAATAAAACAGCATGAATACTTCATAAATTATAGATACGTTGAAGACGTATCAGCATCCCCAAGCTTAATTCCTACTCGTCCTCGAGTAGGTAAATGATAAAAGAAATAATTTATGAAGTGTGAATGCTAGCAAAGTGCATAAGTTTGATTAATGACAATTTCAATCACTTTTCCTAGATCATAACAGCAATTCTTTCTTATAAAACTTCTCATGTTGTAGTGGCAACCAATTCACATGTTAAGGTTCAAACAATGAACTCTCTTGAAACTCAACAACCTATGTTCTTAGTCACCAAGCAATTGCAATTCAACTTATTCAACAGAGTTTAAGTAAGAGCTCCACATACTCAACCATCATATAGTCTTGTATGATTGCTAACACTCACCGCGTACACCTGAGCAAAACATTTCAACCAGACACATAGAAAGATAGGGGCTTATTGTTTTGCCTCCCAACATATTCACCTCAAGGGTGATGTCAACAATAATAACTCATGCTACCCATATTCAACTGGACATATGTGCCTAGATCTTTTATCACCACATGATGCTTGCCAAAAGAGAAAAAATAAAAGGGAATAGAGAGAATAACTTTGACTCTTTGCATAAAAGTAAATACTGAAAAGTAAAAGATAGGCCCTTCGCAGAGGGAAGTAGGGATTTGTAGAGGTGCCAGAGCTCAAAGCGAAAATTGAGAGATAAAAACATTTTGAGAGGCATACTTTTCCCACCAACGAAAATGACTTAGAGCTCCCAACACTTTACATGCTAGATATATCATAGGCGGTTCCCAAACAGAAAATAAAGTTTATTCCTTTTTCCACCATACTTTCACTTTCCATGGCTAACCGTATCCACGGGTACCCTCCATACCAACACTTTCCAAGGAATTTATTATTTGACAACATAAAGTAAATTCATTTTTCATTTCGGGACTGGGCATCCCTAATACCTTTGCCTTACTCTCGTGCAATGTCAAGTGAATAAACACTCATCGTGAGAATAACACATCTAGCATGGAAAATATTGGCCACCCCTCACCGCCTCGCGAGCGGTACGAGCACACAAAAGAGAAATTTATTTTTGAAAATTAGAGATGGCACATACAAATTTGCTTAGAACGGCACGGAAATACCGCATATAGGTAGGTATGGTGGACTCTTGAAAATGAGATTTGGGTTTAAGGGTTTTTGGATGCACAAGTAGTATCTCTACTTAGTGCGGAATTTTGGGCTAGCAAAGATAGGGGGCAAGCACCACATGTTGAAGGATCTATGACAATATGACTTCTATGTGAATATGAACAAACATATACCATTACGTTGTCTTCCTTGTCCAACGTCAACAATTTTGGCATATAATATTTTGATGGGGGCTCACAATCACAAAAGATTTCTAGGATAGTGTATTTGCATGTGAAAGTTCTCTTCCTTATACTAATTATTTGTGAATTGCTTGTATAACCAAAATAGTGATTGTCAAGCCTCAAAAGGTTTCATTTTCTAAACCCAGTGTGAAGCTACCACTAGGCATGATATGATTTCAACTTCATGACATTCAGTTTATTCAACAATTTACTCATAGGATATAAGTGAAGCACAAGAGTAAATGACAAGCTACTCCAAAAAGATATAAGTGAAGATCAAATGAGTAGTTAAGTAAATAAATAGCTATGTGTGGACTCCCTCTTATTTAAAACTTCCAGATCAAAGTATTTTATTAAAACAACAAGCAAAACAAAAATAAAATGACATTCTAAGAATAGCACAACTCATGTGAAGAAGCAAAAACTTAGGCTCAACCGATACTAACCGATTATTGTTGATGAAGAAAGGTGGGATGCCTACCGGGGCATCCCCAAGCTTAGATGCTTGAGACTTCTTGAATATTATCTTGGGATGCCTTGGGCATCCCCAAGCTTAGATGCTTGAGACTTCTTGAATATTATCTTGGGATGCCTTGGGCATCCCCAAGCTTGAGCTTTTGTATCTCCTTAATTCCTCTCATATCACGGTTTTCCTAAATCTCAAAAGCTTCATCCACACAAAACTCAACAAGAACTCGTGAGATAAGTTAGTATAAGCCAATGCAAAAACCTTATCATTCTTTACTGTAGCAAATCACTAAATTTATTATTCAACATTGCATACTAAATGCTCTGCATATTTAATACTCCTATCCTCAAATAAAATCATTAAATAAGCAAACATATGCAAACAATGCTAACATAACAGCAATCTGCCAAAACAGTATAGTCTGTAAAGAATGCAAGAGTATTAATACTTATTCAACTCCAAACATTATGAAATTCTACCACACTGTAGAAAATTTATCAGATATTATTTTGCAAAAAGTTTCAACATTTTATCACATTCTGACTTTCCTCGGGAATTTTTGCAACATCGATAAACTTCCTGTTTTCAAACAGCAACATGTATACTTGCAAGATAAGCATGGCAAAGTCTATCAATGCCACTTTTATTGAAATAAAAGATGCAAAACATTATTATAAATAATAGAAAACAAATCCTAACAAAGTAAATTGACGCGCCTGTAACATCCCAAATTTTCAATTTGGAATGTTATACATAGATCATCATTTGCATATCATGTTTTGTTGCATTTTGACAAATCCTCGATAAATCCTAAGCAACTCAAGGACCCTCGGAGAGAGTTGGGGATTTTCTCGAATTTTCTTATTTGATTTTTCAAATGAGGATTGGGATTTTTAATTATTTTTCTCTCCGGAAAAATATTTCAATATTAAATAAACGAGAGGAGAAAATATGACTTCTCCAAAACAATTGAGATACTGGAGGAAAAATGTTAAAAACATTTTTTGGGATTTATTTGGATTTTATTTGCAATTTTTATTGCATTCAAAAATATGCATGTTTCAAAATATTTATTTTTGAATTTAAAAATGTTCACCCTATTCTAGATTTTCTAACTAGACGGGGAAAATTTATTTCATATTTTTCTGATTTTTATTTATTTTCTACGCAATATTTTCCGCGGAACTTATTTTAAAAAAACAAACGCGCCCGCGTCGACTGGGCCGAGCCCAGCCGACGGCCCGCCCCGCGCCCCTCTCCTCTCTCCCCACGACGCCGCCGCCGGAGTCCGAGCACGCCACGGGAGCCGCCGCCGCCTCGGGTTTGCCCCTCCCCCAAGCCGCCCGCACCCCCCTCCATAAATACCCCCCCCCCTCCGTTTTCCTCACCACCGCCGCCGGAGGAGCCCGCCGCCGCCGCCCGCATCTAGCCCCGCCGCCGCCGCCTTTTTGCCTCGCCGCCACCGCCGGGAGTCGCCGGAGCCGCCGCCCCCGCCCGCCGGAGCACCCCCCCCCCCCCCGAGCCCCGCCGCCCTTCGCGCCCGAGCCCCGCCCGCCGGAGGCCCTCGCCGAGCCCGCCGCCGAGGTACTGCCGCCGGCCGTCTCGTTGTTGACCGGTTTTCTGAAGAAAAAAACCTTTTGTTTTAAAAAAAAACTAGATCGGTTTTTTCGGTTTTCTTATTTCGCGAGCGTTCACCGAACCGTTCGTTTTAACGAACGCGTTCGCCGGTTTTTCTCTGTTAACGAACGTCCGTTATTTAACCGTTCGTCCGTTTTCTTTTTCGTCGGATTTTCTCGTTATTTTCTCAGATTCGATTTCTGATCGAATTTTCGAATCTGTTTAACTTCTCGCTCGTTTATCGGAATCAGGCGATTCAAGCGCCTAGAGTTTCGTCTCGAAATTCTCTTTCCGTTTAACCTACTCAAACAAGTTTTCGCTACAGTAAAATTTGACCTAGATCCAGATTAGCAAACGAAGTTTCTTTCTTTCGCCGTTTGACTTTCGTTGCTTCTTTCGAGTTGATTCTTTTTGCAAACCGGAGTTCTTAAGTTGAACTTTCTGGTTGGATCTTTTATTCGAGTTTTACCTGTGCATTAGATGAGTGCTGATTGTATGCTTGTTTGTTTGCGATAGAGTACCCGGAGTGTGCCGCTTGTTACTTCGACTCGCTAGGTTTTGCGGATCATCAGCAAGGCAAGTAACACTTTGATCATACCCCGTTCATACCCAGTTTTTATTGCATTAGATATATTCCCTCAAACATTGCATGATTAGGATCTAAATAAATTGTGGGTATCTGGGAAGTAGTTGAGGTAGTACCTATTTCCTGTTTTATTTACCAAACCCTTCGGAGTTACTTCTACGTTGCTATTATATTGCCATGCTATGCGTAGACGTGGTTTGGGTTTGAGAGACATTCATGACAGATGTGAGATTGTTAATAATGGTTCAACTTAAGGTGGCAACTAAAACTCACATCTGGGTGGATTGAGGCACCTGGAGAACCTAGTGTTGTCTGTATGTATAAGGACCGCCACCCAGGCTCAAAGAGATCATAAGATTATTCATGCTAGAAACTTCCGTGTGCAGCCACAAGCTATTATGGGCTCTAGCATAGCTGAGTAGGTTACAGGATCTCTTGAAGAGGTGGACTAGCAGATGTAGGGGAAAGTAGGTGTACCGGTCCATCCAAAGTAAAGAGTGATTGTTTCTGAAAGACTGTGTCTCGGTCATCCGTTTCTCAAACATCATGTAGTGCGAGAATCAAGCGGAGGAGATCGAGTCTTGTGGGGAAAAGTGCACAAACCTCTGCAGAGTGTACAAACTGATCATGATTAGCCGTGTCCCCGGTTATGGACAACTTGAGTATCTAGTATCTGGATTATCATTTGAATCTCATCACCATGATACTTATAATTAATTTTGTTGGGTTAATGATGTTACTTAACTGGGATTGAGTTGGAGGTACCTTCTCAATGTTTCAACCACCATGATAGTTAAATAAAATTTATTCCTTTGCAGTAGGATAAAATTGGCTTTTCGCAAAAACTGTAACCATAGAGCCTTTCCACCAGCCATATATGCATGTAGTATAGCCTTACCATTGTTCATTATTCTCTATGTGCTACTTTTCCAGCATATTCTATGTGCTGACCCGTTTTCGGGCTGCAACGTTTCATGTTGCAGACTTTTCAGACGACGAGTAAGGTGCCTTAGGTCGTGGTCTTATACTCAGTGATGCCGCTGGAGTTGATGGACTCACTTATCTTCCAAGTCTTCCGCTGTTATCGTTATTAGATGGCCTTAAGCCATGTTTATATTTAATCTCTTCGAAGATATTCGATGTAATAAGTGTGTGATTGCTACTCTGTTATAAATCCTCCATTTGTACTGTGCGTGTCAGCATTACTGATCCAGGGATGACACTGGTGCACAGCAGCACAGGCCATTTGAGGTCTGGTCGCTACAGCGCCAAGCAAAACACATATCGTGTGACGAATGAAAACATAGCTCCAAGTGAGGTTACCGATAACGTTGAAGACGAAAGAGGGGTTGCCTTCCGGGGCATCCCCAAGCTTAGTTGCTTGGATATTTCTCGAATATTACATTGGGGTGCATTGGGCATCCCCAAGCTTAGGGTCTTGTCACTCCTTATTCTCCTCATATCGTCATCTCACCCAAAACTTGAAACCTTCAATCACACAAAACTTAACGAAACTTTGTGAGATAGGTTAGTATGATAAAGAGCAAACCATTTCACTTTGGTACTGTCAAAGACAAGATTCATAATTTTTCTCCCACAATGCCTACTGTAGCATATCATTTCCACAATTCATATTGAGCAATATAAGCCATAGAAACTAGAAAGCAAGCAAACTATGCATTGAAAACAGAATCTTTCAAAAACAAAACAGTTTGTAATGATCTGGATAACTACCATACTTCTACTACTCCAAAAATTATGAAACAAATTGGAACACGTGACAAATTTTTATATTAAACTTCTCCAAAAAGAATCTACTCAATAGCACTCTTCTGGTAAAAATGAGACTCATTTTCGTGAGCGCATAAGTTTCTGTTTTTCAGCAGGGTCAAATCAACTATCACCCAACATGATCCCAAAGGCTTTACTTGGCACTTTATTGAAACAAAAGCAATAAAACATGATCAATACAGTAGCATAATCATGTCAACACACAAAAACAGTAGGTAAAAGTGTTGGGTTGTCTCCCAACAAGCGCTTTTCTTTAATGCCTTTTAGCAAGGCATGATGATTTCAATGATGCTCACATAAAAGATAAGAATTGAAACACAAAGAGAACATCATGCATCATAAGTTCCTCTCTCATAATAATTTTCAGTAGCATAATGAATAGAGTCATCAATATAACCATTACATAAAGCATTCTTTTCATGATCCACGAGCATAGAAAATTCATTACTCTCTATGGCATACATGTCATCATAATAATCATCATAGAAAGCAACTTTATTGCCATAGTCAATTGAGACCTCTTCCAAAATAGTGGATGTATCACTAAATAAAGTCATGACCTCTCCAAATCCACTTTCATCAATATTGTAATGATATTCAACACCCTCCAAAATAGTGGGATCACTACTACCAAGGGTTGACACTCTTCCAAACCCACTTTTATCAATGTAATCATCATAAATAGGAGGCATGCTATCATCAAAATAAGTTTGATCAATCAAAGTAGGGGGACTAAAAAGATCATCTTCATTAAACATAGCCTCGCCAAGCTTGGGAAAAACATTAATTGCAGCAAATAAATTCTCAAACATGTCATCCTCATCAAACATAGCATCCCCAAGCTTGTGGCTTGGCATATCATAAGCATAATCACTCCCATCATTAATAGTATGAATAGCACCAACGGTATAACAATTGCTATCATCATAATTTCCCAAGTTGGTGCCAAAAATATTTCCTATATTATAAGAAGTATCATTATCTTCCCAATCATAATCATCATAACAAGCAATAGGCATAACAAAATCATCTTCCAAAATTATTTTTGATTCATTTTCATGAGGCACAAAAATAATAGGAGCAACATTATTTGGGAGAGATACCTTTTTACCTCTTTTCTTTCTTCTTTTCTTCTTCTTCACCACATCATGTATGGGTTTAATTGATCTTTTCAAGCTTCTTATTGATGAGATTGGTTGGATAGGAAGCTCCTCCTCGTTACCTGATTCATCATAGTAAACACTAGGAGAGTTTTGGGAAACGTTTTCCCTTTCATTAGTAATCTCTTCATACTCAATTTGTTCTCTTGACTTTAGATAGTTGGCAATATAAGGATTCTCAATGCAATTTACCGCACAAAACATATAAATTTCTTCTAGATCAAAATCAAGAATTCTCTCGAGATTAAATTTTTGGAATACCCTTAGTTATATGTTTCATTTCTTCATACCCCAAAAGAAGACTAAGTTCTTTATGATGCTCAAGGGTAATCAAGTTATCACAATTTTTTGACACAATTTGGTCATGAAATAAATTGCATTGGAGATTTAAATGACCACGTTCATTGCAAAGTTCACAAGGATGGCCAAAAAAATTACATCTTTCAGCACAATCATCTAGCCTCTCTTGCAACTTTTTCATTTCTAAATATTTATGCTTCTTACAAAATCTATCTTCCCTTTTTGGTGTGCAAAGACACTCCCAATTCACTTCGCAAAAAGTGACATGCTTATATGAAACTTTTTTGTCATGACTTGTGCAATCATCATTAGCATTTTGGATATTCAAAGAATTCACACTAATAACATTGCAATCATGCTCATCATTCAAATATTTTGTGTCAAGCATTTTATTGACTTCCTCATCACAATTTTCCGAACCATCATTTTCAAGAAAGATATTATAAAGATGATCAATACTAGGATGCAACCTAAATTCCATTTTTTGTAGTTTTTCTTTTATAAGCCAAACTAGTGATAAAACAAGAAACTAAAAGATTCAATTGCAAGATCTAAAGATATACCTTCAAGCACTCACCTCCCCAGCAACGGCGCCAGAAAAGAGCTTGATTTCTACTGCGCAACTTTATTCTTTTAGACATGTGTTGGGCCTCCAAGCGCAGAGTTTTGTAGGACAGTAGCAATTTTCCCTCAAGTGGATGACCTAAGGTTTATCAATCCGTGAGAGGTGTAGGATGAAGATGGTCTCTCTCAAACGACCCTGCAACCAAATACAAGAAATCTCTTGTGTCCCCAACACACCCAATACAATGGCAAATTGTATAGGTGCACTAGTTCGGCGAAGAGATGGTGATAAAAGTGTAATATTGATGGTAGAAATGTATTTTTATAATCTGAATAAATAAAAACAGCAAGGTAGCAAATAGTAAACAGGCACAAAAATGGTATTTCAATGCTTAAAAAGGAGGCCTAGGGTCCGTACTTTCGCTAGTGCAATCTCTCAACAGTGCTAACATAGTTGGATCATATGATTATCCCTCAAAGTACAGCAAAGAATCACTCCCGAGTTCCTATTAGCGGAGAACAAAAGATAGGAATTGTTTGTAGCGTACGAAGCCACCTCAAAGCTATTCCTTCCAATCAATCTATTCAAGAGTTCGTACTAAAATAACACAAAGCTAATGTCTCCGTTCGATCTATCCTAGAGTTCGTACTAGAATAACACCAAAGCATATTCATATTCATAATACTCAATCCACACAAAGAACTATAAGCGGACCCCAAAGTTTCTACCGGAGAAAAACATTCATCAACCCCTATGCATAGATTACCCCAATATCACCGCGGGAATCTGCGAGTTGAATGCCATAACATATATCAAGTGAATCAATAAGATACCCCAATTGTCACCTCAAGTATTCATACCGCAAGACATATATCATGTGTTCTCATCTCTGAATATTCAATCCGACATGACAAAACTTCAAAGGGTAAAGATTCAATTCATCACAACAATAGTATAGAGGGGAGAAACATCATATGATCTGACTATATTAACAAAGCCCATGATATAGATCACGAGAGAGAGAGAGAGATAAAACACATAGCTACTGGTACAAACCCTCAGCCCCGAGGTTGGACTACTCCCTCATCTTGGTGGCCACCGGGATGATGAAGAAGGCCACCGGAGATGATCCCCCCCTCCGGCAGGGTGCCAGATAGGGTCTAGATTGGTTTTCGGTGGATACAGAGCCTTGCGGCGGCGGAACTTCTGATCTAGGTTAACCCCGAGGGGTTTCGGAATATTTGGGAATTTATTGTGCAAAGAAGGGGTACGGGAGGTCACCGAGGTGGGCACAACCCACCTGGGCGCACCAGGTGAGAAGCACCTGGGGGTGCCCCGAGGTGGGCACAACCCACCTGGGCGCGCCAGGCCTGTGCCCCCCTCGGGGCACCCCCCCAGGTGGTGCTCGGGCCCATTGGGTTCCTTCTGGTCCATAAAAAATCCACAAAAAAGTTTCACGGTGTTTGGACTCCGTTTGATATTGATTTTCTGCGATGTAAAAAACAAGCAAAAAACAGCAACTGGCACTGGGTCAATAGGTTGGTCCCAAAAAATGATATAAAGTTGCTATAAAATGATTGTAAAACATCCAAGAATGATAATAAAACATCATGAATACTTCATAAATTATAGATACGTTGGAGACGTATCACCGGGGCACGTGCATGAAGACTTCTCGATAGTCATTGACGAGGTCAAGCCGGCTCTGGTAGACAAAAGAAAACTAGTACTCCACTACATAGGCAGGAGCCTCCGCGCTTGCTTGCTAGTGTTGCTCTCTTCACACTGTCTCGTCCTCTCCAGATCTAAACACGACAGTGGTGGCCACACTCTCTCTCTCTGCTCACCGCTGGTCACAGATCCAACCGGATCCTCTCCGCCGGGGAAGGTGAGAAGGTGCAACGTTCACGCGGTCGGCGACGTCTCTTACCCACTGCCAGCATGTCCCGATCAGCGTGCCTTGCCGTTCTCTCCCAAGCACCGCTTGCTAGGGAGGGCCTCCGACCCCATCTTCCTCGCTGCCGTAGTGTGGGCAGATCTGGCCTCCCGCCGCCCACCTAGCGGCATCCCGGCGACCCTCAGGTATAACTTCCCGAGCTCCTGACGTCGCTGCATTTGTATCTTTTACTATTTCTCAGGCCCCCTCGTAGATAGAATCGATCGGCTGTTCGAAAGCCACCTAAATTTTTACTGTGAAGAGGTAAAACTAGTTCATGCACTCGAATCTAGTACTACTTGGTTCAAACAAGGAAGAAAGGGGGTGGGGGAAGATTTGTTACCTGAATCTAGGACTTGGTCGAAAGATGAAATAATGGGGGCGAAAAGTAGCAGAGACCGGCTATCCAACTGGTCTCTAGGTCTAATAGGGAAATAAAGGGAAACGCGGTACAAACTCAATATAAACCAGATCTATTGGTTGAAAAAGGAAAGAAAGTGGGGACTAGGGGACAAGTCAACAGAGTAAGTCCAGCACTAGATTTGCTAGCCTCACACAGTATAAGGTGGCTATACCGAACAAAAATGGGACCAACCCAGATATCATGTTCTTATGTTTGTTGCCCCAAACCACTCTTATGTAATGCCACTGGTAAAATGTAGCAGTCGCACTGTTAAAAGTAGGGACACATTAAACCAATTTTTTTTCAATGTAATACCTCCAGTAATATGAACCAATGGCACTTTTTTCATGTCCTGCTAAATTTCCCATTAAGATAAGTTGCTTATTTTCGTTAGAAATGCAACTGTCCTGGTCTGCCTACCCTCCTGTGCCCAAATACCGACTCTGTAGCAGCTGTTAATGTAATGTTGTTGGTAAAATGAAGCAATGGCAACATTAAAGTAATGTCGTATTTAATGGTTGTCATAGTTAATCCTAATGCCCACACTAATATCTAGCAATGTTGCTGCTTTAGAAATTGCTACTGTCCTTGTAGGATTGCCATTCAAACAAGGAACATGCTTATTTTCATTTGATGTATGTTTCATCACTTGTTAGTCACCCTCCTTTCCACCTTTTTTGTGCAAACAGAGATATACACTTCACACTTGATCTTAGTTGAACTGCACAAATGATATCCAAATTATAGTTGAACATTCCAGGAGCTTCACAACCAACCTTGATGTTGCTCAATTTTATTGCAACTAATGAAGAAGAAGCTCTGTGGGTTTCGTTTTCTGATGGAAATGGAACCGGGGCTGGAGCCCTTTTCTTAAAAAGAAGAAGAAGAAGAAGAAGATGCTAGCTCATGGGACATTGCTTCATTTTAGGTGAACTGCGCCAAAAGGTCCCATGAGTTGAATCATCCATGTTGGTGGCTGGTGTCATCCCTTCTACGATGACGTTGACTGCAGATATGGTTCCCATCACGAGGTATGTGGATTTTTGGTCTGACCGTTTGCCAAAGATCCTGCATGTTGAGTCTGCTCTTGTTCTACTATTTTGGCACTGCCATGATAAAGCAGTAATGTTATTATTTTGCACCTTAATCTAGTGGCGCTATTAATTTGAGGCAATGTTTTGGCACCGCTAGTGCCACTGGTTTTTTTATATATCGAAAGAGGGGGTTTCCTCTGATTTCATTAAAGAAACCCAACCACAGAGAACCATTATCCGACAACATCTTAGTGTAAACGGGCAGTTATGCAACTACGACTAGAACGGACTGAATACTAGCAGGAGACAAGTTCGCCACATAAGCTAGGCAGGTAGGGGGACGCAGTACCAGCTCGACCAAGTTTGGATTACAACCCAAATGCTACCACAGAAACATCAGGGGGGAAGATAGGGACTGAAAGAGCCAGCTTCAGCATCCCAGTCTAAGCACCCCCGGCCTCTATCCTTGCGACGCACGGTACACCTCGTTTGCCACCTGCTCGACCCTAGTGTCACTGATAAAATGAAGTAATAATACAGTTAAAATAGAGCGAGTGTCATCTCTATCATTTCATTTCCAATGTAGATAAAGAAAGTGCTTCTCTTTGTTAGTATATGTTTCATCAACTAGTCCCATTGTTAATATTTAAGCGTTTATGCAAACTGGGGTGCTTAATTTTAGTTAATCTGCACAAAAATAGAGATTGGAATGTCTCAAGGCCCCTCCTTGTACTACCGCTGTACACTGATGTTCATCACTGGCAGAAGGTGTATTAGGGATACTTGGGTCGATTTCCAGTACGAGGTGTACCGTATGAGGCGTCGCATGGCCCATCTCGCCCTCGCAGCATGGCATACTATGATACTATCGCAATATTTTCTTCTATTTGTTAGTGTATGTTTCATCAACTAGTGCCAGTATAATATAATCATGCTTTTTCATTATCTGTGCAAACAGGGTTATTCAGCTGCATTTTGGTGGAACTGCACAAATGTACGGATGGAACCGGCATATATGCCGAGTGCAAGGTGTGCCAACTAAAAATTACCGACACCAACCATGCTCCATGCACGCATTGGCATCCACCACCACCAGTGGGATGTGTGGCGCTCTCTGTGGACGGATCTTTCTTGGCAGCAAATCCTCTAACCAAATACTAGTAGCTTATATTGGCAGTTTTCTAGGGAGTACTCTTGTCCAAAAGAAGCACCAATCTATTTTTTTATTTGTACACAGTGTCACAACTTTCACCCAAAGGTAGAGAGCTATTTTAGGGTGATTGGCGTAGTACTCGGAGACTGATTGTAAGCACGATTTTCATTAGCTGTCACACTGATTGTAAGCATGAGCAGATGGAAGATTAGGTTAGTGCGAAGCTTACCTTAAACCCTATCGCCGCCGTTGAAACAAGGCGAGCATCGAGGGAACCATGGAGAACGGCGGGGAAGCGACGTCGCGCCATCCGACCTCCTCTTGCGGTGGGAGAACGAATACTCCTGTGGCTCCGGCTGGCTCTGCACCCTCACGAATGGCACACCGTACTCGATCGATTCGTTATCCTCTGGGTGCTCAACCTTCAACCTGTACACCCACCACCTCCGCCTGACTTTTGCCTCGGGCGAATCTGTCTGCTCCATCGCCTAGAGGAGATACTCAATGAACTCGAAGGACTGCGGCGTGACTGCCGCCGAGGAGTACATCGTCGCCCTCATCACCGCCATCTCGCTCTTTCGCATACATTGCCACATGGCCCTCACTGTCCTCAAAATCTCCCACTCATTGTCAAACCAAGTAAGGATCTCCTTCGACCTGGCTAACTTTGCCTGGTCACCACCGACGATCTGCCTGATTCGCTGCTGCGTCCCCTCCATAGATGTCCTTCTAAGTGGTCCGTTGCTAGCTTTCAAAGATGGGAGGAGAGAGCTGGTCTTGCAATAGAGAAGAGGGAGAGGCGAGACGGTGGTTTCGGAATGGAGATGATGGAGAGGAGAGGGGGTGGTTTTGCAATGGAGAAGAGGGAGAGGCGAGACAGTGGTTTTGGAATGGAGATGATGGAGAGGAGAGGTGGTGGTTTTGCAATGGAGAAGAGGGAGAGGAGCGTGCGGCAGCGATTTAGGATTGGACAAGAGGGCCGGCGCGCTGTGACTGGATCAAAATTGAAATCAATTTACCCTTCAATTAAGAAGGCGACCCCACATTAACTAGTCTCCCTTTTATTCTGGGTCATAATTGACAAAGTACATTCAGATACGAACCAAACGATACAATTTTTTGTGACATGCATTCACATTTTGCTTGTCAAATATAGTACGTGGTCAAACTTTGACCCAAAATACGCAAAACAAAAAATACTTCCAAGACCAGCGCCGCTCCTCTCCTCTTAAACCACCGCCGCTCCTCTCCTGTTCCAATCTAAATTCAGTGCCGCTCCTCTCCTCTTCCATTTCAAAACCACTGCCCCTCCTCTCCTAGTCCAATCCAAAACCAACGCTGCTCCTCTCCCGTTCTAATCCAAAACCAGCGCTGCTCCTCTCCTCTTCCATTCAAAAACCACCGCCGACGAGTGAAGGTGCTGTGGAGAAATAGATCGATGGAGGAGTATAACCGATACGTGAGGATCGCAGACGGCGACCCTGTGAAGCTAGCTAGGATGTTGGAGATACAGTCTTGGTTTGACAACAAGGACCAACTAGCGGCGACGGCGACATCCATGGCCAAATATCTGCAACAGAGCGAAAAGGCGGCGATACTCCCGAAGGGAGTCGCGCGGGAGTACATAGAGTTGTTCCTCTGGGCCATGGAGCAAACTGATTCACCGAATCCGATCGTGAGGGAGCGGTGGTGGGAGTATCGATCCTAGATGGAGCATCCACCAGAGATTGAAGGATCGATCATCTACAGGGTGCCGTTTGTGAGGGTGTCGTGCCAGAGCGAGCCGGTGGAGTCTTCGTCGACCGAACCCAACTGCAAGAGGAGAAAAGCAGTTGGCCCGACGATGCTTCCCTGCCATCCTCTCCCTTGACGTTCACATCGTCTCACGGGGCGGCTGTCTGCCGCCGAGGAATAGGAGGGGACTGCCCCCAGCCCAATAGTCAGGCAGGTTGTGAATTGTCAGGAGGAGCTTAGGGTTGTCAGTATTTGCAGGTTGTGAATCGTGTTTTGTGTTGTGTATTTTGAGAGTACTTTCAGATATGAATGTCTTTTGAATTTTAGATTTGCAGTATTGAGCATATGAAGTATTTTATGAATTCTAGAGATCTATTTTTAGCACTTAAAAATGTAGTTTCATAGGAGTATAAAAGTGCACACAATGTGATTCTCTGAGAAGAAACTGCAAGTTTCAGTTTCAGATAAGAAACTACAACTTTCAGAGTCAGAGCATTTATATTAACACGGCCTTTTCAAACAGGGTTCATGTTGGAAGTTTTATTCATGGTTGAAAATGGAACTACTAGCCAGTTAACATCATGCTGATCAACATTCATGCATAGCACATCTTCATATGATGCAAAGTGAAAAAGATATGCTATTTTAAAAATGCCCACACAATGTCGAGTGTTGGAAAAACAGAGAAAACGAGGGACGAAGCTTTGGCAAGTGTTGGACGTGGTGTGCGTAGATGACAATGGGGACCCTCATGTCAATAATGGCAGAGGCAAAAAAATTCGAGATATTTTCCCTGCATCAGGTAGAATCAAACCCGGGCAGAACAGCTGTCGTGTAGTGTCACTTGGCCACTGGGCTAGTTCAGTACTTTCGTTACAAATAAGGCACTGCCTCAGGTGGTCCGATCTCGTCCTGCGCCTTTGTGCGCTCGCCGCGGCGCTGCTGTCTGCCGTTGTGAACATGCTGAACGAATGAGAGGAATCTGGAGAGGACTGTACGTGGAGAGGCGGACAGTCGGGACCCACCAGGTCTATGTCCGTACGCAAGCAAGTGCCTCATCGAAAAAATACTTCCTCCTAATGCTATACTAACGTTGGCACCCACGGGTTTGTCAACATAGTTACATTTTTAGGTGCTTCAACGTAGTTACTATAGGAGATAAATTCACAACGAAGCCGGGGAGCTGGCAGGTGTCATTTATTATCACTGGGGCAGCAAGTATCAACTGGGTTTTGGGCTGCCCCGTCTAGGCTTTCTTTTTTTTAACATGCGCATCCCACGACATGCCGGTTTGTATTTTCTTGAGGGCCATCATGTATCGACCGGCCTATGGACCTCCCATCCGAGGTTTTATTTTTCCTGAAACATCGGCAGCCCAATTTGTGTATTTTTTTTGAAGAAAACACAGAGGTCTGTTCTATTTTTCTATATAAGAATAGGAACGCCTGGTCCAACTTATGTTTCCCTTCTAACTATATATATTATTTTATATGTTATTATATATTATTGTTATTGTCATCATATATTTAACAGATACTTACATATGTAAGAAAACAATATCCCACATCTTATTAACTTAAAAAAATATTTTCTTAACAATAAAATCCTGGATCATTTTGGCAACGAAAATCCTGGTGATTGTGTACAAAAGCTTGGTAAGATTTAAGGACCAATGTAATAATAAATCACTTATTATTTAAATATATTTATAACAAAATGCTCAGCCCCTGTTTAAATATATTTAAGAATCAGCCCAGCAAAATCGTGCATTTCGAGAAAATGCAAATGGCCTGTAATTTTTTAGGAAAAAAATAAATGGGCCGCATGGACGCTACATTATTTGTTCACCCAGCCCAGCAAATGGACTGTAATTCTAAAAAAAGAGATCTAATTGACTGTAAATTCTAAAAAAATGGGTTGAATACGTGCCACATTTTTGGAGGCTGAAATGTGGGCCAATAGGTCGAAGCCAACGCAAGTCGTTGTCAACTTAATCAATAAATGATTCTGACATCGTTAGCCGTTGGATTTACATCCAATGACCCGCATCCATCTTTAATCTCTCGTCTTCTTCCTCCAGCGCCGCCGGGACCACCTGCTCCCGCCTCCTGCTGCTAGCAGCTCTGCTTAGCAGGCTTCGCTGTGAAGCGCTACCCCACCGTTGGCCAGGCCATCCCTCCACCCCTCCATACCTCCTGTTCTTCTCCACCGACTGCCAAACCACACCGCACCAGAACCAGTTAACCCTCGTACACCTCTCCGTCTGCGACTCTACTCCCGCGTCTTCCCATCCCCGGCTCGTTGCTGTCCGGGGCCTTGCCGTCGTCCACCACCTTGGATGCGCTCGGCGCGGAGTGGTCAACATGGTCAACGAACGGCATCCATCAGAAGTAGACTGTGCGTGGAGAGGCTGATAGCTAGGTCCACGGCCGCATGCAAGGAAATACCTCCTTATTACGTGCAAAATAATGATTCCTCCACCTGACAGCTGGGACCCATCGGAAGGGCCTCTGTATTTTGCAAAAAAAACGTTCCCCCCGCTGACAGGTCGGACCCACCAGCTATATCTTCGCACGCAAGGAAGTGCCTCCTTATTACGCACAAAAAAAGGAATACCCCCCTGCTAGCTGGGACCCACCATAGTGGGAGGCTGACTTGTGGGCCTACTAAGTTGACGGGGATGGAGGGCTTTGTCAACTTAGTCAATATGAACGATTCTAGCTCCAGTGACCGTACGATGTCCATCCAACGGCCATAGTGCTTCTTCAACCTCTGGTCTTGTTGCTCCAGCCGCCCAAAGCAGCACCGGTCGTGCCACCTGCTCCTGCCGCCCATGGCCGGCTGTGCTGCCGCGGAGGCCTCACCGCCCCCTACTACTCCCACTGCTGGCTAGGCCCTGCGGCGACGGCAGCCTCACACCGTAGCCTAACCAGTGAACCTTCATACTCCTCTCCGCGTGGGCATCCACTGTCGCGTCTTCCCCGGCTCCGCGTCGTCCCCTTCCTAGGCCTCGCCGTCGTTAACCGCCTTGGTGCTCTCAGCGCAGCGTGGTCAATGTGGTCAATGACCGACTTCCATCAGAAGAGTATTGTACGTGGAGAGGCTGACAGCTGGGTCCACGGCCGCACACAAGGAAATGCCTCCTTATTACGCGCAAAATAATGATTCCTCCACCTGACAGCAAGGACCCATCGGACGGGTCACCGTATTTCGCGAAAATTTCAGAAGAACAAATGAAAAAGAAAAGGCCAAAAATTTGGCTGTGACACGATGTCTCACGCTTCACCAACGGGTGCTCTACATGTCAGAAAGCTAAGTCACAATCGCAATCCCATGGTTTACGTATGCCACTACCAATTCCACATCAACCTTGGGAAGATATTAGCTTGGATTTTGTGCTTGGATTACCTAGGACTCAAAATGTCAAGGACTCCGTATTTGTTGTAGTGGACCCATTCTCTAAAATGGCTCATTTTATCCCATGCAATAAGATAGACGATGCTTCACATGTTGCAAATCTCTTTTGTAGGGAAATCTTGAGGTTGCATGGCATGCCAAAGACAATTGTGTCGGACCGAGACGTCAAGTTCTTAAGCTACTTTTGGAAGACGCTATGCGCCAAGCTCGGAATCAAGCTACTCTTCTCCACGGCGTATCATCCTCAAACCGATGGCCAAACGGAAGTCACCAACCGGACGCTTGCCACTCTCCTACGCGTGTTGATAAAGAAGAACATCAAGGAGTGGGAGGAGTGCCTACCCATCGCCGAGTACGCCTAAAACCATGCTCGAAGAGTCGAGCCATACACAACCTTGAAGCGGTGAAGTAAATTGCCCTGGCAAACCCTTTCGGAACCAAGGAAAGCCCACCAAAGGTCGAGAGAAATAAACCTGTGATGATGAGAGTGATGGAGGGGATGAAGAGGAAACCAGCGAGCAGGAATTTCAGAAGGCGACGGACGCCGTGTGCATTGATGGAGGTGCATCTCTGCACACTTCTCACCGCCAGCTCAAATGGTGGGCACGAGAAGTCAATGCCGTGGAACCAGCGCCAGAGGCCGAGAAGCCGCTCAAATGGTCCCGTACGGCCATCATTTTTTACAAGGAGGACCACCCTAACCGTACCACTGCGATAGGGTGTTTGCCATTGTTGGTCTCCCCAACAATTCGCGACCTCAAGGTCACAAAGATGCTGGTGGACGGTGGGGCTGGGTTGAATCTGATTTCCCCGGCAGTTATCAGCAAACTTCAGATAGGAGAGCAAGAGCTAGAGGTTACCGGCACGTTTCAAGGAGTTAATCCCGGCGGGAGCCATCCTAAGGGAAAGATCACGTTGCCGGTAATGTTCGGGGGAGAACTGAACTACCAGACTGAGAGGATTGTGTTTGATGTGGTTGATCTACCCCTGCTGTACAAATGGATTCTTGGACGCCCGGCCCTGGCTAAGTTCATGGCAGCATCCCACTATGCCTACAACACCTTGAAGATGCCTGGACCACTGTGTGTCATCACCATCCCATCAGATGAGAAGGATGCAATCATTTGTGTGGACAAGATGTACCGCGGTCGCGGCAGAGATAACGGCAGCGGCAGCTCCCACCAAGGAAAGTAAGGGAAATAAGAGAGATTGTAAGGACTCTGGCAAAGAGTCCGGGAAGTGTGCCCCCACCTAGTGCACGGCTCCCGTTGATGACGTGCTGGAGTGTTCTAATAGCAAGAGATCCAAGGTCGCCGCACCCCAAGTGAAGAAGGTCCCGGCAGGGCTGGTTGGCGTTGATGGTACTTTCACTATCAGTGCCACCCTCGATGACAAATAGGAAAGCGCGCTCATTGCCTTCCTACGGGCGAGTGTCGATGTGTTTTCCTGGCAACCATCTGATATCCCCGGTGTTCGTAGGAAGGTAATCTAGCGCCACCTTGTCGTCTGCCCACATGCCCGACCTGTCAAGCAGAAAGTCCAGAAGCAGGCCTTGGAGAGGCAGTAGTTCATTGCAGAAGAGATTAAGAAACTTGAGGCAGCTGGTTTGGTCAGAGGAGTGCTGCATCCCACGTGGTTGGCAAATCCAGTAGTAGTCCGGAAGGCTAACGGGAAGTGGAGGCTTTGCATAGATTTCATAGATCTCAACAAGGCTTGCCCGATGTACCCATTTCCCTTGCCGTGTATCGACTAGATTGTGGATTCCACTTCAGGTTGTGATTTGCTATCCTTTCTGGACGTGTACTCCGGGTATCAGCAAATCTTCATGACCAAGGAAGATGAAGAGAAGACGTCGTTCATCACTCCATGTGGTACGTACTGCTTTGTCTGCATGCCATTCGGATTAAAGAGTGCCGAGTCCACTTTTGCAAGGGCAATCCAGATTGGTTTTGAGCCATAGTTGCACAGAAACATACAAGCCTATATGGATGATATTGTGGTCAAGACCAAGGATAGTGCCACCCTTATTCAGTATTTGGAGGAGACATTTGATAATCTGGACAAGATCAATCTGAAGCTCAACCCGGAGAAGTGTGTATTTGGTGTTCCCTCCGGCAAGTTGCTTGGGTTCTTTGTCTCCCTTCACGGGATCGAAGCCAACCCCGACAAGATCAAGGCCATCGAGCTGGTCCAAGCACCAAGGACAGTTAAGGATGTGAGGTGTCTGACAGGATGTGTTGCCGTGCTAAGCAGATTCATCTCCAAGTCTGCCGAGCGCGCCCTGCCGTTCTTCAAAATTTTGAAGAAGGCTAGTCCTATGAAGTGGAACCCAGAAGCAGATGCAGCTTTGCAGAATGTGAGCAGAGACTGGCAGAATCAGCGAAGGATCAGGACAGCAATGAGCACGGCAACGAGAACAACCCCAAAGACATGGCAAGGAAGAAAGTGGTGCAGCGCCCAGTGTACTTCGTCAGCTCCTTGTTACAGGGGGCAAGATCGAGGTACTCTGGCATGCAGAAGTTGATCTTTGGACTTGTTATGGCCTCAAGGAAACTTCGCCGCTACTTCCAAGCCCATGAGATCACGGTTGTTACTCGTTTTCTGTTGCAAAGGATATTCCGAAACCCTGAGGCTACCGGCAGAATAGTGGAGTGGGCTTTGGAGTTATCCAGCTTTGGTTTGAAGTTTGAGAGCACATCAACTATTCAGAGCAGGGCGTTGGCAGAGTTTATTGCAGAATGGATGCCAACCCCTGATGAGGAAGTGACAGAGACAGTTATGCCTGGCAAGGAATCGCCCCAAGAATGGATTATGTAATTTGATGGTGCCTTTTCCCTACAAGGTGCGCGAGCTAGCATGTTTCTTGTCGCCCCCTCCGGGGAGCACTTGAAGTATGTCGTCCAAATGCATTTTGCCCGGGAAAAAGCCACCAACAATATAGCTGAGTATGAAGGGCTCCTTGCCGGGCTCAGGATTGCAGTAGAATTGGGAATTAAGAAGCTGATCATTCGAGGAGATTCACAACTTGTGGTGAGACAAGTCAACAAGGATTATCAAAGTCCATTGATGGAGGATACGTCGAGGAAGTGAGGAGATTGGAGGAGCGCTTTGACGGATTGCAAACAGAGCATGTACCCCGTGCGGAAAACAGCATAGCTGATCATTTGTCAAAGTGTGCTGCGCAGAAGCTTCCTGTGGAACCAGGGGCTTTTGTTCTCCATCTCACTCAGCCCTATGTATCCCCAGCAACAATAGCCCGGAAGAGGAGAAAGTTGGACTACGGTAAGCCTCTCCCGATAGAGCCGTCCACTCCTGGCAGAGACCCTGCCGGAAGCAACTCCTCACAGCCTGCCGGACCACCCCCTCCAGCCAGGCCCATGGACCCCGCGAATGAGGCTGGTGCTCCCACAGGAGAGGAGGTGCCGCTAGTTCTTATTGCCGAGCCCCAAGCTCCAACTTGGGCGAGGCACATTGTCCACTTCCTCCAAACAGGAGAGCTTCTCGACAACCAAGATGAAGTTGAAAAAGTAGCCCGAAGGGCCAGTATGTATCAGTTTGTCAATGACACTCTATATAGAAGGAGGCCCAACGGTGTGAAATTGAAGTGTGTCTGCCGGGAAGAAGGAAAGGAACTGATGGCTGAGATTCACAGGGGAAAGTGGCTCCCACATTGGATCAAGGGCATTAGTTGGGAAAGCATTCCGGCAAGGATTCTATTGGCCCATAGCCCTCTAAGATGCGGTCGAGCTAGTCACGAAATGTGAAGCCTGCCAGTTCAATTCCAAGAAAACACACATGCCTGCCCAAGCTCTTCAAACAATCCCTCTATCATGGCCATTTTCGGCCAGGGGGCTCGATATCCTCGGTCCTTCCCTAAGCAATCGGGGGCTTTGAATTCTTGGTTGTTGCCATCGACAAGTTTACAAAGTGGCCGGAAGTGACTGTCATGAGAAAGGTAACTGCTTAGTCAGCTATCAAGTTATTGAAAGAATTGGTGTGTCGTTTTGGAGTTCTGGCCAGGATCATCACCGACAACGGCACCCAGTTCACGAGTCGCGCCTTCATGCAATATATTCATACCCTCGGATGCAAGATCTCTTTTGCCTCTGTGGCACACCCCGGAGCAATGGACAAGCTGAGAGGGCGAACGCTGAAGTGCTGCGTGGACTCAAGACAAGAACTTTTGATATGCTGCAGAAGCATAGTAGGGGGTGGATCGAGGAGCTTCCGGTAGTTCTCTGGTCCCTCAGAATGACACCAAACCGAGCTACCGGGCAGACTCCCTTCTCCCTGGTCTATGAGGCAGAAGCAGTTATCCCCACGGAACTCATCTACGGGTCACCTCGAGTGCTTTCCTATGATGAAGTAGCACAAGATCAGCACCGGCGTGACGACGCTGTGCTACTCGAGGAGAACCATCTCCGGGCTGCTACGCATGCTACATGCTACCATCAAGCCTTGCGTCGCTATCATAGCCACAGGGTTCACGCCCGGTGTTTGGAGGAAGGTGACCTTGTCCTTCGGCGCGTTCAGTTCGCCAAGGGTTCAAACAAGTTGTCACCAAAGTGGGAAGGCCCTTACCGGGTAGTACGAGTCACCAGACCTGGCGCAGTCCGTCTGGAGACCGGAGATGGCACTCAATTGCAAAACTCATGGAATATTGAGCATCACCGCAAGTTCTACCCGTAAGGCGTGGCTGTCGGGCCCTCCCTGGCAGCCACCCTTTTTGTACAGGCCTTGCCTCAGCTGCATGTAACCCCTTGTACAAAGCCAGGGCAATGACCCTGTGCAAGAGAAAATAAAGAAGCATTGTGGGGGGGCCCCGACCAAGATTGCATGCATGCATGCATGAGCATTCCAAGATCACTGCATAGGCATTTCACGAGCATTTGCATATGCATATAGATAGGATCTCACCCTGCATTCATTCTCATCTACATGAAGCTAGAGGTTCCTGCTGTGAGCTTCGCTTCGACAAGGAGTTGAGAAGATTGCCCGGCACAGCGATCCCCGGCAAGCCAAGCAGATAAGTTCTACCTCCTGTCCATTAGTGTTCTGTAAGCTATAACTTGTGCATAGGAAAGCCTCGCCATTCTTTTGAGACTTTAGTGCTCCCATTTCTGACTCGAACATTGCTTCGGTCAGGATGGTCGCAGTGGCCTTTAGTAAAAAGAAGTTGGCGGGGGGCTTGTCCCTTCGTTTGTAACCCGGTAGACGCAGCTCTCTGGCAGACAAAAAGGGTGCTGGCAGGATGGCCTACCGGGGGGAAATTCGTTTATTTATATTAAAGAGGCATCTCGCCTCTGCATGGACATACACATGCATGGGTTCCTAGCAAGGTTCATCTTTTTCATTAATATGCTGATACAAGTACACGCATTACAGAACACAAACATGGACTCAAGAGATTACATCATTTGTATTAAAATTTGGCTAGTGCCGATAGATTTAAGATTGAAAAAGATAAGAGCTCCGTAATGCCCTTTCTTGTCCCTCTCCTCCTAGGCACGGCCGTCGAAGGTGAGGACGGCAAAAGGAGCACCTAGGCGGCAACCCAGCCCGCTTCCCTCGGGCTCCAGGAGAGGTAGCCCAATGGAAACGGGATCGCGAGGGAACGCCTCGATGGAGAGCACGGCGGAGGTGGCCCTGTCGACCACCGCCACCAGGGCCAGCAGGACTTGGCAGGGCTAACAGAGCTACAGCCCGAGAGGAAGCCTGCCGGGGTCCAGCTGGAGGATTGCTGGAGGAGCCTGGGAGCACCATCCGCACCTCTGCATCCAAGTCCCTAGAAAATCACATTGCCGGGAAGGAGATGCGGATGCAGATGATGGTGCTGCCACCTGATGAAGATGGTGCGGGCGGTGATCAACCGGAGTCAGAGTCATCGCTCCCCTGCCCGCTGCAATTGTCATCACCGTCACTGTCCTCCTTATCGCTTTCGCTCGAGGTTTTCGTCGTCGGTCGAACTCTCCGCCCGGCACCCTAAGCGACCCCCCGAGCGCCCGAAGATTTTGACGGAGAGTAGGCCGTTCTCCATTAATTTGAACTGGAGAACGTGCCCCTCTAAGAAGCCGTGAGCACGGGCAAAGGTCTTCCAAGCACGGTGGAGGTACATTACATGAGGGGCAGGGAAGTCGACGTTAACCCTCATACCTCCGTTCCCACAGCCCCTCATGTGCAGCCGCAGAGCGCGCGGTTGCTCGAGCTCCATCTCCCATGCGAAGGGAGTTGGGAGGCGAAGATGACCACACAAGGGCTTGCATAGCCTGATGATGAACTCCCGAGGTTGGTCCCTGACGTGGCCTTCCCTCGGAGGAGGAGCCGCCGGTGGAGGCGCAGCCAAGGCGCCAACCCTCGACCTTGCCCCCCTTCCTCCTCCCCTCGCGGCCGGTTCCGCTACCACAGGACCCGGGGGAGGAGGGACGCGATGTCGAGCAGAAGCCCTCGTCGCTGCCGCCAGGACACCGCCACGCCCTCGCCCTCTCACCAGGGCTAGAAGGTAAGGGTTGCGGAGAAGAAGTCGCTCATACGGGAAATGGCTGCCCCGCTCCTCCAATACGGCCTCTCTGCAACCTCTGTGACTCAGAGAGTCGAGGCCGACTCTCTGCTCCAACCATTGGCGCTCGATTTTCAGCCATGGCACTCGTCCCCATGCCCTCCGCATCCACCATACGGGGCAGGGGGCTGGCCCCTCATACGGGAAATAGCTGCCCCGCTCCTCCAATACGGCCTCTCTGCAACCTTTGTGACTTAGAGAGTCGAGGCCGACTCTCTGCTCCAACCATTGGCGCTCGATTTTCAGCCATGGCACTCCTCCCCATGCCCTCCGCATCCACCACCTACCACGCACAATGCACGCGGAACACGTGGCAGGTGCGTGCGAAACGGGAGGCAAGTGGGATGGCAGTTTCCGCCCGGTGATCGTGGGGCAAGGAGAATTTGCATGCCATGATTGAAGTTCTTCCACAACGTTGCACGCGACACGCGGAGAAACCAGAAACTGGCCCGGGATCAAGGCTAATGAAGAAGCAAAGAAGACCTCAAGAGACCAGCCTCTTTAGCAACCCTCGCCTATGCACTTATTAGGCCCTACCCCGACGATGCTCGGCATCGCGTTTGGGGGATGCCTGGGGGCTTCTGTCGGTGCAACAAACCCTGGGTCTGTTGCCCAAACTGTGCATAGGCACGGGGACCAGATTGAAGCACCAGCCTAGATCAGAGTGCAAGAACCCCAGAGATTCGAAGGACCAACATGCAGATCAGAGGGACAAAGATCGAACCAGAGAAGCAGGATATCGTCAAGAGAAAACCTTCCCTTGCCGGCAGGCGAGCCTGGCAAGGGGCGAGGCCACCCCCAGAAACAAAAAACCAAAGCACCCCCGGCAGGGCCTGCCGGGGCTCACGGAGGCAAAACCACCTCACCAACCACTCTACCACGACCCACGTCGTCGGTCTGTGTGGTGTCAAGCCGCGAAGTGATTAAGTGGCAGCCATTAGCCACATGGCAGCCATTTTCTACAGGAAAAACCCATAGATGACACCCATCCTGCGACGTGTCAAGCGAGCAGGCGCGAAGCTGGCAAGATAGCCCGGCAAGCCTTGCCGGGCAACCAACGATGTGACATTGAGCGGTGCATTTAATGCGCCCTGTCAGCCCGTAGAGTTAGGTATGATAGCACTATTTGCTATCTTATCAGTGCATAATGACTACTTTGCCAATGTGGTAACCCCTTGATCTATAAAAGGAGGCCCATGGAAATCGTAGAAAGGGTTAGAAGGTTGGATAACTCACACCCCTGTATGCGCGTAGTCACTGTTGCCTCGAGGCAACCCCTGTCGGGCAAGTGTACTATGCTCCGCCACCACCTTTCCACCATCAATCCACCAAAGCAGGAGTAGGGTTTTACGCCTCATAGCGGCCCGAACCTAGTTATAATTGCCTGTGTGATCTCTGTCGTGCTGCCCCACGCTCGTCTGCTCTTTGTGCAACGCGTCGCCCCCCTGCCGAACCAGCAAGGGGCCTCCTAGTCCCATAGGTGGCCGTGGTTTCCCGTGACAATAGGCTACCACCGTACTAAGCAAAATAAGATGCATAATAGATAAACATCACATGCAATCAAACTATGTGACATGATATGGCCATCATCATCTTGTGCTTTTAATCTCCATCTTCAAAGCATCGTCATGATCTCCATCGTCACCGGCTCGACACCTTAATCTCCATCGTAGCGTCATGGTTGTCTTGACAAATATTCCTTCTACAACTATCGCTAACGCATAGAGATAAAGTAAAGCAATTACATGGCGTTTGCATTTCATACAATAAAGAGACAACCATAAGGCTCCTGCCGGTTGCCAATAACTTTTACAAAACATGATCTTCTCGTACAACAACGTATATCACATCATGACTTGACCATATCACATCACAACATGCCCTACAAAAACAAGTTAGACGTCCTCTACTTTGTTGTTGCAAATTTTACATGGCTGCTACGGGCTTCTATCAAGAACTGTTCTTACCTACGCATCAAAACCACAACGGTGATTTATCAAGTTTGCTATTTTAACCTTCGACAAGGACCGGCTGCAGTCAAATTCGATTCAACTAAAGTAGGAGAAACAAACACCCGGCAGCCACCTTTATGCAACACTAGTTGCATGTCTGTCGGTGGAACCGTCTCATGAACGTGGTCATGTAAGGTTGGTCCGGGCCGCTTCATCCAACAATATCGCCGAATCAAAATAAGCATTGGTGGTAAGCAGTATGACGATCACCGCCCACAACTCTTTGTGTTCTACTCGTGCATACCATCTACGCATAGACCTGGCTCGGATGCCACTGTTGGGAAACGTAGCATGCAATTTCAAAAAAAATCGTAGGCTCGCGCAAGATCTATCTAGGAGATGCATAGTAACGAGTGGGGGAGAGCATCTTCATACGCTTGAAGATCGCAAAGCGGAAGCGTTTATCAACGCAGTTGATGTAGTCGTACACCTTCACGATCCGTCCCGATCAAGTACCGAACTGTAGCGACCCGACCTCAAATGGTCAAGTCTCTGTGCTTCAGTGTCATCCCTGGATCGGTAATGCTAACACACACAGTACTCGAAGGATTTATAGCAGAGTAGCAATCACACACTTATTACATCGAATGTCTCAAAAGAGAACTTATTACAATAAATATGGCTTAAGGCCATCTAATACGATAACAGCGGAAGGCTTGGAAGATAAAGTGAGTCCATCAACTCCAACGGCATAGCTGAACTACACGGCAATGACCTAACGAACCCTACTCCTCATCTGAAAAGTCTGCAACATAATACGTTGCAGCCCGAAAATGGGTCAGCACATGGAATATGCTGGCAGTATAACATAGTAGAGCAAGAACAGAATAATGCTACCACTACATGCATATTTGGCTGGTGGAAAGCTCTATGGTTATAGTTTTTGCGAAAAGCCAATTTGTCCCCACAACAAAGGAATAGATTTTATTTTAACTATCATGGTAGTTGAAACATCATTGAGAAGGTTCCTCCAACTCAATCCCAATTAAAGTAATTATCAACCCAACAATATTAATTTAGAGTGATGAGATACTTAGGATACTCCAAGTACTAGATACACAAGATTGTCCATAACCAGGGACATGGCTAACCATGATTAGATTGTACACTCTGCAGAGGTTTGCACACTTTTCCCCACAAGACTCCATCTCCTCCGTTGGATTTCTCGCACTACAAGGTGTTTGAGAAACGGATGACCGAGACATAGCCTTTCAGAAACATTAACTCTTTACTCCGGGCAGACCATACCAAACCTACATCCCTCTACCTGTTGATCCACCTCTTCAAGAGCTCACGCAACTTACTCAACTATGCTAGAGCCCATAATAGCTTGTGGCTGCACACGGAAGTTTCTAGCATGAAAATATCTCAGTTCCCTTTGAGCCTGGGTGGCGGACCTTAGGATGATCACACGGGTACTCCGGGATATCCTAGGACAACACTGGATTCTCCAGGTGCCCGACAAACAATCCACCCAGATGTTTATTAAAGTTGCCACCTTAAGTTGAACCATTAATTAATCAATCTCACATCTGTCATGGATACACTCAAACCCAATCCACGTCTACGAGCATAGCATAGCAATAAAAGCAATACGTAGAAGTAACTCCCAAGGTTTGAATATAACAGGGCAATAGGTTCTACCTCATCAACTACTTCCCAACCCACATGTTAATCACATCCTAATCATGCAATGTTTGAGGATTGGAACTAATGCATAAAAACTGGGTATGAAAGAAGTATGATCAATGTGTTACTTGCCTTGCTGACGATCCACAAAACCTAGGGACTCGTAGTAGCACGCTTCGCACTCCGGGAATTCTATCGCAAACAAACAATAGCATACATAAGCAATCAAGCAAAGAGGCACGGGCAAAACTCAAGTAAGAAGAATTGACCAGAAAGTCAACTTAAGAACTCCGGTTTGCAAAAAGAATCAAATCAAATAGAGCAACGAAACTCAAACTGCGAAAGAAACAAGATCCGTTTAGTAATCTGAACTAAAGTCAAATTTTGCAGTACCAAAATCTTGTTCAAGTTGGTTAAACAGAAAGAGGGTTTCGAGACAAAGATCTAGGCGCTTGAATCGCCTGATTCCGATAAACGAGCGAAAAGATAAACTAAAACGAAAATCGGATGAGAAATCCCGATCAAAAATAATCGCGGAAAATCCGAGAAAAAGAAAAACTGACGAACAGGCTAACGAACGAACGTTCACTGTCTGCGGTTAAACGGTGAAAACCGATCGTTAAAACGAACGTAAAACGGGCGTTCGCTAAATAATTAAACCAAAAATAAACCGAACCGAATCTATATAAAAAATGGATCTAGGTTTTCGAAAAAAACCAAAACGGTTTTCTCACAAAAACCGAGGCGGCTACCTCCGGTCCGGCGTCTCCGGCGTGGCGGGCGGCGGTGGCGGGCGGCGGCGCGGCGCGGGGCGGTGGCGGCAGCGGCGGGCGGCGGCGGCGGCGGGATTAGGGTTTGGGCGCGGGTGGCGGCTGGGCAGGCTCGGGGCTCGGGGTCTCGGGCTTTAAAGGCCGGCCCGAGGAGTCCTGGCCGGTTATGGCCCGGAGTCGGTTCACTTTTTTTTTAAATAATTCTGGCGTGCAGAAAAAGAAATAAAAGAAATACTAAACGGACTCGAAAAATCCCGAAATAAATTTTTCCCGTCCTCTAAAAATAGGCCAGACAAGGTGAACATTTATTTAGGCCTAAAATACAATTTTGGAAAACGCATATTTTTCCTAATTCAAATAAAATAGCGAAAACTCCGAATAAAATCCAATATTTGATTTTAATATTTTTTCCTCCAATATTTCATTTATTTTGGAGAAGTCATATTATCTCCTCTCATATATTTGAATACGAAATATTTTCAGAGAGAAAAATAATTAAAACAAATAATCCTCGTTTCAATATTTGATAAAATTCAAATATGAAAACAGGGAAATCCCCAACTCTCTCCGAGGTCCTTGAGTTGCTTAGGATTTCGAGGATCGCGAAACGAAATGCAGCAAAAATATGATATGCATGAATGATCTATGTATAACATTCCAAATTGGAAATTTGGGATGTTACAAACCTACCCCCTTTTAAGATGAATCTCGCCCTCGAGATTCGGGTTGGCTAGAAAATAGGTGTGGGTGGTCTTTGCAAAGATCATCCTCTCATTCCCAGGTGGCTTCATCCTCGGTATGGTGGCCCCACTAAACTTTGCAAAACTTGATAACCTTGCTGCGGGTGACTCGGCTGGCAAATTCAAGAATCCTGATTGGCTTCTCCTCATAGGTCAAATCACTGTCCAACTGAATCGCCTCCAAGGGTACTGTATCTCTTAACGGTATATCGGCCATCTCAGCATGACACTTCTTCAGCTGTGAAACATGAAATACATCATGAACTCCTGGCAGTCCTTCAGGTAACTCCAACTTGTAGGTAACTTCTCCCACAAATCTCGGGGCTAACTTTCCCTTAACTCCAAAACGTTTCACTCCTCGCAAGGGTGATACTCGCAGATAGGCTCTGTCTCCAATTTCATAGGTTACCTCCTTACATTTCGAATCTGCATAACTCTTCTGCCTGGACTGAGCTACCTTCAGTCTATCTCAGATCAACTTAACTTTCTCTTCAGACTCCTTGATCAAGTCCGGTCCAAACAACTGTCGGTCTCCAACTTCATCCCACATCAACGGTGTTCTGCACCTTCGTCCATACAGGGCTTCGAACGGTGCCATCTTCAAACTGGCTTGGTAGCTATTGTTGTATGAGAACTCCGCGTACGGCAAATTGTCATCCCAACTAGATCCATAATCTAGCGCACAGGCCCTCAACATGTCCTCCAGAATCTGGTTGACTCTCTCGGTTTGTCCATCCGTCTGCGGGTGAAACGCTGTACTGAACTCCAATCTCGTTCCGAAAGTCTGGTGCAGTTGATGCCAAAACTTTGAGGTAAACTATGTTCCTCTATCTGATACGATGGTCCTCAGAACTCCATGCAGACATACGATCCTGGTCATATATATCTTGGCCAACTTCGCACTGGTGTATGTTGTTTTCACGGGGATAAAGTGAGCCACTTTGGTCAAGCGATCAACTACTACCCATATAGAATCATATCCTGATTTGGTCCTGGGCAATCCGGTGATAAAATCCATGCCAAATTTATCCCACTTCCATTCGGGTATCGCCATAGGCTGTAACAATCCTACTGGCTTTTGATGTTCTGCCTTCACTCTCTGACATACATCACATATGGCTACATACTCGGCAATATCCTTCTTCATACCTGTCCGCCAGAAACGTTCCTTCAAATCCAAATACATCTTGGTGTTTCCGGGGTGTATCGAGTATGGTGAGTCATGAGCCTCCTGAAGTATTAGCTTCCTGATCTTTGTGTTACTGGGCACATAAACACGGTCCTCAAACCATAAGGTGTCGTGCTCATCCTCACGAAAACCTTTGGCCTTTCCTTTGCTCATTCTCTCTTTTATCTCGGCAATCTCTTTGTCATCCTTCTGAGCTTCTCGAACCTTTCCTAACAATGTAGACTGAACCTCCATTGTTGCAACAAAACCTCTAGGAACAATCTCCAATCGAAGTTCCCTGAGATCCTCTGCTAACTCCTTTGGCAATCCCGTGCTCCCTAGGGTGTTAGCATAACTCTTCCGACTCAAAGCGTCTGCTACGACATTGGCCTTGCCTGGATGATAGTGCAGCTTCATGTCATAATCCTTTATAAGCTCCAACCATCTCCTCTGCCTAAGGTTCAGCTCCTTCTGTGTGAAGATGTACTTCAAACTCTTATGATCCGTGTACACATCACAACGGTTTCCAATAAGGTAATGTCTCCAAGTCTTGAGCGCATGCACTACTGCTGCTAACTCCAAATCATGCGTGGTATAATTCAGTTCGTGCGGTTTTAGTTGTCGTGAGGCATACGAAACAACTCTTCCGTCATGCATAAGCACACTTCCAAGTCCTAGGCGAGAAGCATCGCAATACACTTGGAAATCCTTGCGTATATCTGGCAGAATCAGTACTGGGCCTGTAGTCAAACATTTCTTTAACTCCTGAAAGCTTGCCTCACATTCTTCCGTCCATTTAAATTTGGTATCCTTCTTCAATAACTCCGTCATTGGCTTTGCAATCTTGGAAAAATTCTCAATGAACCTTCGGTAGTATCCCGCGAGTCCAAGAAAACTGCGGATCTCGCTAACTGAAGTGGGTGCCAACCATTCAGTGACTGACTGAACCTTGGTGGGGTCTACCGCTATACCTTCTCCTGATATAACATGTCCAAGGAATCCGACTTCCTTCAACCAAAACTCGCATTTGCTGAACTTGGCATACAACTGGTGTTCCCTGAGTTTCTCGAGAACTAAACGCAAATGCTCTTTGTGCTCCTCCTCATTCTTCGAGTATACCATTATATCATCAATGAACACCACAACAAACTTATCCAAATATTCCATGAACACTTTGTTCATCATGCTCATGAAGTAGGCAGGGGCGTTAGTCAGTCCAAATGAGATGACCGTATATTCATACAACCCGTACCGTGTGGTGAATGCTGTCTTTGGTATATCCTTCTCTCGAATCTTCAGCTGGTGATATCCTGATCGCAGATCGATCTTTGAAAACACCTTAGCTCCTTGCAGTTGGTCAAACAAATCATTGATCATCGGTAGTGGGTATTTGTTCTTTATCGTCACCTCATTTAACGCACGATAATCAACAACCATTCTTAGAGACTTATCCTTCTTCTCAACCAAAAGCACTGGGGCTCCCCATGGTGATGAACTCCGTCAAATGTAACCTTTCTCCAATAACTCCTTCATCTGCTTCTTAATCTCCTCCAGATCATTTGCGGGCATCCGATAGGGTCTCTTTGATATTGGCCCTGTACCTGGAAATAGCTCTATCAAAAACTCGATGTCTCGATCCGGTGGCATGCCTGGTAATTCCTCTGGAAAAACATCCGGGTAATCCTTCACTACAGGCACTTCCTCCTGAACAACTCCAGTGAGGGTATTTACTTGGCTCCTCCCAGGCGCATGCCTAGATACATACTTAATCCTTTTCCCCTCCGGGGTGGTGAGATAAATCGACTTACTAGCACAATCAATGCTTCCTCCATACTTTGACATCCAGTCCATGCCTAATATCACATCCAATCCTTGTGACTCCAAGATTATTAGGTCGGACGGAAAAACATGGCTACCAATGGTTAAGGGTATCTGGTCGCACCATCGACTAGCCATAAACTCTGCTCCAGGTGAACTTACTAACAGAGGGGTCCTAAGGGTTTGGGTTGGTAGTTTAAACTTATCCATGAATCCCCTTGATATGTATGAATGCGATGCACCAGTATCAAAAAGAACAAGGGCGGTAAAGGACTTAACCAAAAACTTACCTATAACCGCGTCTGGCTACTCTTCAACCTCCTCCACGTTAACGTGGTTCACTTGTCCTATGTTGAATGGATTGGGCTTCTTCCCAGCGCTCCCATTGCCGTTTCCATTCTTCGCTTCAGAGCACTCCGTGGCATAGTGTCCAGTCTTCCCGCACTTAAAGCAAGTAATGTGACTTAGATCTCTCTTGGCGGGTGAGGCTGGATTGGGGCGGTTCTGATTGTTGTTTGTTCCGTTCCCAGTCCCATTCTTAGAACCATTGTGGTTATGCGAACTTCCTCCGGTGTGGTTATGACCTCCATGGTTATGAACAAGTCCTCCCGAGTTCGGGGTTAGGCGAGGCTTCTGCTGAGCTCCTGAGCTATACTTCCCTTGCCCATACTTCCTCTTACGGCTCCCAATTTGCTGTTGCTTCCCTTCAATCATAAGAGCCTTATCTACCAACTCCTGGTAGTTGTTCAATGTTGCCACCATCAACTGCATGCTCATCTCCTCATTCAGCCCTTCCATAAACTTCTCCTGCTTCGCGGCATCTGTGGCCACATCATCAGGGGCATAACGAGATAACTTGCTAAACTCATCCACGTACTGAGCCACAGTACGGTTCCCCTGGCGTAAGTTGCGAAACTCACGCTTCTTCATATTCATAGCTCCAGTTGAGACATGGGTTGTGCGGAAAGCTTGCTGAAACTGATCCCAAGTGACGTTGGCTATGGGGAAAGTGGCCGTATAACTCTCCCACCATGAGGCTGCTGGTCCATCCAATTGATGTGCGGCAAAGCGCACCTTCTCAGCATTTGTGCATCCTGCGGTGGTCAACTCCCTTCCAATACGGCGTAGCCAATCATCAGCAACTATAGGCTCGGTGCTACTGGAAAACACCGGCGGCTGCAACCTCAAAAAGCGAGCTAAGTTGTCAACTGGAGGCGGGTTGTTGTTGCTGTTGCCCTGGTTCTGGACTAGCAATTGCATCAAGGCATTCTGCTGCTGGATCAACTGAGTGAGCTCTGGCGGGAAGGCAAATCCGGTGTCACGTCTCGGAGGCATCTGGCGGGTTTAGAGGGGAGAGATTAGAATAGAAAAAGGGGTCTAGTGAGAAAACACTACCCATATGCACATGAGACAAACACAAACATTTCACTCAATCAATCAAGCAAGGGCATACAAACGGTCTAGAACTATCGTAAAAGTGCTCAACTACTACTATATACATGGGGGAAATACTACTATCATTTGGTGGTCGTCTAGAAATTTTGATCGGTGGAAGACTCCATGATGTCTGCTCCAGCTTCGTCTTCAAAGTCATCATCACTGGGGTCGGAGTCGGTGTCGTCGATGATGATGTAGTTCTCTGGGCAAGTGGGATCGTCGTCCTCTTCTCCCGGCGCGGGATCTCCCATGAATACTCCGATCTTCTTTATCAGGTCGTCATTCTTCTCCAATAGTGTTGCAATTTCCTCCTCATATCCATCGCATGTAGACTTGAGTTCTCCTTCCAGCTCGATGATCCTTGTCTTCGCCTTCTTCAAATCTATCATGTCTGCGCACATCTGATTCTCCTGGCGTCGAGTGTGCTGGTGTAACTCCTGGATGAAAGCTGCAATGGATCTGTCCTTCTTGGTGCTGATCATCTCCCATTGCTCATCTCGGCGCCCACATATTTGGTAGATAGTGTCCTTAAGATCCTCATTGTAGAGTTCTCCAATGCGTCCCATGGTAATGTGGGCTGCCATGCTCTTGCCTAGACTCCAGGTGGGTGCTTCAAAAGAAAATACTATGGGCTTGGTGGTTGGCGAGAACGTCCTTCCTGGAACTTGAACTTGAATCATCCAGTGCTCCTCTTCTGGTAAAGTGGCGTTGTACATCCCGGTGAAGCTTGGTATCCCGATGTTCAAGTACCTAGTGACTTCCTTCAGGTGGCGTCCAAAGGGTGTGTCTTCATCCGGTTGTGCAAACTTGTTATTCAAATCCGCCATCCTAAGGAGTAGAAAATGGAGAGGAGTCATAAATGAGAAGAGAATAGTGATCTAGGGCTTTTAGCTTAGTGCTCGTGTCCTACACTCAGCGTGTGCTCTGATACCATCTTGTAGCGACCCGACCTCAAACGGTCAAGTCTCTGTGCTTCAGTGTCATCCCTGGATCGGTAATGCTGACACACACAGTACTCGAAAGATTTATAACAGAGTAGCAATCACACACTTATTACATCGAATGTCTCAAAAGAGAACTTATTACAATAAATATGGCTTAAGGCCATCTAATACGATAATAGCGGAAGGCTTGGAAGATAAAGTGAGTCCATCAACTCCAACGGCAGAGCTGAGCTGCACGGCAACGACCTAACGAACCTTACTCCTCGTATGAAAAGTCTGCAACATAATACGTTGCAGCCCGAAAACGGGTCAGCACATGGAATATGCTGGCAGTATAACACAGTAGAGCAAGAACAGAATAATGCTATCACTACATGCATATTTGGCTGGTGGAAAGCTCTATGGTTATAGTTTTTGCAAAAAGCCAATTTTTCCCTACAACAAAGGAATAGATTTTATTTTAACTATCATGGTAGTTGAAACATCATTGAGAAGGTTCCTCCAACTCAATCCCAATTAAAGTAATTATCAACCCAACAATATTAATTTAGAGTGACGAGATACTTAGGATACTCCAAGTACTAGGTACTCAAGATTGTCCATAACCGGGGACACGGCTAACCATGATTAGATTGTACACTCTGCAGAGGTTTGCACACTTTTCCCCCACAAGACTCGATCTCCTCCATTGGATTTCTTGCACTACAAGGTGTTTGAGAAACGGATGACCGAGACATAGCCTTTCAGAAACATTAACTCTTTACTCCGGGCAGACCATACCAAACCTACATCCCTCTACCTGCTGATCCACCTCTTCAAGAGCTCACGCAACTTACTCAACTATGTTAGAGCCCATAATAGCTTGTGGCTGCACACGGAAGTTTCTAGCATGAAAATATCTCAGTTCCCTTTGAGCCTGGGTGGCGGACCTTAGGATGATCACACGGGTACTCCGGGATATCCTAGGACAACACTGGATTCTCCAGGTGCCCAACAAACAATCCACCCAGATGTGTATTAAAGTTGCCACCTTAAGTTGAACCATTAATTAATCAATCTCACATCTGTCATGGATACACCCAAACCCAATCCATGTCTATGAGCATAGCATAGCAATATAAGCAATACGTAGAAGTAACTCCCAAGGTTTGAATATAACAGGGCAATAGGTTCTACCTCATCAACTACTTCCCGACCCACATGTTAATCACATCCTAATCATGCAATGTTTGAGGATTGGAACTAATGCATAAAAACTGGGTATGAAAGAAGTATGATCAATGTGTTACTTGCCTTGCTGACGATCCGCAAAACCTAGGGACTCGTAGTAGCATGCTTCGCACTCCGGGAATTCTATCGCAAACAAACAATAGCATACATAAGCAATCAAGCAAAGATGCACGGGCAAAACTCAAGTAAGAAGAATTGACCAGAAAGTTCAACTTAAGAACTCCGGTTTGCAAAAAGAATCAAATCAAACGGAGCAACGAAACTCAAACTGCGAAAGAAACAAGATCCGTTTACTAATCTGAACTAAAGTCAAATTTTACAGTACCAAAATCTTGGTCAAGTTGGTTAAACAGAAAGAGGGTTTCGAGACGAAGATCTAGGCGCTTGAATCGCCTGATTCCGATAAACGAGCGAAAAGATAAACTAAAACGAAAATCGGATCAGAAATCGCGATCAAAAATAATCGCGGAAAATCCGAGAAAAAGAAAAAATGACGAACAGGCTAACGAACGAACATTCGATGTCTGCGGTTAAACGGTGAAAACCGTTCGTTAAAATGAACGTAAAACGGGTGTTCGCTAAATAATTAAACCGAAAATAAACCGAACCGGATCTATATAAAAAACGGATCTAGGTTTTCGAAAAAAAAACCAAAACGGTTTTCTCACGAAAACCGAGGTGGCTACCTCGGGTCCGGCAAGGTCCGGCGAGGTCCGGCGTCTCCGGCGCGGCGGGCGGCGGCGCGGCGCGGGGCGCGGCGGGGCGGCAGCGGCGGGCGGCGGGCGGCGGCGCGGCGCGGGGCGGTGGCGGCAGCGGCGGGCGGCAGCGGCGGCGGGATTAGGGTTAGGGCACAGGTGGCGGCTGGGCTGGCTCGGGGCTCGGGGTCTCGGGCTTTAGAGGCCGGCCCGAGGAGTCCTGGCCGGTTACGGCCCGGAGCCGGTTCACTTTTTTTTAAATAATTCCGACGTGCAGAAAACGAAAGAAAAGAAATACTAAACGGACTCCAAAAATCCTGAAATAAATTTTCCCCGTCCTCTAAAAATAGGCCGAACAAGGTGAACATTTATTTGGGCCTAAAATGAAATTTTGAAAAACACATATTTTTCCTAATTCAAATAAAATAGGGAAAACACCGAATAAAATCCAATGTTTGATTTCAATATTTTTCCTCCAATATTTCATTTATTTTGGAGAAGTCATATTATCTCCTCTCATATATTTGAATACGAAATATTTTCGGAGAGAAAAATAATTAAAACAAATAATCCTCGTTTCAA
This sequence comes from Triticum aestivum, assembly GCF_018294505.1. Taxonomy (NCBI): domain Eukaryota; kingdom Viridiplantae; phylum Streptophyta; class Magnoliopsida; order Poales; family Poaceae; genus Triticum; species Triticum aestivum. Next base: position 184,143,334 of record NC_057796.1, read on the forward strand.
TATTTGATAAAATTCAAATATGAAAATAGGGAAATCCCCAACTCTCTCCAAGGGTCCTTGAGTTGCTTAGGATTTCGAGGATAGTGAAACGAAATGCAGCAAAAATATGATATGCATGAATGATCTATGTATAACATTCCAAATTGGAAATTTGGGATGTTACACGAACGTACGGCACCTCCGCGTTCAGCTCGATGACGTCCTCGCCTTCTAGCAGCAAGAGGTGCGAAGTAGTAGATGAGTTCCGGCAGCACGACGGCGTGGTGACGGTGTTGGTGAAGAACAATCTCCACAGGGCTTCGCCAAGCACAACGGAAACTATGACGGAGGATAACCTAGAGGGACGGGGTTGCCGGCACACGGCTTGGTGTTTCTTGATTTGTTCCAGGTGCTAGCCCTGCCCCTCTATTTATATGTTGAGCCCTGGGGTCGAAACTTGGAGTAAAAGCCTCCTCAAAGTCGGTTTTGCCCGCAAGGAAGAGTCCTTCTCGGACTTCCAGGACCAGACACCACAGTCCTTTGCGTCTGGCCCAGATGCCATGGGCCTCGACTTCTGGCCCAGGGCCAGACGCCAGGGTCTCCGGCGTTTGGCCCCCTGGCCTCCGCAAAACTCCTTTTGCACCGACCTAAAGCCCCGTGGGCTTCACCCCTTGGCCGAACCATATCATTATATATATATCAATCTTTACCTCCGGACCATTCTGGAGCTCCTCGTCATGTCCGTGATCTCATCCGGGACTCCGAACAACATTCGGTCACCAACATACATAACTCATATAGTACTATATCGTCAACGAACGTTAAGCGTGCGGACCCTACGGGTCGAGAACTATGTAGACATGACAGAGACACCTCTTTGATCAATAACCAATAGTGGAACCTGGATGCCCATATTGGCTCCTACATATTCTACGAAGATCTTTATCGGTCGAGCATTATGACAACATACGTAATTCCCTTTGTCTATCGGTATGTTACTTGCCTGAGATTCGATCGTCGGTATCTTCATACCTAGTTCAATCTCGTTACCGGCAAGTCTCTTTACTCGTTCCGTAATACATCATCCTGCAACTAACTCATTAGTCACTTTGCTTGGAAGGCTTCTTATGATGTGTATTACCGAGAGGGCCCAGAGATACCTCTCCGATACTCGGAGAGACAAATCCTAATCTTGATCTATGTCAACCTGATACGTCTCCAACGTATCTATAATTTTTTATTGTTCCATGCTATTATATTATCTGTTTTGGATGTTTTATATGCATTAATATGCTATTTTATATGATTTTGGGGACTAACCTATTAAACCAGAGCCCAGCGGCAGTTCCTATTTTTTCCTTGTTTTAGAGTTTCGCAGAAAAGGAATACCAAACGGAATAAAACTTTCGCGATGATTTTTCTTGGACCGGAAGACACCCAGGAGACTTGGAGTGCAAGTCAGAAGAGCCACGAGGCGGCTACAAGGGAGGAGGGCACGCCCCCAACCTTGTGGGCCCCTCGGTGACCCCCTAGCCTAGTTCTTCCTCCTATATATATTCTCAAATACCCCAAAAACTTTCAGGGGAGCCACGAAAGCACTTTTCCACTACCGCAACCTTCTGTACCCGTGAGGTCCCATCTTGGGGCCTTTTCTGACGTCCTGCCGGAGGGGGATTCGATCACGGAGGGCTTCTATGTCAACACCATTGCCTCTCGGATGAAGCGTGAGTAGTTTAGCACAGACCTATGGGTCCATAGCTAGTAGCTAGATGGCTTTTTCTCTCTCTTTGATTCTCAATACAAAGTTCTCCCCGATATTCTTTGAGATCTATTCGATGTAATACTCTTTTGTGGCGTGTTTGCCGAGATCCGATGAATTGTGGATTTATGATCAGCTTATCTATGAATATTATTTGAATCTTCTCAGAATTCTTATATGCATGATTTGATATCTTTGCAAGTCTCTTCGAACTATCGATTTGGTTTGGCCAACTAGATTGGTTTTTCTTGCAATGGGAGAAGTGCTTAGCTTTGAGTTCAATCTTGCGGTGTCCTTTCCCAGTGACAGTAGGAGCAACAATGCACGTATTGTATTGTTGCCATCAAGGATAAAAAGATGGGGTTTTCATCATATTGCTTGAGTTAATTCCTCTACATCATGTCATCTTGCTTAATGCGTTACTTCGTTCTTTATGAACTTAATCCTCTAGATGCATGCTGGACAGCGGTCGATGTGTGGAGTAATAGTAGTAGATGCAGAATCATTTCAGTCTACTTGACACGGACATGATGCCTATATTCATGATCATTGCCTTAGATATGATCATAACTTTGCGCTTTTCTATCAATTGCTCAGCAGTAATTTGTTCACCAACGTAATAATTTCTATCTTGAGAGCAGCCTCTAGTGAAACCTATGGCCCCCTGGTTTATTTTACATCATATTAGTTTCCCCCCAACTTGCCAATTTCTGTCGCCGTTCCATTATTATGCAATCTTTTACTTTCCATCCCATAAACCAAAAATACCAAAAATATTACTTTACCATTTATCCATCTTTATCAGATCTCACTTTGCAAATAACCGTGAAAGGATTGACAACACCTTTATCGCGTTGGGTGCAAGTTGGTGTTTGTTTGTGCAGGTATTCGGTGACTTGAGCGTTGTCTCCTACTGGATTGATACCTTGGTTCTCAAAAGCTGAGGGAAATACTTACTCTACTTTGTTGCATCACCCTTTCCTCTTCAACAGAAAAACCAACGCAAGGTCAAGAGGTAGCACAACCCAACAAACACCTTCGGAGATACCTGTAGAGCATCTTTATAATCACCTAGTTATGTTGTGATGTTTGATAGCACACAAGGCATTTCTCCGGTATCCGGGAGTTGCATAATCTCATAGTTGAAGGAATATGTATTTGACATGAATAAAGCTATGGCAATAAAACTGAACGATCAATATGCTATGCTAATGGATGGGTCTTGTCCATCACATCATTCTCCTAATGATGTGATCCCGTTCATCAAATGACAAGACATGTCTATGGTTCGGAAACTTAACCATCTTTGATTAACGAGCTAGTCTAGTAGAGGCTTACTAGGGACACGGTGTTTTGTCTATGTATCCACACATGTATCAACTTTACGGTTAATACAATTATAGCATGAATAATAAACATTTATCATGATATAAGGAAATATAAAATAACAACTTTATTATTGCCTCTAGGGCATATTTCCTTCACATAGTCCGAACACATGGCTGGACATAGCCACGCAACCCTTGAAGGTTTGACCGAGGGTAACAGCAGACATGGCGCAAGCACCATGGGAAGAAGGAACTGGTCCACAAAGCCGACGATTTCCATGCAAACCTTGGCTTTGAGGACTAGTTCTGGGGCTACTGAGGGTGTCCCAGACTAAGGGCTCCTCGGGCTGCCGGTCTATCTCTTATGGGCCGGACAGTTGGGCCACTATTATTGGAAGGCCGAGCTATAAGCGACTTTGTGTTCAGGAAGGAAACCTTTGAAGCCTTGGTGTGTCCTTCAAGTCAGGATGGTAGAATCGACATGTTTGTTCCTTGATGGTGACCGACGATGTGTAACCGTAGATACCCCTGGTGTCTATATAAGCCAGAGGGTTTAGTCCATAGAGTCTAGATGAATCATCATCCTACTCATCCAAGGCTTAGTTCATCCAATCTCATGGTAGATCAACTCCGTAACCATTTGAAAGTGTAACTAATCCCCGAGTGGTTTTGGTAATTCATAATGAAGGAAATATGCCCTCGAGGCAATAATAAAGTTATTATTTATTTCCTTATATCATGATAAATGTTTATTATTCATGCTATAATTGTATTAACCGGAAACATAATACACGTGTGAATACATAGACAAACAGAGTGTCACTAGTATGCCTCTACTTGACTAGCTCGTTGATCAAAGATGGTTATGTTTCCTAGCCATAGACATGAGTTGTCATTTGATTAACGGGATCACATCATTAGGAGAATGATGTGATTGACTTGACCCATTCCGTTAGCTTAGCACTCGATCGTTTAGTATGTTGCTATTGCTTTCTTCATGACTTATACATGTTCCTATGACTATGAGATTATGCAACTCCCATTTACCGGAGGAACACTTTGTGTGCTACCAAACGTCACAACGTAACTGGGTGATTATAAAGGTGCTCTACAGGTGTCTCCAAAGGTACTTGTTGGGTTGGCGTATTTCGAGATTAGGATTTGTCACTCCGATTGTCGGAGAGGTATCTCTGGGCCCACTCAGTAATACACATCACTATAAGCCTTGCAAGCATTGTGACTAATGAGTTAGTTGCGGGATGATGTATTACGGAACGAGTAAAGAGACTTGCCGGTAACGAGATTGAACTAGGTATCGAGATACCGACGATCGAATCTCGGGCAAGTAACATACCGATGACAAAGGGAACAACGTATGTTGTTATGCGGTCTGACCGATAAAGATCTTCGTAGAATATGTGGGAACCAATATGAGCATCCAGGTTCCGCTATTGGTTATTGACCGGAGAGGTGTCTCGGTCATGTCTACATAGTTCTCGAACCCGTAGGGTCCGCACGCTTAACGTTACGATGACAGTTATATTATGAGTTTATATGTTTTGATGTACCGAAGGTTGTTCGGAGTCCCGGATGTGATCACGGACATGACGAGGAGTCTCGAAATGGTCGAGACATAAAGATTGATATATTGGAAGCCTATGTTTGGACATCGGAAGTGTTCCGGGTGAAATCGGGATTTTTCCGGAGTACCGGGAGGTTACCGGAACCCCCCGGTAACTTAATGGGCCTTATTGGGCCTAGGTGGAAGAGAGGAGAGGAGGCCAGGGCAGGGCCGCGCGCCCCTCCCCCCCAGTCCGAATAGGACAAGGAGAGGGGGGCGGCGCCCCCCTTCCTTCCTCCCCTCCACCTTTTCCCCCTTCCTCTCCTAGTCCAACATGGAAAGGGGGGAGTCCTACTCCCGGTAGGAGTAGGACTCCTCCTGGCGCGCCTCTCCTCCCTTGGCCGGCGGCCTCCCCCTTGCTCCTTTATATACGGGGGCAGGGGGCACCTCTCTACACACAATTGATCAACGATCTTTTAGCCGTGTGCGGTGCCCCCCTCCACCATATTACACCTCGATAATATCGTAGCGGTGCTTAGGCGAAGCCCTGCGTCGGTAGAACATCATCATCGTCACCACGCCGTCGTGCTGACGAAACTCTCCCTCAACACTCGGCTGGATCGGAGTTCGAGGGACGTCATCGAGCTGAACGTGTGCTGAACTCGGAGGTGCCGTGCGTTCGGTACTTGATCGGTCGGATCGTGAAGACGTACGACTACATCAACCGCGTTGTGTTAAACGCTTCCGCTATCGGTCTACGAGGGTACGTGGACAACACTCTCCCCTCTCGTTGCTATGCATCACCATGATCTTGCGTGTGCGTAGGAATTTTTTTGAAATTACTACGTTCCCCAACAGTGGCATCCGAGCCTGGTTTTATGCGTTGATGTTATATGCACGAGTAGAACACAAGTGAGTTGTGGGCGATATAAGTCATACTGCTTACCAGCATGTCATACTTTGGTTCGGCGGTATTGTGAGATGAAGCGGCCCGGACCGACATTACGCGTACGCTTACGCGAGACTGGTTTCACCGTTGCGAGCACTCGTTGCTTAAAGGTGACTGGCGGGTGTCTGTCTCTCTCACTTTAGTTGAACCGAGTGTGGCTACGCCCGGTCCTTGCGAAGGTTAAAACAGCACCAACTTGACAAACTATCGTTGTGGTTTTGATGCGTAGGTAAGAACGGTTCTTGCTAAGCCCGTAGCAGCCACGTAAAACTTGCAACAACAAAGTAGAGGACGTCTAACTTGTTTTTGCAGGGCATGTTGTGATGTGATATGGTCAAGACATGATGCTATATTTTATTGTATGAGATGATCATGTTTTGTAACCGAGTTATCGGCAACTGGCAGGAGCCATATGGTTGTCGCTTTATTGTATGCAATGCAATCGCCATGTAATTGTTTTACTTTATCACTAAGCGGTAGCGATAGTCGTAAAAGCAATAGTTGGCGAGACGACAACGATACTACGATGGAGATCAAGGTGTCGCGCCGGTGACGATGGTGATCATGACGGTGCTTCGGAGATGGAGATCACAAGCACAAGATGATGATGGCCATATCATATCACTTATATTGATTGCATGTGATGTTTATCTTTTATGCATCTTATCTTGCTTTGATTGACGGTAGCATTATAAGATGATCTCTCACTAAAATTTCAAGATAAAAGTGTTCTCCCTGAGTATGCACCGTTGCGAAAGTTCTTCGTGCTGAGACACCACGTGATGATCGGGTGTGATAGGCTCTACGTTCAAATACAACGGGTGCAAAACAGTTGCACACGCGGAATACTCAGGTTAAACTTGACGAGCCTAGCATATGCAGATATGGCCTCGGAACACGGAGACCGAAAGGTCGAGCGTGAATCATATAGTAGATATGATCAACATAGTGATGTTCACCATTGAAGCTACTCCATCTCACGTGATGATCGGACATGGTTTAGTTGATTTGGATCACGTAATCACTTAGATGATTAGAGGGATGTCTATCTAAGTGGGAGTTCTTAAGTAATATGATTAATAGAACTTAAATTTATCATGAACTTAGTACCTGATAGTATCTTGCTTGTCTATGTTAATTGTAGATAAATGGCCCGTGCTGTTGTTCCGTTGAATTTTAATGCGTTCCTTGAGAAAGCAAAGTTGAAAGATGATGGTAGCAATTACACGGACTGGGTCCGTAACTTGAGGATTATCCTCATTGCTGCACAGAAGAATTACGTCCTGGAAGCACCGCTGGGTGCCAGGCCTCCTGCAAGAGCAACACCAGAAGTTATGAACGTCTGGCAGAGCAAAGCTGATGACTACTCGATAGTTCAGTGTGCCATGCTTTACGGCTTAGAACCGGGTCTTCAACGACGTTTTGAACGTCATGGAGCATATGAGATGTTCCAGGAGTTGAAGTTAATATTTCAAGCAAATGCCCGGATTGAGAGATATGAAGTCTCCAATAAGTTCTACAGCTGCAAGATGGAAGAGAATAGTTCTGTCAGTGAGCATATACTCAAAATGTCTGGGTATAATAATCACTTGATTCAACTGGGAGTTAATCTTCCGGATGATAGCGTCATTGACAGAATTCTCCAATCACTGCCACCAAGCTACAAGAGCTTCGTGATGAACTATAACATGCAAGGGATGAATAAGACAATTCCCGAGCTCTTCGCAATGCTAAAGGCAGCGGAGGTAGAAATCAAAAAGGAGCATCAAGTGTTGATGGTCAATAAGACCACTAGTTTCAAGAAAAAGGGCAAAGGGAAGAAGAAGGGGAACTTCAAGAAGAACAGCAAGCAAGTTGCTGTTCAGGAGAAGAAACCCAAGTCTGGACCTAAGCCTGAAACTGAGTGCTTCTACTGCAAGCAGACTGGTCACTGGAAGCGGAACTGCCCCAAGTATTTGGCGGATAAGAAGGATGGCAAGGTTAACAAAGGTATGTGATATACATGTTATTGATGTGTACCTTACTAATGCTCGCAGTAGCACCTGGGTATTTGATACTGGTTCTGTTGCTAATATTTGCAACTCGAAACAGGGGCTACGGATTAAGCGAAGATTGGCTAAGGACGAGGTGACGATGCGCGTGGGAAATGGTTCCAAAGTCGATGTGATCGCGGTCGGCACGCTACCTCTACATCTACCTTCGGGATTAGTTTTAGACCTAAATAATTGTTATTTGGTGCCAGCGTTAAGCATGAACATTATATCTGGATCTTGTTTAATGCGAGACGGTTATTCATTTAAATCGGAGAATAATGGTTGTTCTATTTATATGAATAATATCTTTTATGGTCATGCACCCTTGAAGAGTGGTCTATTTTTATTAAATCTCGATAGTAGTGACACACATATTCATAATGTCGAAGCCAAAAGATGCAGAGTCGATAATGATAGTGCAACTTATTTGTGGCACTGCCGTTTAGGTCATATCGGTGTAAAGCGCATGAAGAAACTCCATAATGATGGACTTTTGGAATCACTTGATTATGAATCACTTGGTACTTGCGAACCGTGTCTCATGGGCAAGATGACTAAAACACCGTTCTCCGGAACTATGGAGAGAGCAACTGATTTGTTGGAAATCATACATACTGATGTATGTGGTCCGATGAATATTGAGGCTCGTGGCGGATATCGTTATTTTCTCACCTTCACAGATGATTTGAGCAGATATGGGTATATCTACTTAATGAAACATAAGTCTGAAACATTTGAAAAGTTCAAAGAATTTCAGAGCGAAGTTGAAAATCATCGTAACAAGAAAATAAAGTTTCTACGATCAGATCGTGGAGGAGAATATTTGAGTTACGAGTTTGGCCTACATTTGAAACAATGCGGAATAGTTTCGCAACTCACGCCACCCGGAACACCACAACGTAATGGTGTGTCCGAACGTCGTAATCGTACTTTACTAGATATGGTGCGATCTATGATGTCTCTTACTGATTTACCGCTATCGTTTTGGGGTTATGCTTTAGAGACGGCTGCATTCACTCTAAATAGGACACCATCGAAATCCGTTGAGACGACGCCTTATGAACTATGGTTTGGCAAGAAACCAAAGTTGTCGTATCTTAAAGTTTGGGGTTGCGATGCTTATGTGAAGAAACTTCAACCTGATAAGCTCGAACCTAAATCGGAGAAATGTGTCTTCATAGGATACCCAAAGGAGACTGTTGGGTACACCTTCTATCACAGATCCGAAGGCAAGACATTCGTTGCTAAGAATGGATCCTTTCTAGAGAAGGAGTTTCTCTCGAAAGAAGTGAGTGGGAGGAAAGTAGAACTTGATGAGGTAACTGTACCTGCTCCCTTATTGGAAAGTAGATCATCACAGAAATCAGTTTCTGCGACACCTACACCAATTAGTGAGGAAGTTAATGATAATGATCATGAAACTTCAGATCAAGTTATTACTGAACCTCGTAGGTCAACCAGATTAAGATCCGCACCAGAGTGGTACGGTAATCCTGTTCTGGAGGTTATGTTGCTAGACCATGACGAACCTACGAACTATGAAGAAGCGATGGTGAGCCCAGATTCCGCAAAATGGCTTGAGGCCATGAAATCCGAGATGGGATCCATGTATGAGAACAAAGTATGGACTTTGGTTGACTTGCCCGATGATCGGCAAGCCATTGAAAATAAATGGATCTTCAAGAAGAAGACTGACGCTGACGGTAATGTTACTGTCTATAAAGCTCGACTTGTTGCGAAAGGTTTTCGACAAGTTCAAGGGATTGACTACGATGAGACCTTCTCACCCGTAGCGATGCTTAAGTCTGTCCGAATCATGTTAGCAATTGCCGCATTTTATGATTATGAAATTTGGCAAATGGATGTCAAAACTGCATTCCTGAATGGATTTCTGGAAGAAGAGTTGTATATGATGCAACCGGAAGGTTTTGTCGATCCAAAGGGAGCTAACAAAGTGTGCAAGCTCCAGCGATCCATTTATGGACTGGTGCAAGCCTCTCGGAGTTGGAATAAACGCTTTGATAGTGTGATCAAAGCATTTGGTTTTATACAGACTTTTGGAGAAGCCTGTATTTACAAGAAAGTGAGTGGGAGCTCAGTAGCATTTCTGATATTATATGTGGATGACATATTGCTAATTGGAAATGATATAGAATTTCTGGGTAGCATAAAGGGATACTTGAATAAGAGTTTTTCAATGAAAGACCTCGGTGAAGCTGCATATATATTAGGCATCAAGATCTATAGAGATAGATCAAGACGCTTAATTGGACTTTCACAAAGCACATACCTTGACAAAGTTTTGAAGAAGTTCAAAATGGATCAAGCAAAGAAAGGGTTCTTGCCTGTACTACAAGGTGTGAGATTGAGTAAGACTCAATGCCCGACCACTGCAGAAGATAGAGAGAAGATGAAAGATGTTCCCTATGCTTCAGCCATAGGCTCTATCATGTATGCAATGCTGTGTACCAGACCTGATGTGTGCCTTGCTATAAGTTTAGCAGGGAGGTACCAAAGTAATCCAGGAGTGGATCACTGGACAGCGGTCAAGAACATCCTGAAATACCTGAAAAGGACTAAGGATATGTTTCTCGTTTATGGAGGTGACAAAGAGCTCATCGTAAATGGTTACGTTGATGCAAGCTTTGACACTGATCCGGACGATTCTAAATCGCAAACCGGATACGTATTTACATTGAACGGTGGAGCTGTCAGTTGGTGCAGTTCTAAGCAAAGTGTCGTGGCGGGATCTACGTGTGAAGCGGAGTACATAGCTGCTTCGGAAGCAGCAAATGAAGGAGTCTGGATGAAGGAGTTCATATCCGATCTAGGTGTCATACCTAGTGCATCGGGACCAATGAAAATCTTTTGTGACAATACTGGTGCAATTGCCTTAGCAAAGGAATCCAGATTTCACAAGAGAACCAAGCACATCAAAAGACGCTTCAATTCCATCCGGGATTTAGTCCAGGTGGGACACATAGAAATTTGCAAGATACACACGGATCTGAATGTTGCAGACCCGTTGACTAAGCCTCTTCCACGAGCAAAACATGATCAGCACCAAGACTCCATGGGTGTGAGAATCATTACTGTGTAATCTAGATTATTGACTCTAGTGCAAGTGGGAGACTGAAGGAAATATGCCCTAGAGGCAATAATAAAGTTATTATTTATTTCCTTATATCATGATAAATGTTTATTATTCATGCTAGAATTGTATTAACCGGAAACATAATACATGTGTGAATACATAGACAAACAGAGTGTCACTAGTATGCCTCTACTTGACTAGCTCGTTGATCAAAGATGGTTATGTTTCCTAGCCATAGACATGAGTTGTCATTTGATTAACGGGATCACATCATTAGGAGAATGATGTGATTGACTTGACCCATTCCGTTAGCTTAGCACTCGATCGTTTAGTATGTTGCTATTGCTTTCTTCATGACTTATACATGTTCCTATGACTATGAGATTATGCAACTCCCGTTTACCGGAGGAACACTTTGTGTGCTACCAAACGTCACAACGTAACTGGGTGATTATAAAGGTGCTCTACAGGTGTCTCCAAAGGTACTTGTTGGGTTGGCGTATTTCGAGATTAGGATTTGTCACTCCGATTGTCGGAGAGGTATCTCTGGGCCCACTCAGTAATACACATCACTATAAGCCTTGCAAGCATTGTGACTAATGAGTTAGTTGCGGGATGATGTATTACGGAACGAGTAAAGAGACTTGCCGGTAACGAGATTGAACTAGGTATCGAGATACCGACGATCGAATCTCGGGCAAGTAACATACCGATGACAAAGGGAACAACGTATGTTGTTATGCGGTCTGACCGATAAAGATCTTCGTAGAATATGTGGGAACCAATATGAGCATCCAGGTTCCGCTATTGGTTATTGACCGGAGAGGTGTCTCGGTCATGTCTACATAGTTCTCGAACCCGTAGGGTCCGCACGCTTAACGTTACGATGACAGTTATATTATGAGTTTATATGTTTTGATGTACCGAAGGTTGTTCGGAGTCCCGGATGTGATCACGGACATGACGAGGAGTCTCGAAATGGTCGAGACATAAAGATTGATATATTGGAAGCCTATGTTTGGACATCGGAAGTGTTCCGGGTGAAATCGGGATTTTTCCGGAGTACCGGGAGGTTACCGGAACCCCCCGGTAACTTAATGGGCCTTATTGGGCCTAGGTGGAAGAGAGGAGAGGAGGCCAGGGCAGGGCCGCGCGCCCCTCCCCCCCAGTCCGAATAGGACAAGGAGAGGGGGGCGGCGCCCCCCTTCCTTCCTCCCCTCCACCTTTTCCCCCTTCCTCTCCTAGTCCAACATGGAAAGGGGGGAGTCCTACTCCCGGTAGGAGTAGGACTCCTCCTGGTGCGCCTCTCCTCCCTTGGCCGGCGGCCTCCCCCTTGCTCCTTTATATACGGGGGCAGGGGGCACCTCTCTACACACAATTGATCAACGATCTTTTAGCCATGTGCGGTGCCCCCCTCCACCATATTACACCTCGATAATATCGTAGCGGTGCTTAGGTGAAGCCCTGCGTCGGTAGAACATCATCATCGTCACCACGCCGTCGTGCTGACGAAACTCTCCCTCAACACTCGGCTGGATCGGAGTTCGAGGGACGTCATCGAGCTGAACGTGTGCTGAACTCGGAGGTGTCGTGCGTTCGGTACTTGATCGGTCGGATCGTGAAGACGTACGACTACATCAACCGCATTGTGTTAAACGCTTCCGCTATCGGTCTACGAGGGTACGTGGACAACACTCTCCCCTCTTGTTGCTATGCATCACCATGATCTTGCGTGTGCGTAGGAATTTTTTTGAAATTACTACGTGCCCCAACACATAACAACATATAGCTCACTGAACTAATATCCATTCAAGTTAAATACTTCAGAAAGTTCAATAATTGGCAGGGCATGGACTAGAGATGTGGACCCCTCAAAATGCTAAGGACAAAGATCGGCAAAAGCATAAGACTCTTCATTTTTATTTTAGTGATCCAAGATCTCATTGAGTCTATAGGAAAGCCTATACTATTAAAAGGGGATGAGGTGTTGCTTAATGGTCTACTTGCTCAATGTGGTTAGTGATATTGCTCCAAAACCCTCAGCCACTTTCTCATTTCCACATCTGTCCAAAACCCAAAGTCAAACTCGGCCCCACCGATTTTATCTATCCGGCACCACCGAGTTCACTTGACATAGCCACTGCCAGAAATCCTAGATAATTCGGTCTCACTGATACGGATCTTGGTCTCACCGAGATGGCCTGCCAAACTTTCTGTTGCCTCTTGTAATTATTTCGGTCTGACCGAAATGTGCAGTCAGTCCCACCGAGTTTGCCTGACCAACTCTCTGTTTGCTCTTTGCGAAAATCGGACTCACCGAGTTCATGCAACCGGTCTCATCGAGATGAGGTTTTGCCCTAGCCCTAGCACATCGGTCCCACCGAGTTGATCATGTCGGTCCCATCGAGATTCCTAACTTTCACATTTTAAACTGAATCGGTCTCACTGAGTTCTTCTATTCAGTTTGACCGAGTTGGGTCAAATGTGTGTAACGGTTGGATTTTGTGTGGAGGCTATATATACCCCTCCACCCCCATCTCCATTTGAGAGAGAGAGCCATCAGAACATTCTACACTTCCACTACTCATTTTCTCAGAGAGAACCACCTACTCATGTGTTGAGACCAAGACATTCCAATCCAACCACAAGAATCTTGATCTCTAGCCTTCCCCAAGTTGCTTTCCACTCAAATCATCTTTCCACCATAGCCAAATCTGTGAGAGAGAGTTGACTGTTGGGGAGACTACCATTTGAAGCACAAGAGCAAGGAGTTCATCATCAACACACCATCTATTACCTTTTGGAGAGTGGTGTCTCCAAGATTGGTTAGGTGTAACTTGGGAGCCTCCAACAAGATTGAGGAGTTGAACCAAGGAGTTTCTAAGGGCTAGGAGATCGCCTACTTCGTGAAGATCTACCCGAGTGAGGCAAGTCCTTCGTGGGGATGGCCATGGTGGGATAGACAAGGTTGCTTGTTTGTGGACCCTTCATGGGTGGAGCCCTCCGTGGACTCATGCAACCGTTACCCTTTCGTGGGTTGAAGTCTCCATCAACGTGGACGTACGATATCACCACCTATCGGAACCACTCCAAAAATCTCCATGTCTACATTATGTTTGCCTTCTCCAAACCCTTCCCTTTACCTTCATATGCAATGTTTTACTTTCCACTGCTACACTCTTAAAATTGCATGTGTAGGTTGATTGCTTGACTTGTGCTAAGTTGCTAAAATCGTCCAAGACTTAAAATTGGGAAAAGGTTAGATTTTATTTGGTCAAGTAGTCTAATCACCCCCCCCCCTCTAGACCTACTTTCGAACCTACAATTGGTATCAGAGCTTTGTTCTTCATTTACCTTAATTTCCATAGCTTTGCAGATCATAGCCTTGGTTTCACAACCTAGGAGAGTATGGCGTCTAGCGAGGGAAATTACCACCGTAGAGGTCTTTACTTTGATGGTACTAATTTTGCTAGTTGGAAGCATAAGATGAAAATGCATATTCTCGATCATAACCCTGCAGTTTGGGCTATTGTGCGTATTGGCTTGCAAGGTGGATACTTTTAGGATGGAAGAGAACCAGATCGTGAAGCATCCGCGAAAGAACTGAAAATGTTGCAATACAATGCTCAAGCTTGCGATATTCTCTTCAACGGACTGTGCCCCGAAGAATTCAACAAAATCAGCCGCCTTGAGAATGCAAAGGAAATTTGGGATACTTTGGTTGATATGCACGAAGGTACCGAGTCCGTCAAGGAATCCAAATTGGATGTGCTTCAAAGTCAACTTGACAAGTTCAAAATGAAGGATGGTGAAGGAGTCACTGAGATGTACTCTAGGCTTGCTCTCATCACAAATGAGATTGGTAGCTTAGGAAGCGAAGAGATGACCGACAAATTCATCATCAAGAAGATCCTAAGAGCCTTGGATGGCAAATATGATACCGTGTGCACCTTGATACAAATGATGCCCAACTACAAAGATCTCAAGCCAACGGAAGTCATTGGTAGAATTGTTGCTCATGAGATGTCACTCAAGGATAAGGAAGAGCTCCCCAACAAGTCTAGTGGTGCTTACAAAGCTTCATGTGATGCTCCTACAACATCAAGTGAGAAACAAGTCTTCAATGAAGAATTGAGCTTAATGGTGAAGAACTTCCACAAATTCTACAAGAGCAGAAGCAAAGAGAGAAGTTCCAAGTCAAGGTCCTACAATGAAAAAAGATCTTCTAGTCGTGATCGCAATTGCTACAATTGTGGAAGACCCGGTCACTACTCCAATGAGTGTACGGCTCCCTATAATGGAAGAGAAGATTCACATAAAAGGAGAAGTAAAAGAGATGAATCAGCACCAAGAGAGAGGAGGAGTAGAGATGATCGTTATGAACGAAGACCCTCTCGTAGATATGATTCGAAAAGGAAGGACAAGTCATCAAAGAGCTATACAAGACGAAGACATCAAGCTCACGTTGGTGAATGGGTATCCGGTTTCGACTCCGACAACTACTCTCAGAGAAGTTATCACTCCGACACCAAATATACTCAAGATGAAGGTGTTGCCAGTCTTGCACTTGTGTCATCCAACTCCTACGACATATTTGACCCACCAAATGAAGGAATTGGAAGATGCTTCATGGCTAAAGCCCCTAAGGTATGACACCCCGAGTATGTTGATTTCAATAGTGATGAAGATGATTTGCTAGGTGATGATGATTTACTTGTTGACAACACTAGTGATGAAAACTATGATGAAATTGCTATTAATCATGCTAATCAAGATGAAATTGAATGACAATGATAATAAGGAGATTGAGCGTCTAATTAAAGAACTAAACACTCTTAAGTTAGCTCATGAAACTACTTTAGAGGATCATCGAGAGCTTTAAAAACTCATGAGAAGCTACGCTTTGAGAAGCTCAATTTAGAGCAAGAGCATGGGTTCTTAAAAGCAATCAATGATGATCTTCGAAAGAAAAGTTCTTCTTACATTGCCAAGCGTTTACTCTTGTCTACTTATATGCCACAAGTAAAATCCAGCAACAAGAGCAAGAAAGATTCTTCTTCTAGTAGTAACAATAATCATGTTAAATCCAATATTGTTGCTTCTAGTAGTTCTCTTGATTACACTAATGATTCTCTTAGCCAAGTTACACTTGAGCAAGAAAATAGCTTATTGAAGGGAATTATAGAGAAAGGTGTTTACAAGAGCCTTGCCGGGAGTAAGCAATTTGAGGAAATTGTACACAAGCAAGGAAGGCACCGGAAGAATCGAGGTGTTGGTTTTGAACGAAAGTTCAATGCCAATGGAGTAGAGTGGGAGGAAGACCAATACCCCAAGAAGAAGTTTGTTCCTCAACAAAAGAAGTATGACTCCACTTCTTTCAAGGAAACACAAACTCAAAATGATCTTCCACCACAAGACCACA
Source organism: Triticum aestivum (assembly GCF_018294505.1). Taxonomy (NCBI): domain Eukaryota; kingdom Viridiplantae; phylum Streptophyta; class Magnoliopsida; order Poales; family Poaceae; genus Triticum; species Triticum aestivum. Next base: position 184,159,459 of record NC_057796.1, read on the forward strand.
ACCTAAAAGGCAAGGACAAGCTTCAAGAAGAGATTGAATCATTTGAAGAAGCTCCTAAGGCCTTGGTCAAGTGGGTTTCCAATACTATATCAAATTCTACTTCATCAAGTATGACTACAACTCCAAGGATTCCCCATAAAGTTGATGTGGGTCCCAAAGAAGAACTAGGGAGTTCTTGAGGATGACACCGCCAACAAACTTCACTCATATTCATTTTGGCAAGGACAAGTACGTGAAATTATCTTCCATATCTTACACTAGTTCAAGGAGTCACAAACCCTCTTGTTGGCAAGACAAGGGAGAAGGTAACGTGATGCTTTCATGGACATCATCATATGTGCGTTTCACTCTATGTCTATGGATATCCTTGTGTGTTCCTTGTGGGACTAACCCATGTAGGTATTGAAAATGTAACTCACTCCAATGGATTGCTCCAAATGATCTACATCAACATTGAGCATCCACATCTTCAACACCTATATGAAGTCATGATCAACAAAACCCAAGGTTAGTTCATCCCTCTAAGGGGGGATATCTCATCTAGGGGGAGCTTTGCTCTAAGAATTGAGCTAAAGCAACTCAAATAGTGTGAACACAATAATGCTTTATGTAAAAGTGGTAACCCCACTTGTGCTTAAACGATGAGTACGACCTATGATCAAATGTTCTCATTTGTCTCCTCAGTCAATATACTCATATATAGATGACCTAGTCATCGCCAATTGCTTGATAGATGCTAGAGTGAGTGTGCATGTTTTGCCACATATTTCATTTGCTATCTCATTGTGTGAGCATGTTGGTTGCATAATTTTCTGAAAGTGCAACTATCCCTGGGTGGTTTTGGTAATTCCTAACAACATATAACTCATTGAACTAATGCTCTTTCAAGATGATCATTTCAGAAAGTTCAATGATTGGCATGGCATGGACTAGGAATGTGGACCCGTCAAAATGCTAAGGACACATATTGGCTCAAACTCAAGACTCTACATTTTCATTTTAGTGATCCAAGATCACATTGAGTCCATAGGAAAAGCCAATACTATTAAAAGGGGATGTGGTGTTGCTAAATGGCTTGCTTGCTCAAAATGCTTAGTGATATGCTCCAAAATCCCTCAACCACTTTCTCATATCCACATATGTCCCAAACCAAAAGTCAAACTCGGCCCCACCGATTTGATCTATCTGGCGCCACCGAGTTCATTTGACATAGCCACTGCCAGAAACCCTAATCAGTTCGGTCTCACCGATAGGGATCTCGGTCTCACCGAGATGGGATTGCAAACTCTCAGTTTCCCTTCGTAATGTTTCGGTCTAACCGATATGAGCGATCGGTCCCACTGAGTTCGCAATGCAAACTCTCTGTTTCCTTTTTGTAACATTCGGTCTCACCGAAATGAGCGATCGGTCCCATCGAGTTTGCCTGACCAATTCTCTGTTTGCCTATTACAGAAATTGGTCTCACCGAGTTCATGCGATCGGTCTCACCGAGATTATGTTATGCCCTAACCCTAATGAAATCGGTCCCACCGAGTTGACATGTCGGTCCCACCGAAAATCCTAACGTTCACATTTTGAACTAAATTGGTCTGACCGAGTTTCTCTATTCGGTCCCACCGAATTTGGTAAATTGTGTGTAATGGTTAGATTTTGTGTGGAGGCTATATATACCCCTCCACCCTTCCTCCATTCGTGGAGAGAGCCATCAGAACGTGCCTACACATCCAGCATTCATTTGTTGAGAGAGAACCACCTACTCATGTGTTGAGACCAAGATATTCCAATCCAACCACAAGAATCTTGATCTCTAGCCTTCCCCAAGTTGCTTTCCACTCAAATCATCTTTCCACCAATCCAAATATGTGAGAGAGAGTTGAGTGTTGGGGGAGAAAGGAGTTCATCATCAACACACCATCTATTACCTTTTGGAGAGTGGTGTCTCCTAGATTGGTTAGGTGTCACTTGGGAGCCTCCGTCAAGATTTTGGAGTTGAACCAAGGAGTTTGTAAGGGCAAGGAGATCGCCTACTTCGTGAAGATCTACCCTAGTGAGGCAAGTCCTTCGTGGGTGATGGCCATGGTGGGATAGACAAGGTTGCTTCTTCGTCGGACCTTCGTGGGTGGAGCCCTCCGTGGACTCGCGCAACCGTTACCCTTCGTGGGTTGAAGTCTCAATCAACATGAATGTACGATAGCACCACCTATCAGAACCACGCTAAAATCTCCGTGTCTACATTGCGTTTGCTCCCTCCGAACTCCTCCCTTTTACCTTCATATGCAATGATTTACATTCCGCTGCTATACTCTTAGATTTGCATGTGTAGGTTGACTGCTTGACTTGTGCTAAGTTGTTAAAATCTGCCAAGACTTAAATTTGGGAAAAGGCTAGGTTATCATTTGGTCAAGTAGTCTAATCACCCCCCTCTAGACATACTTTTGATCCTACAAGTGGTAGCAGAGCTTTGGTCTCCATTTGCCTTGATTTCCATAGCTTTGGTGATCATAGCCTTGGTTTCACAACCTAGGAGAGTATGGCGTCTAGCAAGGGAAATTACCACTGTAGAGATCCTTACTTTGATGGTACTAATTTTGCTAGTTGGAAGCATAAGATGAAAATGCATATTCTTGGACATAACCCCGCCGTTTGGGCTATTGTGTGTATTGGCTTGCAAGGTGAATTCTTTGATGGGAGAGAACCGAACCGTGAAGCTACCGCGGAAGAGTTGAAGATGTTGCAATACAGTGCTCAAGCTTGTGATATCCTCTTCAACGGATTGTGCCCCGAAGAATTCAACAAAATCAGCCGTCTTGAGAATGCAAAGGAAATTTGGGATACTTTGATTGATATGCACGAAGGTACCGACTTCGTCAAGGAATCCAAATTGGATGTGCTTCAAAGTCAGCTTGACAAGTTCAAAATGAAGGATGGTGAAGGTATCGCTGAAATGTACTCTAGGCTTGCTCTCATCACAAATGAGATTGCCGGCTTAGGAAGTGAAGAGATGACCGACAGATTCATCATCAAGAAGAGCCTAAGAGCTTTGGATGGAAAATATGATACTGTGTGCACATTGATCCAAATGATGTCCAACTACGAAGATCTCAAGCCAACGGAAGTCATTGGAAGAATTGTTTCTCATGAGATGTCACTCAAGGATAAAGAAGAGCTTCACAAGAAGTCAAGTGGTGCTTACAAAGCCTCATGTGATGCTCCCACATCATCAAGTGAGAAACAAGCCTTCAATGAGGAATTGAGCCTAATGGTGAAGAACTTAAACAAGTTCTACAAGAGTAGAAGCAAGGAAAGAAGTTCCAAGTCAAGGTCCTACAATGACAAAAGATCTTCTAGTCGTGAGCGTAATTGATACAATTGTGGAAGACCCGGACACTACTCAAATGAGTGTACGACTCCCTACAAAAGAAGAGAAGACTCACCTAAAAGGAGAAGTAGAAGAGAAGAATCACCTCCAAAAGAGACAAGGAGTAGAGATGATCGTTATCAATGAAGAACCTCTCGCACAAGCAAGGATTCGGAAAGGAAGGACAATTCACCAAGGAGCTACACAAAACGAAGACATCAAGCTCACGTTGGTGAATGGGTATCCGGCTCCAAATCTGACCATCACTCCGAGAGAAGTTATCACTCCGACTCCGAATATACTGAAGATGAAGGTGTTGCCGGTCTAGCACTTGTGTCAACCAACTCCGACGACATATTTGACTCACCAAATGAAGGAATTTGTAGATGCTTCATGGCTAAAGGCCCAAAGGTATCACACCCCGAGTATGTTGATTTCAATAGTGATGAAGATGATTTGCTTGGTGATGATGATTTACTTGTTGACAACTCTAGTGATGAAAACTATGATGAACTTGCTATTAATCATGCTAATCAAGATAAAACGAATGACGATGATAAGGAGATTGAGCGTCTAACTAAAGAACTAAACACTCTTAAGTTAGCTCATGAAACTACCTTGGAAGATCATCGAGAGCTTTTAAAGACTCATGAGAAGCTACGCTTTGAAAAGCTCAACTTTGAGCAAGAGCATGGGTTCTTCAAAGCAATCAATGATGATCTTCGTAAGAAAAGTTCTTCTTACATTGCCAAGCGTTTACTCTTGTCTGCTTACATTGCGAAGCGTTTACTCTTGTCTTCTTACATTGATGAAGTGCGACTACAACTCCAAGGATTCCCATCAAGTTAATGTGGATCCCGAAGAAGAAGAACTAGAGAGTTCTTAAGGGTGACTCCGCCAACATACTTCACTCATATCATTTTGGCGAGAACAAGTGCAAACAACTTTCACATCTTGCACTAGTTCAAGGAGTTACAAACCCTCTTGTTGGTAAGACAAGGGACAAGGTAACCTAATGCTTTCATGGACATCATCTTGTGTGAACTTCACTATATGTCTATGGATATCCTTGTTTGTTCCTTGTGGGACTAACCCGTGTAGGTATTGAAAGTGCAACTCACTCCAATGGATTGCTCCAAATGATCTACATCAACATTGAGCATCCACATGTTCAACACCTACATGAAGTCATCATCGACAAAACCCAAGGTTAGTTCATCCCTCTAAGGGGGGATATCTCATCTAGGGGAGGTTTGCTCTAAGAATTGAGCTAAAGCAACTCTAATGCTGTGAACACAACAATGCTTTATGTAAAAGTGGTAACCCCACTTGTGCTTAAACGATGAGTACGACCTATGATCAAATGTTCTCATTTGTCTCCTCAGTCAATATACTCATATATAGATTACCTAGTCATCGCCAATTGCTTGATAGATGCTAGAGTGTTTGTGCATGCTTTGTCACATATTTCATTTGCCATTTTATTGTGTGAGCATGTTGGTTGCATATTTTTCTCATTCGAGGACATCCATATGTTGCTTTGATTGTTTGGGTCTTCTTCTTTTGCCGAATGGATGGACAAGAATGCCTAAGAACTTCCTCTAGCTATCTATGCTTTTCTCGTCTCAAACACTATTCATGCTACATGACAAAGTTTGATCAAGTCAGATTCGAACCCTCTGGGTGAGGAGCACTAGGAGTCACCGATTCGTCATAGACTTAAACTTTCGAAACCTCTCTCTACATTTCGGTCTGACCGATTCATCCTTTTCGGTCATACCGAGTTCACTGAGTTGATCTAGGTTTTCAATCTCGGTGCAACCGATTAGAACCATTCGGTCACACCGAGTTGCAGTAACCGCTTGCGATTCTGCATCTCGGTGCCACCGAGTTGTTCCACTCAGTCACACGAACAGGGTCAGGATATATATACAAACGGGTCAAATTTGGAAATTTCTCCAAAACCTTTTGCCCGTGCATGTCCTGCTCTGCCGACTCGGGTCTCCGGATAATCCTCTCATCGCCTGCGACCTCCCGCCGCTGGTCTCCATCACCGTCAACGGAAATCTACACCGCCGTAGCGAGCTCATCACTGGGTTAGGGTATGAGTTCGAATATTTGTGCAATCCTTATCTCCGATTCTTAGCACAAAGCAAATTCCATGATTCTGACCATGTACGAGAACATCCTATACAATAAAAACTTCCTTTAGATTAGTTTTAATTCAAAAATTTAGGGTTAGGTTTCCGCCGAACTCATATCGGACCGACCGAGTTGTGGAAACAGGTCTCACCGATTTGGCTTAGGTCATTGCACTTGTAACTTTCGGTCTGACCGGAACTTGCAAATCGGTGTGACCGAGTTCAACTCTCAGTGAAACCCTAGCAATCTCGGAGTCACCGAACTGTGTCTCGGTCTGACCGATTCCACTAGTTTAGACTCCAAAGTTGCTTCAGTGTCACCGAGTTTAACAAATCGGTAGCTCCGAAATGCTTTCTGTGGAAAACTAAAACTAAGTTTTTGACTCATTCGTTTTGCAAAATCTCTGCACTTTGTGATGCTCATCCACTCTATCTCATCTATAACTATTCACAGGGTCAGCTGTCAGTTTGCAGTGTCAGACATGTCAGATCAGAGTGATAGCCAAAACAAGTCTGAGGAGCAGGTGAATCTGAGTGAGGGCACTAGTCCCTCTGGAAGTTATGATGAAGGCAGCAGAAGTACTCCTAGCAACCTGCCTAAGGCTGCTACTAGGTAGAGGAGGAAAAGAAACTCTGAGTCTGAAGATGAAGATTATGTAGCTGCTGAGGAGGAGGTCGGCTCCAAGAAGAAGATTGTCAAGCAGGAATTTGGCACAGCTACATCTACAAAGCCTGGTTTGAACAAGAAGGCTCCTGCAAAAAGGGTGCCCATGTCTAAGGCAAGAGCCTCCACACTTGAAATTTCCAAATCAACTGTTGGAGAGGTTGCTGGTGAGGGCAAGAGGAAGAAGGAAAGAAAGAGAGGGAGATGGTGCAAGAAAGTAGACCCCATGGCAGAATTTAAGAAGCACTCATCTGATGAGGATGAAGAGGAAGAGGATGCTGCACCAGCACCTAAAGCTCAAAAGCTGATGGGGGATGCCATCAAGTCTGGGGCTGCCCCTTCTAAGCCCAAGACTGCCCCAAAGCTTCTGCCCCAGCCCCCAAGACTGCACCAAAGAGGAGCACAAGGAACATACTAGCTGCTGAGAAGAACAAGGCCCTAGTGCCTGAGATTCAAAGAAGTCGGGATATCCCCGCCCTCCGAACCGGACGGATGTTGGAGCCCAAGTGCTTAGGAAGCTAAAGCCCAAGATCCCTGACCATGATGACAATCATCCAGTGGCAGAAAATATGAAAATCAGAAAGGATGCAGGTCTCAGATTATGGAGGGAATCAGATCCATATGCTGTGAGGAGAAGGACTGCTGTGGATTATAGGTTTCACACCAAGGAGCAGTAGGACTTCTATGAGACTATTCTACTAGACAAGAAGCCTATTGTCTGTGACATGAAGTGGGCAGACTGGAAGTACATCATCAACAATGAAGACCGCTTCCCAGGAGTGCATGAAAATTTTAGACTATGTGGAGTAGACACTTTTGTTGGTCAGAAACTCACCAAGTGGAATGCTGAGCTCATTATGAAATTCTATTCTACATCTCATTTCTACCCTGATGGAAGAATTGTTTGGATGTCTGAACGTACAAGGTACTAATCAACAGTTGCTGAGTGGGCCAAGCTGATAAATGCCCCTGCAGAGCTTGAGGATGACATAGATGTCTATGCCAAGAAGAAGAAAGATCACAACTCCATGGCCAACATGTATAAGGAGATTCCTGACAAAGCCTTGGAGAATCATAAGCTAGGCTCTGTATATTATTTGTTGTCTGGTCTGATCACCATCAACACCATCTTGAGGCACACCTTGTTGCCCAAATCAGGAGATCATAGGATGATCAGAGGCCATTCCATAAATTTGCTCCAGTTGTTTGATGTGCCCCAGAAGTTCAAAGTAATGAGTTTGATTGTTGAGACAATCAAGAGGATAGTAGCACACCAGAAAAGATCATGTGGGTATGCTCCACACATCCAGATGCTCATCAACTCCAAGATTGGCACATGCACATACTTATTGGACAAGGAATATCTTCCCTTGAGGCTTGACTTTGAGGACAACAAAGTTGTCATGAATGATGAAGACCCCACATCTGTAGAGGCTCAAGAGAAGAGGGAGAAAGCAAAAGCTGAGAAGGCAGCCAAGATGCCAAGTGTTGAAGAAGCTTCACAAGTGTTCCTCAAGTTAAAGCAAGATCAACTTGGATATCTTATCCAAGCCACTTTGAGGATTGAGAAAGGATTGGCCACCCTGACTCAGAATCAAGAGAGCCTGGAGAGGATCATTGAGACAAAATTCTATGATCTTGACCTGAAGGTGACAGAGATGCAAACAACTATTGAGCAGCTCCAGGAAGAAGCTGAGGAGAAGAAAGGGGCTACCACAGATGCCTTTTAGAGAGTGCCTAGGGCACAAAGATCTGCAGCAGTGCCTATGACAGATACAAGAGCTACTACATCAGCACCTGCAGCCACAGCATCAGTAGCTCCTCCAGTTGCCACTCCACCAGCTCCAACAACTTCATCAGATGCATTCGTCCTTGGAGTCCTCTCAACGCCACCTCTCGAAGATCAATCCTAGAGAGACGCATAGCACTATGCATTTTCGAACTTTTTGGTAACTTGTTGCCAAAGGGGGAGAAAGTGTATAGATCATAGGCTTCGAGAGACAGAGCTTGCTTCTTTTTGCTATCTCTTTTGCTACTTGTTTGTTACTTATTTGTGTGCTTTCTTGGATGATACTCTATGTTTATGTGTGTGAGATACTTGTATGGTCATGTGTTGTATTTCGACAATGGGTGCATATGCACGTAGGAGCAAAAGGGAATATCCCTTAGATCATATCATACTTAAATGCTTGTGCTTGAATGATGCTATTATTTATCTCTCATGTATGATCATTCACTTTGCCTTAGTGATGAGTGCATATTTCATATTCTATCATTTTGAGCACTCCACCAAGATGTATGTGACATGGAAGAGTAACCCATGATCCTAATCGATTGTGCATTTCCATTCAAAAGCAAATTTGAAATAATGCACAAATTTAGGGGGAGCTCTTGATTATCACATACTTCTCAAAGCGATGATATATTTCAATCTTATTATCATTTGTTGAAGCTTTGATCTATATGTTGTCATCAATTACCAAAAAGGGGGAGATTGAAAGTGCAACTATCCCTGGGTGGTTTTGGTAATTCCTAACAACATATAGCTCATTGAACTAATGCTCTTTCAAGATGATCATTTCAGAAAGTTCAATGATTGGCATGGCATGGATTAGGAATGTGGACCCCTCAAAATGCTAAGGACACATATTGGCTCAAGCTTAAGACTCTACATTTTCATTTTAGTGATCCAAGATCCCATTGAGTCCATAGGAAAAGCCAATACTATTAAAAGGGGATGAGGTGTTGAAATGGCTTGCTTGCTCAAAATGCTTAGTGATATGCTCCAAAATCCCTCAACCACTTTTCATATCCACATATGTCCCAAACCAGAAGTCAAACTCGGCCCCACCGATTTGATCTATCCAGCGCCACCGAGTTCATTTGACATAGCCATTACCAGAAACCCTAACCAGTTCGGTCTCACTGATAGGGATCTCGGTCTCACCGAAATGGGATTGCAAACTCTTTATTTCCCTTCGTAACGTTTTGGTCTAACCGAGATGAGTGATCGGTCCCACCGAGTTCGCAATGCAAACTCTCTGTTTCCTTTTCGTAACATTTCGGTCTCACTGAAATGAGCGATCGGTCCCACCGAGTTTGCCTGACCAACTCTCTGTTTGCCTATTACAGAAATCGGTCTCACTGAGTTCATGTGATCGGTCTCACCGAGATTATGTTATGCCCTAACCCTAATGAAATCAGTCCCACCAAGTTGACATGTCGGTCCCACCGAAAATTCTAATGTTCACATTTTGAACTAAATCGGTCTGAACGAGTTTCTCTATTCGGTCCCACCGAGTTTGGTAAATTGTGTGTAACGGTTAGATTTTGTGTGGAGGCTATATATACACCTCCACCCTTCCTCCATTCATGGAGAGAGCCATTAGAACGTGCCTACACTTCCAGCATTCATTTTCTGAGAGAGAACCACCTACTCATGTGTTGAGACCAAGATATTCCAATCCAAGCACAATAATCTTGATCCCTAGTCTTCCCCAAGTTGCTTTCCACTCAAATCATCTTTCCACCAAATCCAAATCTGTGAGAGAGAGTTGAGTGTTGTGGAGACTACCATTTGAAGCACAAGAGCAAGGAGTTTATCATCAACACACCATCTATTACCTTTTGGAGAGTGGTGTCTCCTAGATTGGTTAGGTGTCACTTGGGAGCCTCCGTCAAGATTGTGGAGTTGAACCAAGGATTTTGTAAGGGTAAGGAGATCGCCTACTTCGTGAAGATCTACCCTAGTGAGGCAAGTCCTTCGTGGGCGATGGCCATGGTGGGATAGACAAGGTTGCTTCTTCGTGGACCCTTCGTGGGTGGAGCCCTCCGTGGACTCACGCAACCATTACCCTTCGTGGGTTGAAGTCTCCATCAACATGGATGTACGATAGCACCACCTATCGGAACCATGCCAAAAATCTCCGTGTCTATATTGCGTTTGCTCCCTCGAAACTCCTCTCCTTTACCTTCATATGCAATGATTTACATTTCGCTGCTATACTCTTAGATTTGCATGTGTAGGTTGATTGCTTGACTTGTGCTAAGTTGCTAAAATCTGCCAAGACTTAAATTTGGGAAAAGGCTAGGTTTTTATTTGGTCAAGTAGTCTAATCACCCCCCCCCCTCTAGACATACTTTCGACCCTACATTTTCTCCATTCGAGGACATCCATTTGGTGCTTTGATTGCTTGGTCTTTTGCCGAATGGATGGACAAGAATGCCTAAGTACTCCCTCTAGCTATCAATGATTTTCTTGTCTCAAACTCTATTCATGCTACATCACAAAGTTTGAACAAGTCGAATTCGGACCCTCCGGGTGAGGAGCACTCAGAGCCACCGATCCGTCAAGGGCTTAAACTTCCAGAACCTCTTAATGCATCTTGGTCAGACCAAATCATCCTACTCGGTCTCACCAAATTCATTAAGTTGATCTAGGTTTTCATCTCAGTGCAACCAATTTGAACAATTCGGTCACACCGATTTGCAGTAACTGCTAGCAGTTTTGCATCTCGGTGCCACTGAATCATTCCACTCGGTCCCACTGACAGTGACTGGTATATATACCGCGGGTTGAAAATTTGGAAATTCCTTCAAACCACTCGACCGCGCCTCCCAGCTCTGCCGCCCCCTTGGTCTCCAGATTGCCGTCATCGCCAGTGCCTCCTGCCGCTGCTCTCCGTCGCCGTCAACGGGAATCTCACCGCCGTTGCCGCCGTAGCATGTTTGTCGCCAAGTTAGGGTACGAAATTGACATCTTTTGTGCGCTCCGTTATTCTGATTCTTGCACAAAGATCTTTGCCATTGTTCTTACCACGAATGAGGTAAATCTATCCACCGAAAAAATCCATGAGAATAGATTTGATGCAAAACCTTAGGGTTAGGTTTCCACCGAACTCATCTCGGACCTACCGATCTGAGGATCTTGGTCCCCGATTTGGCTTAGGCCATTGCACAAGTACAACTCGGTCTAACCGAAGTATACTAATCGGTGTGACTGAAATCACTTACTCTGTGAAACCCTAGCATCTCGGAGTCACTAAACTTAATTTTGGTCTGACCAAAACTGCATGTTTAGATTCTGTTAATGCTTCGGTGTCACCGAGTTTGTCAAATCAGTAGCTCCAAAATGCTTTATGTAGAAAAGTAAAGTTTTTGTCTCAATATTTTGTCTAAAATAGTTGTACTTAGTGATGCTCATCCACTCTATCTATATCCATCTATTCACACGGCCAGTTTCAGAGATGTCAGATGGTAGTGACGGCCAGAACAGGTCTGAAGAGCAAGTAAATCTCAGTGACGGCACTAGTCCCTCCGACAACAGCTATGATGATGGAAGCAGAAGCACACCCGGTAACTTGCCTAAGGCTGCAACTAGGCAAAGGAAGAACAGAACTTCAGAATCTGAGGATGAGGATTTTGTCATTGAGGAGAAGGTCACCTCAAAGAAAAAGGTGCTCAAGAAGGAGTATGCTACTGCTGCCACCAAGCCTGGAATGCAGAAGAAGGCTCCTGCCAAGAGAAATCCTATGTTTAAAGCCAGAGCCTCCACTCAAGAAACTATGGAGTTCACTCTTGAACCAAGAGAAGAAGAGGCTGCTGGAGGAAAGAAGAGGAAGGAGAGAGTCAAGAAGACTATGGCCAGAGTTATTGGCAAACCTTCCATGATGAGAGGTTCAGATGAAGATGAGGAGGAGGAAGAGCCAGCTGCACCTCCACCAAAGACTCAAAAGCTCATGGGGGATGCCATAAGGACTGGGGCTGCTCCATCTAAGCCCAAGTCAATCCCCAAGCCTCCAACCCAAGCTCAAGCCTCCAAGTCTACTGCGCCCAAGAGATCCACCAGAAACATATCTGCTGCTGAGAAGAACAAGGCCCCAATGCCTGAGGCTCAAGAAGATGAAGAGCTGCAAATGCTCAGAAAATTGAAGCCCAAGATTCCAGATCACAGTGATGATCATCCAGTGGCTCAAAACATGAAGGAAAGGAAGGATGTAGGTCTGAGACTATGGAGGCAGACTGATCCTTATGCCACTCGGAGGAGGACTGCTGTAGATTATCGTTTCCACACCAAGGAACAACAGGGTTTTATGACACAGTCTTGCTAGACAAGAAGCCCATTGTCAGTCACATGAGGTGGGTTGACTGGACATATATTGATGACAATGAGGACTACTTCCCAGATGTGCATGAGAGCTTAGGGATGAATGAAGTGGACAAGTTTGTTGGAAAGAGGTTGACAAAGTGGAATGATGAGATGATCATGCAATTCTACTCCACTGCTCACTTCTACCTAGATGGAAGGATTGTCTCGATGACTAAGGGAACCAAGTATCAATCAACTATCTCTGAATGGGCCAAGTTGATAAATTCCCCAAAGGAAGATGAGAATGACACTGATGTATATGCCAAGCCAAGGAAGGATCACAACTCCATGGCAAACATGTAAAAGACTATTCTTGATGCTGCCTTGGAGACACATAAGCTTGAGTCTATATACTATCTGCTGTCTGGACTAGCCACCATCAACACCATCTTGAGGCACACTCTGTTGCCCAAGCCAGGAGATCATAGGATGATTCGTGGTCACTCCATCAACTTGCTCCATATGTTTGATGTGCCACAGAAGTTCAAAGTGATGAGTTTGATAGTTGAAACGGTGAAGAGAATTACAGCTGATCAGAAGAGATCATGTGGATATGCCCCTCATATAGAGATGTTGATCAACTCCAAGATGGGAACAGGGACATATCTTCTTGATAAATAGCATCTTCCCTGAGGCCAGAATTTGAGGACAATGAGATTGTCATGGATGCATCTCATCCTACATGTGTAGAAGCTCAGAAGAAGAGAGAGAGAGAGAGAGAGAGAGAGAGAGAGATAGATAGATAGATAGATAGATAGATAGATAGAGAGAGAGAGAGAGAGAAAGAGAGAGAGAGCAAAGGCTACAAAAGCAGCAAAGGCAACTAGTGCACCAGATGCTTCAACTATGATGCTCAAGACCAAGCAAGATCAACTCAGTTATCTGCTTGAGGCTACTGTGAGGATTGAGAAGGGCTTGGTCACCCTGACTCAGAATCAAGAGAGTCTTGAGAGGATCATTGAGACAAAATTCCATGGTCTAGATGTGAAGGTCACAGAGATCTAGACCACTATGGAGAAGCCCCAGGAAGAAGTTGAGGACATGAGTGACAGACCAACCACTAATGCTTTTCAGAGAGTGCCAAGGGCACAAAGGTCTATAGCTGTGCCAGTTGTCAGAGACTCCAGGGCTACCATTTCAGCACCTGCAGCAATTGCCTCAGTTATACCTCCAGTTTCAACTCCTCCAGCTCCTCAAACATCTTCTGAAGCATTTGCAGACGGACTCCTCTCCACGGCATCAACGCACACCGGAGCAACCAGCCAGAAGACCACTTCAGAAGCTCACGGAGATCGTGCCTAGAGTACCGCATAACACTATGCATTTCCAAGCTTTTTGGTAACTTGTTGCCAAAGGGGGAGAAAGTGTATAGATCATTAGGCTTTGAGAGTGTGTGTGTGTTTTGCTTTTTGTTGCCTCTCTTGCTACTTGATCGTTTGCTTGTTTGATTCCTATGCTACAATATTTGTGCTTGTTTGTGAGATACTCTTGTGATCATCTGTTTGATCATACTATACCTTCATGTGTGCTTGCATGATGCTGTCTATGATATTTGTGTATGATCAATCATGTTTATCCTTGGTGACGAGTGCATGTTCTTTAACTCTTATCATTTTGAGTGCTCCACCAAGATGTATGTGACATGGAAGACTGACCCATGATCCTAATCGATTGTGCATTTGCATTCAAAAAGAAAATTTTAAATAATGCACAAATTTAGGGGGAGCTCTTGCTTATCACATACTTCTCAAAGCGACGATGTATTTCATTCATATGATCATTTGTCGAAGCTTTGATCTATATGTTGTCATCAATTACCAAAAAGGGGGAGATTGAAAGTGCAACTAATCCCGAGGAGGTTTTGGTAATTCATAACAACATATAGCTCAATGAACTAATATCCATTCAAGTTAAATATTTCAGAAAGTTCAATGATTGGCATGGCATGGACTAGAGATGTGGACCCCTCAAAATGCTAAGGACAAAGATTGGCAAAAGCTCAAGACCCTTCATTTTCATTTCAGTGACCCAAGATCACATTGAGTCTATAGGAAAGCCAATACTATTAAAAGGGGATGAGCCCCTAAAGGGCTCCCCTCAGGAGAAGGGCGCATCAGTAACCTCAAATCCCGCTTAAGGCCTGCCGGGATCAAGGTAAGTCACAGCAACAACCCTGCTGAGGGGCTCGCAAGCTCGGAAAAGCGCGTTTCAGGTTCGGCCTAAAGGATAGAACATCAATTTACAATCACGAGGGGCTCCCCTCCAAAATGCTCTCACGCCCTGCGGGGCCGTGTCCAAGTCTCTGCGTGCAGGTTCAAGCGACGGAATGCGGGCTTAATCGGACATGCCGCTTGCAATGTCGTCCTGGTCGCTCTCGTACGCGCTGCTGGCACTGTCACTAGCATCGTCTTTGCCGTCACCGACTGCGTCGTCTTCATCCGCCACGACCACCACCGCGTCGTCCTCGGTGGCGAACGCCCTGACCAGGGCGTCCACGTGATTGTCCACCCAGTGCGACAGGTTGTCGCGGATAGCCCCGGGCACTGGGGCAATGGCGGCGTCAAAGTCAAAGTGGGGGTCGAGGTTCTGGAGATGGTTGAAGACGTGTGAGAACGCGCGCCCAAGGAGGCCCCGGCTCCTCTCCTCAACAAGCTCGCGAGCCCTCACAGCCCGGTCCTCCAGGCGCGTCACGATTTCGGTGAAGAAGCGGAGGTGGCTGGCGTAGTCTTCCACGCGGGGATGAGGGACGCTCTCCTCGCAGATGACGCCCAGTGCTCGGTTGGCCCTCACTCTGAGGGCCTGGAGCATGGGGGTGTGCTCGCGCTGCAGCGTCTGCCGACGACACGCCTCCTCCCTGTTCTGCTGCGCGAGGGACGCGGTGTCATCGATCTGCTGCTGGAGCGAGAGCAGATCAGCACGAGCTTCAGCCAAGTCGGCCTGGGCAGAGGTCTGGGCCGCCGCAGCGGTCCTCTCGCGCTGCTCCGTGTCGTCCAGCCTTGACCTGAGGGCGGTGGTCCTGCCCTCAGCTTCAGCCTCCGAGAACTTCAACTTCAGGTCGTACTCGTTGACAAGATCCGCACGAGCTTTCGCTACCCTCCGGTCAACCTCCTCCTGGACCTTGGCTTCGCGTGCGGCGACGACATCTTCGGACGTGGCCACATGGCGCTCCCTCGTCTCCAGCCGCTCAAGCTCGAGGCGGCGCTCTAAGGCCTCCAACATCAGCGCTTCCTCATGCTTCTGGATCTCCTTCTCTTCGGAAGGCGCCCCCCCCCCCCTCATTGACGCCAAGACGGCCCTGCGCGCCTCGACCTGCTGCTCGAGGGTAGCATTCAAGGCCCGGAGCTCCTGTTCGCGCTTCTCGGCGGCGGTGCGGCGGCGATCGGCCTCTCTGGCCTCTTCCAAGGCCCGGGCGCTAGCCTCGCGTGAGATCGCAAGGGACACCTCGGCCTTCGCATGGGCTTGCTTGTGCTGAAGACGCCCGAGCTTGATGGCCACCTTCAACTGATGCCGCTCGTCCGCTAGGCGGAGGCCCTCTGTCTCAAGGCGAGCGTCAACATCGACAAGCTCTTCCCCGAGCCAGCTCAGTACACCCATCACCTCCCGGCAGAGCTCGTGGCGGACAGCGCCGCTCCCGCGCGTAAGTTCAAACACGCGGCCAGGTCTGTCCTCCGCGCCGGGAATCGTCGGGGAGGCTTGAGGTGGCTGGCCTTCTCCTAGCAGGGGGCTGGAGGCCGGCGCCTTTCCCGCCGCCTTTCGGGCCTCGGCGGAGGCGCTACAGCTGTGACGTCCCCAATTCAATCGTACACTAATCATGCACGCAAACGTGTATGATCAAGATCAGGGACTCACGGGAAGATATCACAACACAACTCTAAAACATAAATAAGTCATACAAGCATCATAATACAAGCCAGGGGCCTCGAGGGCTCGAATACAAGTGCTCGATCATAGACGAGTCAGCGGAAACAACAATATCTGAGTACAAACATAAGTTAAACAAGTTTGCCTTAAGAAGGCTAGCACAAACTGGGATACAGATCGAAAGAGGCGCAGGCCTCCTACCTGGGATCCTCCTAACTACTCCTGGTCGTCGTCAGCGGGCTGCACGTAGTAGTAGGCACCTCCGGTGTAGTAGGAGTCGTCGTCGACGGTGGCGTCTGGCTCCTGGGCTCCAGCATCTGGTTGCGACAACCAGGTAGAAAGGAAAGAGGGGAAAAGAGAGAGAAAGCAACCGTGAGTACTCATCCAAAGTACTCGCAAGCAAGGAGCTACACTACATATGCATGGTTATATGTGTAAAGGGCCATATCGGTGGACTGAACTGCAGAATGCCAGAATAAGGGGGAGATAGCTAGTCCTGTCGAAGACTACGCTTCTGGCAGCCTCCATCTTGCAGCATGTAGAAGAGAGTAGATTGAAGTCCTCCAAGTAGCATCGCATAGCATAATCCTACCCGGCGATCCCCTCCTCGTCGCCCTATTAGAGAGCGATCACCGGGTTGTATCTGGCACTTGGAAGGGTGTGTTTTATTAAGTATCCGGTTCTAGTTGTCATAAGGTCAAGGTACAACTCCGGGTCGTCCTTTTACCGAGGGACACGGCTATTCGAATAGATAAACTTCCCTGCAGGGGTGCACCACATAACCCAACACGCTCGATCCCATTTGGCCAGACACACTTTTCTGGGTCATGCCCGGCCGCGGAAGATCAACACGTCGCAGCCCCACCTAGGCACAACAAAGAGGTCAGCACGCCGGTCTAAATCCTATGGCGCAGGGGTCTGGGCCCATCGCCCATTGCACACCTGCACGTTGCGAACGCGGCCGAAAGCAGACCTAGCCTAGCAGGCGTTCCAGTCCAATCCGGCGCGCGCCGCTCAGTCGCTGACATCACGAAGGCTTCGGCTGATACCACGACGTCGAGTGCCCATAACTGTTCCCGCGTAGTTGGTTAGTGCGTATAGACCAAATGGCCAGACTCAGATCAAATACCAAGAACTCGTTAAGCGTGTTATTTTGAAGTAACCGCGGACGCCGTCCAGGGCCAGGCCCACCTCTCGCCTAGGTGGTCTCAACCTGCCCTGTCGCTCCGCCACAAAGATCCACTCGCGGGTACTCCTACGAGCCAACCTGACTTTAGTCACCACAAGTGTCATGTATAGAGTATATAAGTATATATACCCGTGATCACCGCCCAAGTGATCACGGCCCGATAGTATAGCACAGCAGACGGACAAGAATGTAGGGCCACTGATGGAAAACTAGCATCCTATACTAAGCATGTAGGATTGCAGGTAAAGGTAACAACAGTAGTAGCAAGGATAGGCTATGCATCAGGATAGGATTAACGGAAAGCAGTAACATGTTACACTACTCTAATGCAAGCAGTATAGAGAAGAATAGGCGATATCTGGTGATCAAGGGGGGGCTTGCCTGGAAGCTCAGCCGAGGAGGGGTCGTCAACAGCGTAGTCGGTCGGGGCACCAGCAGCGGCGTCGATCTCGTAGTCTACCGGAGAGAAAAGGGGGAAGAAACAATGAATACAATGCAAACAGATGCATGACATGACAAAGTGTGATGCTAGGTGTGCCCTAACGCGGTAGTAGGTGATACCGGCGAAGGGGGAGGAACATCCGGGAAAGTATTCCCGATGTTTCGCGTTTTTGGACAAATGGACCGGAGGTGAAATGTTGCAGGTTCACTATGCTAGGGACGTGTGGTGAACGAACGGGTTGCGTATCCGGATTCGTCTCGTCGTTCTGAGCAACTTTCATGTAGAAAGTATTTTCATCCGAGTTACGGTTTATTTTCTATGAATTTTCAAAGATTAAATCATTTTCTGAAATTATTTTTATTAACAGAAATCTATTAATGCGTCAGCAATGCATCAGCATGACGTCAGCAGTCAGCTGACCCGTTTGACTAGTCAAACTGACCAATGGGTCCCACCTGTCATAGACAGTGGCCTTAACAGAGTTTAATTTCAATTAATCTAACTAATTAGATAACATGGGCCCACTGTCAGTGAGTAATCAATTTAAATTTAATTAAATTAAGTAATTTAATTAGTGTTAGGGGCGAGGCCCACCAGTCAGTGGCACTGGGCTGCCCAGTCAGCACATTGACTGGGTCAACCCAGTCAACGGGGCCCGCGGGGCCCGCTGGCAGTGACCCAGGGGTGGCCCAGGTGTGCCACGTCGGTGGTGGCCGGCGGCTGAACACCGGCGACCGAAAATACGGCGGAGGCGCTCGGGACCTCGCCAGAATCCACGTACAGGGGGCCATTTGGCCCGTGCGTTGGCGCGTTCGAACGAGTGAGCAACGCCGTATCCAACGCGGGTGGCCACGCGAGCTGCGATGGCCGGAGCCGCCGCCGGCGACAGGGACGGCGGAGACCCGAAGCACGGCGAACTCGCGCGCGATGAAACAGAGGCCAAAAGTGGGCGGCGCGCTACTCCTACGGCGACTACTCGAAGCCACGAACGCGTTGGTGAGCTCGGCGGACCGGGACGAGCCCTACCGTGATGGCTACGAGCTCGACAGCGGAGCCCGGGCGCGGCAATGGCGTCGCGTCGCGCACAGCTTGCTGCGGCGCGTAAACGGAGCTAGGACGGGGAGAGGAAGGGGTGGAGCTCACCGAGCGGCTACGAAAAGCCTGCGACAGTTTAGGAGCGCAGAGGTGGCCGGCGACGACGGCGGTCACCGGCGACAGAGAAGATGGGGACGAGCTCGATCTCGACCGTGCGGTGTTCCTCGAGCCTGATGGCGAGGCGTAGACGAGGTAGAGGACGACGGCGCGTCTCGTGGACGTGCTGGCGAGGCGCGGGGTGGCCGGTGGCCGCGGCTATGGCGCAGCCATGGCGACGGCGACGCTCGGTGAGGCGCGGCAGAGGTGGATCTGGAGGGGAGTGGGAGAGGCGCAGGAACCTAGGCGAGAGTGGGGGCGAGTGGGAGGCGGGATCGAGGAGGCGGGGGCACGGCGGCCTTATCCTCCCCGGCGTCGGTGCCGGCGAGCTGGTCGGGCGGGAGCGCGCCCCTGTTCCGACCAGGGTCGGGGGAACAGGGAAAGGAGGCGGTAGGGGGAGGCGGGCCGGGCCGGCTGGCTATTAGTTGGGCCGTCTGGTCCAAGAGGGGGGGAATTCGTTTCCTTTTGTTTTATTTTCTTTTTTTCCTTTTATTTATTTTCTTTTCTGTTTTAACTCAATTTAAGTATTTATACATTTTCTAAAAATGTATTTACTTCACCATAATTACCTATGCAATATTTGGCACCCACCGAACATTTTTGTTTTGACTTTTGAAAACTTTGGGTGTTTGTCACTAATTCATTTCTTTGAATTTGAGATGTTTTGAACTAACACTTGATTAGCAACAGTAACAGAGATGACATGGCATCATCAGGAGAGTTTTACTGTAGCCTAATTATCCGGGCGTTACAACAGCGCGAGGAATCGCAGCTTGAAGAAGAAGCCAGGGCTGGGGCCACCCAGCTGCGGGCGATGACCAATGGAGGAGCCCACGGCATGCCTTCGGCACCCCAGACAGGACCGTGAAGGAGGGACAACAAGAACGCAGGATCAAGACCCCCAGTCAGTGCGCCCTCCTCAAGAACGGGCCCGAGCCGCGCGCAGCGGCCTGGCGAGGGAAGCTCAGGGTCAGTGGCGAGCCAATGACTGGCGGGGGGCACTCTTCAAGAGATTTCGCCGCTCCAACCAAAGGGACCCTAAAGTGTTGTGGTCAGGAGGGGCTGCAGCACTCAGAAAATCACGCAAATGAGGTACTTACTCGTCTTTGGTAATGTATTTCATCTGCTTCAACGGCTGGTAGGCGCCACCATTGCAGCTTGGAGGCACCTTCCTCTTGCGGAGTGCTCCGAAGTTCAGGCGAAGCTGGCCGAAGCCCTGGGCACGACCGTCATCGCCTGGGGCAGTTGGCGGGGCTCTCGAGGGGACGATCTCGGGAGCGTCCGGCTGCGTCGGCCCCTCAGCCTCCGCCTCAGGATGGCTCGCCTGAGCCTCGGGGGCTTCCACCCCAGGAGCCCCGGACCGCGTCGGCCCTCCAGCCGCCGCCTCGGGGTAGCTCGCCCGAGCCCCAGGAGCCGCCACCTCGAGAGCCACGACCAACGTCGCTTCCTCGACGGCCACTTCGTCGGCGTTCGACGGTGCTCGCCCCCCTGCACCCGCTTCTGGGGTGAGCGCCGAGGTGACGGCAGGCAGGGGAACCACAAGAGCGGGGCTCTCGCGGGGCCCTTCAAGGCCGACCGGGCACAGTCCACATTCGTTGAAGGGGGGCATCTGCCTTACGAACTCCACCTTGTTCGAGCAGCAGTACAAGTGGCAGCCCTCCTCCGACAGGTTGGCTGGCGCCGGGTCACCCGTCAAGAGCTCAACACCGTCCGCAGCACCGCAGGAGGGAGCGCGGGCACGTGGAGCCTCATGGGGTCCCTGTTGCCGGAGAAGGTCCACATCGGTCGGGAGTGACACTGGAGCGGAGCAATGCGGCACCGCGTGAACTCCTTCACCACCATCGGCGTCGTCACCCCAAGGTCCTTCAACCTGGCCAGCCGACACCGGATGTGGGCGAGCCGCCGGTCGACGAGCTTCACGTGCCTCCAGCCGGAGCTCGGGACAGCAGGCGCCCGGGGGACCTCCAGCCGGAGCTCGGGACAGCAGGCGCCCGGGGGAGCAGTAGCAGAGGGCTGAGCACGCCAACATCCACGAATACCCACCGCTTCCTAAATCCATCCACAACTGGTGAGAGCTCGAAGTCGATCCCCGAGCCGGCCGCCGCCGCAACGGCCTGGAGGGACACGCACCCCGAGCACTGGTGGGCGTCCGTCAGATGCAACGAGAAGAAATGGGAAAGCAAGGCCACGGAAGGGGCAATGCCCACCATGGCCTCGCAGACGAAGGCGAAGACAGCAAGAAGGAGGATGGACTGGGGATCCAGGTACAGCGCATTGAATTGATAATGCGAGAGCACGGCGTTGAAGAAATCAAAGAAGGGGGGATCAGGCCAGCCCAGAAGGCGTGCAGATGAATGGGGATCTCAGTGGTCGTCCTATCAATCGCGGCACGGGAGGCAGGCCAAGCCACCGTCGCCTTCCATTCATTGGAATCGGCGGCGAGCGCTGGGCGAACCTTGTCCAGCCCTTCCTGGTTGAGCACCACCGACCGCTCGATGGCGGGCTCGAAGACCGGTGTCGCTTGGGCTGAGGTACGGGTCTTCTTCTTTCCGTTCTTCCGACTCGGCGCCACGGCGACAGGAAGGATTGGTGTCGGGTCAGACAAGGGGAGGAAACCGTTGTTTTCTAGAAGAAAGATAAACTATGGGAGCGTGCTGCCAGCGATGGAGGCGGAGCATTGTTGACAACAGCGGCCACCTAGCCTGGCGGATATCAAGGCGGCGTGGGGGAGTGGAGGCGCCCACGTACCATCTGTCGCCATGCGTCAATCAAGGCCGCAGGTGGTTGGGGCCCGCGGCGCTCCGCACTTGCCCTTTGGCTTCGCCTCGAAGCCAAGTTCGAGCGCGCCTTGGGCCTGGGGGCTCCTATCGGCGTCCTGAGAACGGGGGTACCCAGACTTGCCTGCCTGCGGCCCACGAGCGTGGCTCCATCAACGGCCCGGTGCGGCCCAGCTTCAGCAGCAAGAACTCAAGACCCTCGCGAGGCGGACGACACCAAGACCTCCTTGGGGGCAGCCTCACTAGGCTGGCTTCCGAGGAGCGGAGATATCTATGCAAGGGGCACCTCGCGAGGTTCGCATGACGTGAGCCATGACGACCAAGGCCAGGCGGGCGCCAGCGGGCGCAGTGTACCAGTTTCCTCTTTGGTGCCAAGGAGGCAAGCGCAGGCGCGGGGTCCCGAGGCATCAGGCAAAGGTTTCCATATCGGTGCAACAAGATCAAGACCAGCAGGACGGCAGGATGAATGTCATCGCGGAGCCCACATCAGCGTCACTACCAGAGCCTTTGGCAGGCGAAGATTACTTTTGTCAGGATAGCTTGTACTAGTTGTCCCCCTTCAAACTTGGCCGTTGTGGGATCCCTTCCCGCCTAAACATTTGGGAAGAGGACCAAGGCCACTATAAATAGGACCTAGCCATCACCATAGAGGGAGGGAGACCGACGGATCATTCAGATCATCCTCACACCCACCAGCTAATCGAGCTCAAGAACACCTCTCCTCCTGAGGCTGTTCATCCATTGTACCAGTTCATCCTCAGCCCCACGAGGCAATCCACCACACACTGGAATAGGGTATTACACCGCAAGGTGGCCCGAACCAATATAAACCCATGCGTCTCTTGTTCTTTGGGTTCGGCTAGCTAGGCCGTGTGATCGTTGAGCGAGCGGGTTGGGAAGAGATTGTTCTTCGTGCGCACCCCAGAGTTCGAACCTCTCAAGGGTTTGTCGGAACCCGTAATCCGACCGTCGCTACCTAATGGGTCGGTCCCTTGGGCCCAATTAGTCTAATCAACAAGCATACTGTGTTTTGGCCGTTGGAGTAGCGTCCTCTTAAGGACAGCGAGCCCACCAAGCAGAAACATGATGCACACATCGCCTTAGACACAAAATCTGACGGCTATTCAACTTTGAAGTTTGCCCACCTCCCAAATTCCATCATTATCTTTAATTTTGCATGGTTAGAAAGATTTATGTCTTCCCATTTAAGGCATTCAAGAATTATGTTAGCCAAATAAAATGTTAGATAACAAGCTTGACTATTTTCGAATGTACAAATTCAAATTGAGTTTCTGACTAACATCATTTTTCAAAGAGGGAATTTTAGTGTTTTACCTAAGTTAGTGCTAAGAAAATAATTAATGTGACACTGGATGACTTAAAAGGCAGGTAAGCATCCTCGTTGTGCATGCCAACTTCAAGAATAGTTGTTGCACAACAAATCAGAAAATAGTTTTGTTACTGTACTGATTTCGAAAGATGACGAGATAAATTAAAAATAGTAAGAATTTAAGTGCCTTCCAGGTTCAACCTTTCGCTGTCATAAACTAAACAAAAACTTCTATTCCTTTCTTTCTGCTCAATTCTGTAAAAGCGAAAGAATCGATTAAAAACTTATCACAAACATACAATGGGCACTTCAAAAAAACAATTAAACCATACATAAAATAAAAGAAGAGAAATCTGAGTTTATTTGGAATACGTAGGACAAGTGATTATACATATACGACGGAACTCACATATTGAGTCGAGTGTATATATGATCATTGTACATGGACTTGTATCATGTCAGAGCTCTCACGTAGAAGAGATATCTAAGTCCCAAATATATCATAGCCATGTCTTGTGGGATTCCCGTGTTTGGATCTGAAGCATGGCCTCCGTCTATGGCCTAGGCATATTGTGTATGGGGAAAGGATAGTTGTACCTGTAGGCAAGGCACAGCTGTGTCGACGCTAAATCTGGAGGAGCCGCCGGCGCTAGATATGGTGGACGCCGCCACTGGAGGTTGAGGTCGGGGGAGGGGCGCTGTCGTTCGAGGTCAACCATAGTGGATCGCGAGGGTTGTGTCCGCGGGCACCACCCAGTCGCCCTTGCAGAGTACAAGCGGGGGTGACGTAGAGGCGGAGCAGTAAAGGGAGAAACGCGGGAGTGGCCAGTGCCAGAGCGGGTGGCGGCTGATAGGGTTTGGGAGGAGCAAGTCGGGGAGGAGAGGCGAGAGGCGAGGCACGAGAGTTGACTGAGATTGGTTAATTGGGCTGTGGATCGTGGTGCATAGGCCCGATCAACAGGAAGGCACTGATTTTTCCACGGGAGTAGCGTCCCTCCAAGACAGTTGGCCCACTAAAAGAGATGGAGCGCTAACGGGAAGATCGGACGGCCAAAAATGTCCGTATCGCAAAAACGGATGGTCAAAAACCAAATCGCTGAGAGAGTTCATTTTAGTGTGGTTATACTATCCTTAATTACCAGATTCCTTCATCCGAGCTAGTTGAGCTGAAGAAGTAGCTGGATGAGATGCTCAAGAAAGGGTACATCCGCCCCAATTCTTCAACATGGGGATCACCTGCCATATCTATGGACAAGAAAGATGGTAGTCTTCGAATGTGTGTAGACTACCGCAAGCTCAATGATGTCACTATCAAGAACAAGTAACCGCTCCCCAGGATTGATGATTTGTTTGATCAACTGAATGGAGCTCAAATGTTTTCCAACATTGATTTAAGGACCGGGTACCATCAGCTCAAAATCAAGAAGGAAGACATTCCCAAGGCTGCATTTACCACTCGCTACAGTCTATATGAGTATACAGTCATGTCTTTCGGTCTAACAAATGCCCCTGCCTTCTTCATGCATATGATAAACAAAGTATTTATGGACTTCTTGGACAAGTTCGTGGTGGTCTTCATCGACAATATCCTTATATATTCTAAAGGAGAAGAAGAGCATAAACAACACCTCCGAGCAGTATTGCAAAGGCTCCGTGATCACCAGTCATATGCAAAATTCAGCAAGTGTGAATTCTGGCTTAAGCAAGTAGGATTATTAGGTCGTATTCTCTCCGCAGAAGGGATAGCGGTGGATCCAAGTAAAGTCAAGGATGTGGTAAAATGGCCAGCACCAACGATTGTGACCGAGATCACGAGTTTCCTGGGGCTTGCTGGCTATTACCGTCGATTCATTGAAGGCTTTTCCAAGATTGCTAAACCAATGACAGAGTTGCTCAAGAAGGACCAAAAGTTCGTATGGTCTGAAGACTGTGAGAAGAGCTTTATAATGAATTAATGACTCGTTTAACCTCAGCACCCGTATTGACGCTTCCGGATATTTACCGAAGCTTTGACATGTATTGCGACGCATCCAGAAGAGGTATAGGGTGCGTGCTCATGCCGGATGGCAAGGTGGTAACCTATGCATCCAGGCAGCTACGACCACATGAAGGAAACTATCCTACTCATGACTTGGAGTTAGCGGCAGTTGTGTATGCCTGAAAAATCCGGAGGCATTATCTCATTGGCAAACGATGCCAAATATTCACCGATAACAAAGGCCTCAAGTACATATTCGCTCAACCCGACTTGAATCTCCAGCAAAGAAGATGCCTTGAGTTAGTCAAAGATTATGACCTCGGTATAAATTACCATCCAGGTAAAGCTAATGTGGTTGCCGATGCTCTCAGCCGCAAACCAGCCACATTGAATGCATTAATGGAATCCTTGCCCCCCAAGCTACAAGAAGAGATAGTTCAGCTCAACCCGACCATTGTTGAGGCCGACTACACCGCTATGCTGGTAGTCACTCCCACTCTTGAGGAAGAGATTCGCAAGGCCCAATCAGAGGACCCATTGCTGCAACATCATGTCGCATGAATGCAAGCCGGTAAGACTCAAGATTTCCTGATGGATGACCAAGGTACCCTAAGGTTTCGAGGGAGAATATGTATACCCAACACAGAAGATCTGAGGAAGAAAATATTAACGGAGGCCCACGAATCTTCGTACTCGATCCACCCAGGCGGTACCAAAATGTATGAAGACCTCTGGCAGATATTTTGGTGGGATGGAATGAAGAAAGACATTGCATATTTTGTCGCCTGCTGTGACATATGCTACAAAATGAAGGCAGAACATCAGAAACCCACCGGGCTACTTTAACCTTTCCCCGTCCCTCAATGGAAATGGGATGATATCTGCATGGATTTCATCACCGGACTGCCCAAAACTCCTCGAGGCAATGATGTCGTATGCGTCGTGGTGGACATGCTGACCAAGGTAGCCCATTTCATTCCAAACAGGACCACGTACTGGGCAGATCAATTAGCTCAACTCTATGTGTCCAGAATAGTCAGTTTCCATGGAGTGCCAAGAACTATTACCTCCGACCAAGGGTCTCTTTTCACCTTGGCATTTTGGTCACGTCTTCATCAAGTCTTGGGAACAACTCTGAAGTACAGTACGGCTTATCACCCTCAGACAGACGGGCGGAGCGAGTAAATTAGATACTCGAAGATATGCTCCGAGCATGTGCCCTTGCTCAAGGATCTAAATGGGAAGATAGTTTGCCATACACGGAGTTTTGCTACAACAACAACTATCAGACCAGTCTCAAGATGTCACCATACGAAGCCCTGTATGGACGTAAGTGCCATACTCCGTTAAATTGGTCTCAGACCGGAGATAGCCGCATCTTCGGGACTGATTTGATGATGGGGGCTGAGAAACAAGTAAGAGAAATCCGAGACAGACTGCAAGTGGCCATGTCCTGACAAAAGAGTTACTATGATTCCAAACATCGACAGATCAGTTTTGAACCGGGTGAATATGCCTACCTCCGAGTGACACCCATGAAAGGAGTAAAAAGTTTTCAGACTCTAGGAAAGCTTGCACCAACATACATTGGCCCATTTCCGGTCATGTCCAAGGTTGGTGCAGTGGCATATCAACTAGAACTTCCACTTGAATTGTCGGAAGTACACGATGTCTTCCATGTATCGCAGTTACAAAGGTGGATCTCATGTCCAAGGATCTGACTTACAAAGAGAAACCATTTTGAATACTAGATGAGATGGAAAGACTCACCCGCAGCAAGTCAGTTAAGTTTTGCAAGGTGAAGTGGGAACACCATTCCGAGGATGAAGCTACCTGGGAAAGAGAGTAATTTTTTAGGACAACATACCCTGAATTGTTTCCCGAGGAACGGAATCTCAAGGACGAGATTCATCCTAAGGGGGGAGGTTTGTGACACCCTAGTTTTTGCCACTTTTCTTTCTCTGAAGTTTATTGCATATTTGGTTTGAATTCGAGTTTTTGGAATTAACTCATTTAGACTTAGCACTTGGGCATTCTTTTGACTGTCACCCAAGTGACTCCCCTCACTCCCAAAAATACCTCTTGCCCTCATATCTCTCAAAATAGTGCCTTGGGAATATTATTTCTCTCAGAAGCAAAGTATTCATTTTTTCCTTGAAAATGAATGATTTTCACTTTTGCTCCAAAGCAACCCCTATTTTTCTTGCCCCCCCAAATTTGAGAAAATCTCAAATATTCTTTGAATCTAACTCATCTTCCTATGCAAAAATATCCTATGTTTATGAGGAGTATTTTTGCTGTAGAAAATCATTTCTCTTCTGGTCAGGAAAAGCACTTTGTGAAGGAAGTATATTTTTGCGTGATCTTTTTGAGCTTAATTTTTATAGCTTAATGACCTTCTAGCAAACCCTTAACCTCCAAGTTTCAACTCTTAACCCCTTCTAGATTTCTCTCAAATGGTAGCAACATTTCTTGTCCAGAAACTTGTCAGGAAGCTTAAGTCACTTCTGGTCAACCTGGCAATGAACCAACACCTCAGGGTGATCTAACACTGCAAAGACTTGACACTAGACACGATTTTACAGCTCGGGTGCACCACGTTGCATGAGTGCACACGGTGACCGCATGAGTCCAGGGCGTCTAGCATGCACTCGATGCACTCGACGCATCGGCAACGCCACTGCTTCGCCCGTGCGCCCACCCCAGGCCAACCCAGCATGTTAATCACCCTAGCCTACCTCGACTCGTCCCTCTTGACCTCTCCTTGGAGCTCCCTAAGCCTGGCGACAGCCGCTGCAGACGCGGACACGGTGGAGCGGAGAGCACAGTGCACTCGCATGACCGTGTCGTCTCCCTCCCGCGTCCTGTGCTTGGCGCCACTTCTCCACTGTGTTCACGTGATCATCAGTGACCCCTCCCATCCTCTGAGCCCCTCTCATCGCCGCTCGCTGCTCCAGAACCCTCTCCGGCGATCTCGAGCCCTGTCCCGCCGCCTTCTATAAATAGAGCACTCCCCGAGCCTCTCCAACCATCCCAAACTCCTCCAATTACCTCGAATCGCCTAGTAGAGCTCTGCGACCAGGCCGGGTGGGCCTCTGGCCGCCGTTCTTCACCGGAGCTGGCCGCGTATCCCCCTCGGCATTTCACTCCTTTCGGTGCTCTTCGACCTCTCCCAGCCTCTCAGCCGTGCCTGTGCCTTCCCCTTGGTCGATACGGTGCTGCTGGACCAACCTCTCGTCGGCAGAAACGCCAACTCCGACAAGCTCCGCCGCCCGCCGTCTGTAGAGAAGATCGACGTTACGCCGTCTGTCCACCTCCATCCATTATGCTGCTACGTACGTGCTCCTCTCTGTGTGCCGCGTCCATCCATTCCTTCGCCGGCGGCCGCCGTGGCTTCCTTGCCGGAGACCCACCAGCGACCGAGTCGCGGTCATATGTTCCCCTCTCTCTCTCTCTCTTCTAAACCTGACAGAGGGACCCACATGTCAACCTCTCTCCCTCTCCCGAAGCGGTATAAGTGGAGGTGTAAACCCAAAATACGCCTTCGACGTCATCTTTTCTGGAAATTCTGAAAATTCATTTTTATTCAGAAATTTGACCCAACTTTGACCAGCTATAACTTTTATTCTATAAGTCCAGATCTGTTGATTCTTTTTGCATTGGTTTTGTCTTGAGCTCCTCTATCAGCATGCAAATTTTGAGATTTTTTCTTGCTATTTAGAATTTCTGGTGCATTTAAATGTGTTATGTGACATTTTCTTTATGCCTTTTTGATTATTTTCAGAAGGATATTGCTGCCTTGAGGAGAACCAGGAGGATTGTGACCCACCACAAATATTTTCAAGAGTGACATTTCAATGACTATGATTTTTACTTGAACGTAACCTCATACAATGCATATAGTTATTTAAAATAATTTCGCTTGTGCTAGTTTCATATTCATGTTATGGCTACTATGTTTACAGTGGTATGTGACTTACTCGGTCAAGTTTGTGCAGTAGGGTTAATATGGTCATGAGCATGTTTATGATGATACCAACATTATCTTGAAATGGTGCATATGCTTATCATGGCATTTTCCATGGCATACTATGGCTCGAGTAGAGTTCATTTCAAGATTAAACCTGATTATAGTACAACTTTAACATGCTGTTGATCGAGTCATGGTGCCGCCGAATCGAGCTTCCCAATGCAACCACATTTTTCTTTATGGGGAGGCCCTTTCTCGGTCTGTTGTCGTGCCTATCGCCGGTGCCTCCAACTCGGGAAGGTTATGCACTTGCGCTACCCTGCCTTAGTAGGCAGGCATAGCCTTGTGTGCCCGTAGTTGTTTTGATACCATTGTCCCTGTTTGGGACCGTTTTGCTTTGCCACGATGGTGGTCGTTGGATGTCCGGAGTGGCATCGAGGACACCCATGACTTAGCCCAAAGGGGGGTAGGTCGGAGTTGCCGAGAGAGTGTCATTGCAATAGATCGGTTCTGTCAGAATGTCGTTGGTCTACCCGAATGGGAGCACGAGGCCATGGATTCTATGGTGTGGGTACAGTGTACTAACCTCTGCAGCGTGTGTTTAATCTATCGATAGCCGCGTCCTCGATCATGAGCACAGTTCGTAGTAGGCCACACTATGGGCCAACATAAATAATTAACCTGCACACTAATGATATACTAATGGCACTGGATATGATGGACGAGCTGTTGGAACCATCGAGTTGGTTTCTTTTGTATTCCAGAGGTGATCACCGTGGTAAGATGATGTTCATGGTTACAAGGTAACCAAGATGGTAAGTGGGTCCGAGGGACCCTGATTGCAAGCACTTTACGTCACGAGTAGATGCCATGCTCTTGCATGTAACTGGCTTAAATATCATGTTATTGTTCGTCATTGTTGTACTGTTTGTTGTGAGCTTGCGAGTACATTCAAAGTACTCACCTGGCGTGTCATGCCAGTTTCAGGATAAGCTGTACCGGAGTTGGAGTTGCATCATGCATCGCTATCTTGGCCATGTCCACATCAGTTTCCCTGTGAGATGGAGTCCTACTACGTCATCTTTCCGCTGCCGCGTAGCTCTGTTGTTATCTTCGAGGCCCCCGTCATGTTCACTAAATAATGTACATATGTGAAGCAGCATCAAGTGTGCTGCTTGGCCTCGCTACTTTATGTACCATCGAACCTATGTTCCCGCAAGATATCAATAAAGCGGTTGCTTTTCTGTACCAAGTTGTTGTGTGTTGCCAGAAGACATGATCTCTGGGCTTGCAATGCAAGGTAAACCAGTTCCTCTGAGCCGAGGTGCCACAATAATGCTCCCACACATGCAATACTCTCACTAAAGCATATACCTCCTTGTCATAAATGGTATAGTTAAATTGCGCTCTGGAAAGTTTCTCGCTAAAGTATGTGATTGGGTGCTTCTCTTGCATCAACACACCTCCTATTCCATTACCACTAGCGTCGCAATGCACTTCGAAAGTTTTATCAAAATTGGGCAATGCTAGCACACCTCTTTATATCCGTTGATTTTATGTTAACCACAAAGATTAACGGCTGAGATTTAATAAAAGATCTATGCATGTATAAGGAAAACCCAAACGCTGCAGGACAAGCTCGTTTTCTTGGTTCCTTCCTCCGGTCTTGCATGCAGGGCCAACCCCTTCACACTTTGGAAACGCATATAAAACAATTTTAGCTGGACTCCTCTTGTGCCAATACTATTGAGCCTTAAACGGACACCCACGGACACCAAGGCACCCAGCCCATATATATATTGAGTTGATGTGTTGGCACTGATGTGTTGCGTACTTCTCATATATATATATATATATATATATATATATATATATATATATATATATATATATATATATATATATATATATATATATATATATATATATATATATATATATATATATATATATATATATATATGAGAAGTACGCAACACATCACGTGCGCCATGTCCCTGACTGTCCACCGGACTTCGCTCAAGACCGAGCTAGATCAGAACCCATTTCATCTAGAACCTACTCTTTTTTTAAGTCACATCCCGGGGCCATGATCCTATGATTGGGAAGACGACATGGAGCAGGAAGATGATCGAAGAAGATGGGAGCAGGAGAAGATCAGGAAGGAGAAAGTGCACGCGGGAGTCGATCGCCAAGATGGTGTCGTACATTGAGGAGACATCGTTCCTTGTGCAGCTGCTCATCAACGGGATTGTCTTTGGGAGCTGCACATGGGTCTGTTGTCTGCTCCATGCTAAGCCAAGCTCAACGCCTAAGCTGCCGGCCAGGATGAGGTTGTGGTTTTCCTCGTGGCCTATGGCTGTGACGAGGAGTTGCTCATGAATGGCCGACCATGGACTCCAACGTGTCCATGTCTTCCAATCATGGTATTTGCATGCTCCAGCACTCCGCTCCAATGGGTGGTGGCGGCGCTTCGTCTTGGCGCTTGTGGACATCACAACGGACGGCAGGGTTACCTTGTCCGACAGCTAGCTTGGCGACCTCCCTGGTTGGCGTGCTGGGCCTCGCCTTCTGGTACATGAAATAGCCGATGATGCAGAACCCCATCAGTGCCAACGTCCCGGGCCCGTACACCAATGGTCGTTGCAACCACGGTAGTGACATCCAATGCAACGAGGAACAACGGCGACGACGAGAACCCCCTGCTACCTCTTGAGCACTGCGTTGGTTTTCCCTTGAAGAGGAAAGGGTGATGCAGCAAAGTAGCGTAAGTATTTCCCTCAGTTTTTGAGAACCAAGGTATCAATCCAGTAGGAGGCTACGCGCGAGTCCCTTGTACCTGCACAATACAAAGAAATCCTCGCAACCAACGCGATAAGGGGTTGTCAATCCCTTCACGGTCACTTACGAGAGTGAGATCTGATAGATATGATAGGATAATATTTTTGGTATTTTTGTGATAAAGATGCAAAGTAAAAATCAAAAAGGAAATAACGAAGTGTTGGAAGATTAATATGATGAAGATAGACCCGGGGGCCATAGGTTTCACTAGTGGCTTCTCTCAAGAGCATAAGTATTTTACGGTGGGTGAACGAATTACTGTTGAGCAATTGATAGAATTGAGCATAGTTATGAGAATATCTAGGTATGATCATGTATATAGGCATCACGTCCGAGACAAGTAGACCGACTCCTGCCTGCATCTACTACTATTACTCCACTCATCGACCGCTATCCAGCATGCATCTAGAGTATTAAGTTCATGAAAACAGAGTAACGCCTTAAGCAAGATGACATGATGTAGAGGGATAAATTCATGCAATATGATAAAAAAACCATCTTGTTATCCTCGATGGCAACAATACAATACGTGCCTTGCTGCCCCTACTGTCACTGGGAAAGGACACCGCAAGATTGAACCCAAAGCTAAGCACTTCTCCCATTGCAAGAAAGATCAATCTAGTAGGCCAAACCAAACTGATAATTCGAAGAGACTTGCAAAGATAACCAATCATACATAAAAGAATTCAGAGAAGATTCAAATATTGTTCATAGATAATCTTGATCATAAACCCACAATTCATCGGTCTCAACAAACACACCGCAAAAAGAAGATTACATCGAATAGATCTCCACGAGAGAGGGGGAGAACATTGTATTGAGATCCAAAAAGAGAGAAGAAGCCATCTAGCTACTAACTATGGACCCGAAGGTCTGAGGTAAACTACTCACACTTCATCGGAGAGGCTATGGTGTTGATGTAGAAGCCCTCCGTGATGGATGCCCTCTCCGGCGGAGCTCCGGAACAGGCCCCAAGATGGGATCTCGTGGGTACAGAAGGTTGCGGCGGTGGAATTAGGTTTTTGGCTCCGTATCTGATCGTTTGGGGGTACGTAGGTATATATAGGAGTAAGGAGTACGTCGGTGGAGCAACAGGGGGCCCACGAGGGTGGAGGGCACGCCCTGGGGGGGTGGGCGCGCCCCCCTACCTTGTGGCTTCCTCTTTTGTTTCTTGACGTAGGGTCCAAGTCTCCCGGATCATAATCTTCCTAAAAATCACGTTCCCGAAGGTTTCATTCCGTTTGGACTCCGTTTGATATTCCTTTTCTGCGAAACTCTGAAATAGGCAAAAAAACAGCAATTCTGGGCTGGGCCTCCGGTTAATAGGTTAGTCCCAAAAATAATATAAAAGTGAATAATAAAGCCCAATAATGTCCAAAACAGTAGATAATATAGCATGGAGCAATCAAAAATTATAGATACGTTGGAGACGTATCAAGCATCCCCAAGCTTAATTCCTACTCGTCCGCGAGTAGGTAAATGATAAAAAGGATAATTTTTTATGTGGAGTGCTACTTGGCATAATTTCAATGTAATTCTTCTTAATTGTGGTATGAATATTTAGATCCGAAAGATTCAAGATAAAAGTTCATATTGACATAAAAATAATAATACTTCAAGCATACTAACTAAGAAATTATGTCTTCTCAAAATAACATGGCCAAAGAAAGTTCATCCCTACAAAATTATATAGTTTAGTCATGCTCCATTTTACGTCACACAAGAATGCTCTCATCATGCACAACCCCGATGACAAGCCAAGCAATTGTTTCATACTTTAGAAATCTCAAACCTATAAACTTTCACGCAATATATGAGCGCGAGCCATGGACATAGCACTATGGGTGGAATAGAATATGATGATGGGGGTTATGAGGAGAAGACAAAAAAGGAGAAAGTCTCACATCAACGAGGCTAATCAATGAGCTATGGAGATGCCCATCGATTGATGTTAATGCAAGGAGTAGGGATTGCCATGCAACGGATGCACTAGAGCTATAAATGTATGAAAGCTCAACAAAAGAAACTAAGTGGGTGTGCATCCAACTTGCTTGCTCATGAAGACCTAGGGCACTTAAGGAGGCCCATTGTTGGAATATACAAGCCAAGTTCTATAATGAAAAATTCCCACTAGTATATGAAAGTGACAAAACAAGAGACTCCTTATCATGAAGATCATGGTGCTACTTTGAAGCACAAGTGTGGCAAAGGATAGTAGCATTGTCCCTTCTCTCTTTTTCTCTCATTTTTTTGGGCCTTCTCTTTTTTTATGGCCTTTCTCTCTTTTTTTTATTCCTCACTTGGGACAATGCTCTAGAAAATGATGATCATCACACTTCTATTTATTTACAACTCAATGATTACAACTCGATACTAGAACAAAGTATGACTCTATATGAATGCCTCCGGCGGTGTACCGGGGTATGCAATGAACCAAGAGTGACATGTATGAAAGAATTATGAACTGTGGCTTTGCCACAAATACTATGTCAACTACATGATCATGGTAGCAATATGACAATGATGGATGTGTCATGATAAACGGAATGGTGGAAAGTTGCATGGCAATATATCTCGGAATGGCTATGGAAATGCCATAATAGGTAGGTATGGTGGCTATTTTGAGGAAGATATAAGGAGGTTTATGTGTGAAAGAGCGTATCATATCACGGGGTTTGGATGCACCGGCGAAGTTTGCACCAACTCCCAATGTGAGAAAGGGCAATGCACGGTACCAAAGAGGCTAGCAATGATGGAAGGGTGAGAGTGCGTATAATCCATGGACTCAACATTAGTCATAAAGAACTCACATACTTATTGCAAAAATCTACAAGTCATCAAAAACCAAGCACTACGCGCATGCTCCTAGGGGGATAGATTGGTAGGAAAAGACCATCGCTCGTCCCCGACCGCCACTCATAAGGAGGACAATCAAAGAACACCTCATGTTTCAAATTTGTTACATAACGTTTACCATACGTGCATGCTACGGGACTTGCAAACTTCAACACAAGCATTTCTCAAATTCACAACTACTCAACTAGCACGACTTTGATATTATTACCTCCATATCTCAAAACAATCATCAAGCATCAAACTTCTCTTAGTATTCAACACACTCACAAGAAAGTTTTTGCTATTCTTGAATACCTAGCATATTAGGATTATTTAAGCAAATTACCATGCTATTTAAGACTCTCAAAATAATCTAAGTGAAGCATGAGAGATCAATAGTTTCTATAAAACAAATCCACCACCGTGCTCTAAAAGATATAAGTGAAGCACTAGAGCAAAACTTTATAACTCAAAAGATATAAGTGAAGCACATAGAGTATTCTAATAATTTCCAAATCATGTATGGCTCTCTCAAAAGGTGTGTACAGCAAGGATGATTGTGGTAAACTAAAAAGCAAAGACTCAAATCATACAAGATGCTCCAAGCAAAACACATATCATGTGGTGAATAAAAATATAGCTCCAAGTAAAGTTACCGGTGGAAGTAGACGAAAGAGGGGATGCCTTCCGGGGCATCCCCAAGCTTTGGCTTTTTGGTGTCCTTAGATTATCTTGTGGGTTCCATGGGCATACCCAAGCTTAGGCTCTTGCCACTCCTTGTTCCATAATCCATCAAAAATCTTTCACCCAAAACTTGAAAACTTCACAACACAAAACTCAACAGAAATCTCGTGAGCTCCGTTAGCGAAAGAAAACAAAAGACCACTTCAAGGTACTGTAATGAACTCATTATTTATTTATATTGGTGTTAAACCTACAGTATTCCAACTTATCTATGGTTTATAAACTATTTTATTAGCCATAGATTCATCAAAATAAGCAAACAACACACGAAAAACAGAATCTGTCAAAAACAGAACAGTCTGTAGTAATCTGGAACTAACGCAAACTTATGGAACTCCAAAAACTCATCCAAAATAGGACGACCTAGGCAATTTGTTTATTGATCAGCAGCAATTGGGATCACTATTTTATCACGTTCTGGTGATTTTTAACAATTGTTTTCGTGAACAGAAAGTTTCTGGAAATTACAGCAAGATCAAATAACTATCATCCAAGAGGATCCTATAGGTTTAACTTGGCAAAAACACTAATTAAAACATTAAAACAAATCTAACCAGAGGCTAGAACAAATATTTATTCCTAAACAGAAGCAAAAAGCAAAAAAAAACTAAAATAAAATTGGGTTGCCTCCCAACAAGCGCTATCATTTAACGCCCCTAGCTAGGCATAAAATCAAGGATAGATCTAGGTATTGCCATCTTTGGTAGGCAATCCATAAGTGGCTCTCATGATAGATTCATATGGTAGTTTTATTTTCTTCCTAGATAAGTGTTACATGCCTTTCTTTAATGGAAATTGGAATCTAATATTCCCTTCCTTCATATCAATAACTGCACCAATCGTTCTAAGGAAAGGTCTACCGAGAATAATAGGACATGAAGGATTGCAATCTATATCAAGAACGATAAAATCTACGGGCACATAATTCCTATTTGCAAAAATAAGAACATCATTAATTCTTCCCATAGGTTTCTTAATAGTGGAATCCGCAAGGTGCAAGTTTAGAGAGCAATCATCAAAATCACGGAATTCTAGCAAATCGCACAAAGTTTTGGGAATAGTGGAGACACTAGCACCCAATTCACATAAAGCATAGAACTCATGATCCTTAATCTTAATTTTAATAGTAGGTTCCCACTCATCATAAAGTTTTCTAGGGATAGAAACTTCCAACTCAAGCTTTTCTTCATAAGATTGCATCAAGGCATCAACGATGTGTTTAGTAAACGCTTTATTTTGACTATAAGCATGAGGAGAATTTAGCACGGATTGCAACAAGGAAATACAGTCTATCAAAGAGCAATTTTCATAATTAAATTCCTTGAAATCCAAAATAGTGGGTTTAGCAACATCTAGGGTTTTAATCTCTTCAATCTCACTTTTATCAATTTTAGCATCAAGATCTAAAAACTCCGAATTTTTGGAACGCCTTCTAGGTAAAGGTGGATCATATTCAGTCCCATCATTATCAAGATTCATATTGCAAAACAAATATTTAATAGGGGACACATCAATAACTTTTAGATCTTCATCTTTATTTTCATAGAAATTTGAAGAACACGCTTTCATAAAGTAATCTTTCTTAGCACGCATCCTAGCGGTTCTTTCTTTGCACTCATCAATGGAAATTCTCATGGCTTTGAGAGACTCATTGATATCATGCTTAGGAGGAATAGATCTAAGCTTTAAAGAATCAACATCAAGAGAAATTCTATCAACGTTCCTAGCCAATTCATCAACTTTAAGCAATTTTTCCTCAAGCAAAGCATTGAAATTCTTTTGTGAATTCATAAACTCTTTAACACTAGTCTCAAATTCAGAGGGCATCTTACTAAAATTTCCATAAGAGTTGCTGTAGGAATTACCATAATTATTAGAGGAATTACTAGGATAAGGCCTAGGATTAAAGTTTCCTCTATACGCGTTGTTACCAAAATTATTCCTACCAACAAAATTCACATCCATAGATTCATTATTATTCTCAATCAAAGTAGACAAGGGCATATCATTAGGATCAGAAGAAACACTCTTAGTAGCAAATAATTTCATAAGTTCATCCATCTTTCCACTCAAAACATTAATTTCTTCTATCGCATGCACTTTTTTATTAGTAGATCTTTCAGTGTGCCATTGAGAATAATTAACCATAATATTATCTAGGATCTTAGTAGCTTCTCCTAAAGTGATTTCCATAAAAGTGCCTCCCGTGGTCGAATCTAAAAAATTTCTAGAAGCAAAATTCAATCCGGCATAAAAAATTTGTATAATCATCCACAAATTCAAACCATGAGTGGGGCAATTACGTATCATTAATTTCATCCTCTCCCAAGCTTGTGCAACATGTTCATGATCAAGTTGCTTAAAATTCATAATATCGTTTCTAAGAGAGATGATCTTAGCGGGAGGAAAATACTTAGAGATAAAAACATATTTGCACTTGTTCCAAGAATCAATACTATTTTTAGGCAAAGATGAAAACCAAGCTTTAGCACGATCTCTAAGCGAAAAAGGAAATAGCTTCAATTTAACAATATCATTATCAATATCTTTCTTCTTTTGCATATCACACAAATCAACGAAGCTATTTAGATGAGTAGCGGCATCTTCACTAGGAAGGCCGGCGAATTGATCTTTCATGACAAGATTCAGCAAAGCAGCATTGATTTCACAAGATTCAGTATCGGTAAGAGGAGCAATCGGAGTGCTAAGGAAATCATTATTGTTGGTATTGGTAAAGTCACATAATTTGGTATTATCTTGAGCCATCGTGACAAGCAAGCAATCCAACACACGAGCAAACAAAAAGCAAGCGAAAAAAAGGCGAACGGAAAAGAGAAGGCGAATAAAACGGCAAGGGTGAAGTGGGGGAGAGGAAAACGAGAGGCAAATGGCAAATAATGTAATGCGGGAGATAAGGGATTGTGATGGGTACTTGGTATGTTGACTTTTGCGTAGACCTCCCCGGCAACGGCGCCAGAAATCCTTCTTGCTACCTCTTGAGCACTGCGTTGGTTTTCCCTTGAAGAGGAAAGGGTGATCCAGCAAAGTAGCGTAAGTATTTCCCTCACTTTTTGAGAACCAAGGTATCAATCCAGTAGGAGGCTACGCGCGAGTCCCTCGTACCTACACAATACAAATAAATCCTCGCAACCAACGCGATAAGGGGTTGTCAATCCCTTCACGGTCACTTATGAGAGTGAGATCTGATAGATATGATAGGATAATATTTTTTGGTATTTTTGTGATAAAGATGCAAAGTAAAATAAAAGCAAAGTAAAAAAGCAAAGGAAATAACTAAGTGTTGGATGATTAATATGATGAAGATAGACCCGGGGGCCATAGGTTTCACTAGTGGCTTCTCTCAAGAGCATAAGTATTTTACGGTGGGTGAACGAATTACTGTTGATCAATTGACAGAATTGAGCATAGTTATGAGAATATCTAGATATGATCATGTATATAGGCATCACGTCCGAGACAAGTAGACCGACTCCTGCCTGCATCTACTACTATTACTCCACTCATCGACCGCTATGCAGCATGCATCTAGAGTATTAAGTTCATGAAAACAGAGTAACGCCTTAAGCAAGATGACATGATGTAGAGGGATAAATTCATGCAATATGATAAAAACACCATCTAGTTATCCTCGATGGCAACAATACAATACGTGCCTTGCTGCCCCTACTGTCACTGGGAAAGGACATCGCAAGATTGAACCCAAAGCTAAGCACTTCTCCCATTGCAAGAAAGATCAATCTAGTAGGCCAAACCAAACTGATAATTCGAAGAGACTTGCAAAGATAACCAATCATACATAAAAGAATTCAGAGAAGATTCAAATATTGTTCATAGATAATCTTGATCATAAACCCACAATTCATCGGTCTCAACAAACACACCGCAAAAAGAAGATTACATCGAATAGATCTCCACGAGAGAGGGGGAGAACATTGTATTGAGATCCAAAAAGAGAGAAGAAGCCATCTAGCTACTAACTATGGACCCGAAGGTCTGAGGTAAACTACTCACACTTCATCGGAGAGGCTATGGTGTTGATGTAGAAGCCCTCCGTGATGGATGCCCTCTCCGGCGGAGCTCCGGAACAGGCCCCAAGATGGGATCTCCTGGGTACAGAAGGTTGCAGCGGTGGAATTAAGTTTTTGGCTCCGTATCTGATCGTTTGGGGGTACGTAGTTATATATAGGAGGAAGGAGTTCGTCGGTGGAGCAACAAGGGGCCCACGAGGGTGGAGGGCGCGCCCTGGGGGGTGGGCGCGGCCCTCTACCTCGTGGCTTCCTCTTTTGTTTCTTGACGTAGGGTCCAAGTCTCCCGGATCATAATCTTCCTAAAAATCACGTTCCCAAAGGTTTCATTCCGTTTGGACTCCGTTTGATATTCCTTTTCTGCGAAACTCTGAAATAGGCAAAAAACAACAATTCTGGGCTGGGCCTCCCGTTAATAGGTTAGTCTCAAAAATAATATAAAAGTGAATAATAAAGCCCAATAATGTTCAAAACAGTAGATAATATAGCATGGAGCAATCAAAAATTATAGATACGTTGGAGACGTATCACCCCCACGCTCAGAAGCTGGCCTCGCCTCTCTAGGGAGGACTAACTGCAAGATCTATTACACGGGTCGAGGCGGAGGTGCACGCAGAGGAGGAAGTGGTTGGTGTTGGGGAAGGAGAGTGGTACTAGGGCGAAGAGAGGGTCGCGAGGGAAATGCACAGCTTTTTCTCGTATTTTCACAGAAGATAGGCCCTATTTTTGGCACGAGACACAAGACGAGGTCGTAAGAAACCAGGTTTAAAAAAAAAAGGTCGCAAGAAACCACCGTGGCTGACTGGCTGGCTGGCTGGCATGAGTCTATTACCGGAAAGCGCAACAGTGGTGGTGCCCTTCTCCTTCCCAGGTGGCGGCGGCGATAAGGGCGATTCTCAAGGAGTGGTCAGGGGTGTGAGATGAGGATGGTCATGCAAAACGGCACCCATCAATGCGACCTTCCCCCTGCAGCCTTTGCATATTTTGGCAATCATCCGGACGGTGGGTCGGCCGGACTGGTTGTCTTGTTCCGGCAAAGGCCAAACTGAAAACAACGCGGACGGCCGAGAGCTCGGTGGAGAACCGCAGGCCCGCAGTACGTGAGGGCGCCCGCAGTACGTGAGGGGCATCGCTTCTCAATGGCAACAACCCCGGGAATCGCAATAGAAATAAGTGAGGAGGTGTGTGGGGCCCATGGCCCTGCTTAATTTACCTGGCCGTGCGAGCGACCTCGCAAACTTTGGTAGTAGCTTGTTCCCCATGAAACCCAGCATACGGCTGGCTGGGCATGCTAGCCGTTTAGTGTGCGCACGGCTGGCTGGTGCGTACACGACCACAGTGGTCTGTGATGGCGTCAGAAGAGCCCTTGCTGATAATCTAGAGTACACAGCATGTGACAAGTAGATCAAGCACCGGGCAGGTGTGTTCAAGTCCCAGTTAGCAGACTTTGCACTGAATGCCTCACATTCACTGGTCTCAAACCAAAACCAACCTGAAAGATCATAGCCAAGAACTTGAATTTGTAATTTCAAGGTCCGGAACACACACCAGTCATTGCATACTTTGTATTAATACTGATTTTAGACCGAAGTATATCACAGTTCACACCCACCAACAGCATGCTTGTCCTGAACTTAAGTCTGTAGCATGTTAATTCGCAGCTAATTTGTACAGTCTATTCACATGTCATTGCATGTTGTTTAGCTATAATTTCTGATTTTTTGGATTAGTTTTTTGACCACATGTTCGCTACAAGTTTGTACGAGGGTAGTTTCTAGCTAATTTGCGCGAGCCGCTTACATCTCATTACCTGATTTGTGAGTAATGTGTTAGCGGCGCGTTGTCACATATTCATTCCAGACTTATTAGCACACCATCTGCTCATTAT
This sequence comes from Triticum aestivum, assembly GCF_018294505.1. Lineage (NCBI taxonomy): Eukaryota > Viridiplantae > Streptophyta > Magnoliopsida > Poales > Poaceae > Triticum > Triticum aestivum. Next base: position 184,200,862 of record NC_057796.1, read on the forward strand.
ATTGGAACATCCAGCCACGATGTTAGTTCCGCTTCATACTATTATTTGTAGCTTCATGTTGATATTCATTTTTGTTATCTTTAACCTTCTTAGTAAGTTAGCACTAGAAACATGACTTATATTCTAGATAAATATAGTGGTTGAACAATTGATCTGTGGAGACCCCATCACCCCATCAATGTCAACCTTTTACCAATTTGTTGACAATGAATTACAACTTTTGGTTTGTATGGATGTTTTGTGCATAGCAAAATGAATATAAATTTGTGGCTAGGTGTTGTTCTGCTTTATTACATTTTCTGGAAAAACATGTTGTGATTATTTACCTTCCATAAACTCTAGGGAAGTTGGATTTCATTGCATAGGCTTTTCAACTTTTGCACTTTGCGGGAATATTGCGACCACAAAACACACAGAGCGAGAGGATAAGCGGCAACACGGATGGGGGCCGTGTTGAAATAGAGGACGTGGACCTGTGTGTTGGTAGAGCCGAGGGGAAGGGTGTTACCTCATCTTATGGGTATGTAGGTATGATTTTTTTCTCCCGTTGCAACGCACGGGCATGTTTGCTAGTCTTACTCAAAACGTGCAATGGTGATGAGTGCTAAAATCCTTAACGAATCTACCATAGAAACCGGCTAGACCAAGGAAGCTACGCACTTGTTGCAAGTTGGTTGGTTGTGGCCAAGTTTTAATAAAATCAATTTTAGCTTCATCGACTTGAACACCCTTAGAAGACACAACAAAACCCAAGAAAACAAGCTTGTCAACACCTAATGTGCATTTCTACATAATAGAATAAAGTCACTAATTTCAAAGAGTTTGCAAAATGGCCCTAAGATGGGTGACATGATCTTCTAGAGATTCACTAAACAAAAGTATATCATCAGAGTAGACCACAACAAATATGCCAATGTATTTGCTAAGAATGTAATGCATCACACACATGAAAGTGCTAGGTGCTTCGAATAAGACCATAGGCATGACTAACCACTCATACAAGCCAAACTTGGTTATAAAAGCGGTTTTCCATTCATCATCCTCTTGAATGCGAATTTGGTAATAGCCACTTTTAAGATCAATTTTTGAGAAAATGGTGGCTCCTCTAAGCTCATCTAGCATACCGTCAAGGTGCGGAATGGGATGCCTATAGCGAACGGTGATAGCAATTATGGGACGACAATCAAAACACATGTGAAAAATACCATCTCTCTTAGGCACAAGAATGACCGGAATGGCACAAGGACTTAAACTCTCATGTGCATGCCCATTGTCATTGAGTTGTTGTACTTGCCTTTGTATTTCCTTGGTTTCTTCGGGGTTGACGCGGTATGGTGCCTTCATCGGTAAAGGTGCGTCAGGGATGAGATCGATGCGGTGTTCGATGCCACAAAGTGGAGGTAGTCCGGGTGGTAGCTCATCGAGAAATACATCCGCGAACTCCTGCAATAATTAGACAACACTAGAGCTAGATGGTGAGAGGTGTTAGTTCGTGTTGCTTCGTCTTTGCACACTAGGACATAATGAAGAACACTTGATGGGCGCTCACACACATCTCTCATATCTCTTTTGGTGGCTAAGAGTACTAAGTTTTTCTTGACGCTCATCGTAGAGGCACTCAATTTTAGCTTGTGGCACTCACTCTCTTTTTGGTGGCTCGCTCTCTCACTATTCTCTCCATGACGGGTGGATGCTTGCTTGTCGGCGATCGCTTGACTTGGTGACATGGGTCGTAGCACGTACTCCTTTCCCTTCATCTTGAAGCTATAGTGATTGGTTCGCCCATTGTGGATGGCGCCGCAGTCGAATTGACAAGCTCGTCTAAGTAGGAGGTGGCAAACGGACATGGGAACCACATCACACTCCAATGTGTCTTCGTATGCTCCAATCTTGAAGGAGACTTGAACGGTGTGCTCCCCTTGAATGGTGCCGGGGTCACTAAGCCATTGGACCTTATAGGGACGAGGATGCTTCATCTTGAACAATTGTAGCTTGGAACATAGCTCTTCACTTGCTAAACTGTGGCAACTTCCTCTATCGATGATGACCTTCACGGAATGACCATGGATGCCTGCTTTGGTGTGGAAGATGTGGCAATGTTAGTCTTCATCTTGTTGGTGTTGAAGTGTCAAGACCTTGGAGACAACAAGAGCGGGGATTGAATCATTGTCACAAAAGACTTGGTCATCTTCCTCTTCATGCACTCGTCGGTGCATTGCCACGTGCTCAAGTGCTTCCATTTCTTCCTCACTCATGGAGTCATAGGTGTCGTCGTCGTTGGCGATTATGGTGCATCGAGTGGGACACTCAAATGTCTTGTTGCCTCGGCCTTGGCATGTGAAGCACTTGATGGAACTTGTCTTGACGGTCTCATCCGTTGGAGTAGATGATGATGCAGCTCTCGACTTGAGATTCCTAGTAGTAGGAGGACAAGTTGAAGGTGTCGAAGTTTTCTCAAAACTTGACTTGTCGCTGTTGCTCGATGTAGGTTTCTTTGAGGTAGAAGGCGTCGTAGTAATTGAAATTTGATTTTATGAACACTAGGTCTTGGAAGAGTACTTGGCGTACTTGTAGTCGTCTTGCACTTGTCGCTCCGCCTTGGTAGCTTGGTGCACTAGCTCGAGGAGGTTCAAGTACGGCTGGAAATCCGCAATCTTCTTGATAGGATGGTTGAGTCCATTCAAGAATCGTGCCATTGTTTGCTCCCCATCTTCCGTGACGTTGGCTCGAATCATGGCAATCTCCATCTCCTTGTAATACTCTTTAGCGGACTCTGTGCCTTGCTTGAGTAGTTGAAATTTCTTGAATAGGTCGTGGCTATAGTACGTGGGTACAAAAGCGTGCTCGCATGACATCCTTCATTTGATTCCATGTTGTGATGGGCGGGTCACCTTTTGCTTCTCCTCGCTCAATGACTTGCTCCCACCAAATGACGACATGGTCTTGGAACTCAAGCGATGCCATGCCAATCTTCTTTTCTTCTTCATAGTTGTGTAGACGAAAGATCTTGTCGACCTTCGATGCCCATGAAAGGTAGTCTGCGGGATCATTGCTTCCGGAGAACCAAGGCATGGTGAACATGAGGTTGCTACAGCATTGTTCTTCAATGCGTACGGGTCGATTGTGAAGGCATTGTTTCCATGGTTGAGTGATAGAGGCAAAGGTGTCCCGTCTTTCGATGAGATGGTGGCTATCGTTTTGGAGGAAGTCGACTTTGACGATCGGACTACGAACGTGCGAGGACGTCGCGCCTTAGCAATCGCTAAACCATCTCCGAGAGGTTATTGACCACGCTGGAGCACGATCAACCTGACCACGAAGGTCTGTTTCCTGCAGGAAAACAAAGAACAAGCAAGAAACTAAGATTGCAATCTGGATATTGCGAATATAAGAGGAAAGCTTTATTGATCAAGGTGGGGTTCTGTGACGCCTTTGTCTGGTCGTTGAACACAAACGAAGTACGCGAAGTTGCAGCTATGGTGAACTTTAATCTAAACAAAACCCAAAGTCTAAACGACGCCCTAAGGGCTGTATATATGGAGGAAGAGGGGGGATTTCGTGGCCCTTGGAGGAGGGGTCCGAAACCAACCCTAACTCTTGTTTCCCCACACATACGGACTCTAAAAACAGCCTATACTTAAGTATTTCGAAATTACATGGGCCTGGCCCAATAATAAGGTGACGCAGCACCTAGAATAGCCTCTGGACGAAATTTATGAAGTGGCATCTTGTATATTTCGTCCAAGGCTTCATGCGCTCCTTATGGTGGCTTCAAAGTCCTGAAATCATCACTTGTAACTCCGTTCTTGTTCCCCTTGCGCATGCCATCATCTCCATGCTTGGTCTTGCTCCAGTGTTCATCCCTCTTATCCATGCCAGGCCCTTCATTTGTAAGCAAAACAAATGTATCCAATTTAGGCAGCATCATATTCTCATGAACATTAGAATCATTACCAAGAAACGAAAGTACCTGATAATTTAATTGGCGTGCGCGAGCTCTAGTAATTGGTCCAGTATATGTAGCAGTAGGGGCTGTGGGTGTAACAATGGTATTGATGTCCTCATCATCCTCCCCTTCTTGAAATGAAGTCGTCCTCGACGGAAGCTCATCTTCCTCACCCAAATAAGGCTTCAAATCTGCAATGTTAAAAGTGGGACTAACCCCAAAATCTGCAGGCAGCTCAAGTTTATATGCATTATCATTTATTTTCTCTAACACCTTAAAAGGACCATCAGCACGTGGCATTAGCTTTGATTTGCGCAAATCAGGAAATCTATCCTTACGCAAATGTAACCAAACAAGATCTCCAGGTGCGAACACAACATGTTTTCTACCCTTATCTCTAGCAAGTTTATATTTAGCATCCATACGCTCAATGTATTCCTTAGTTAACTCATGCATTTTTTAAATCAATTCAGCACGTTGTTTAGCATCAAAATTAACCTTCTCCGAAGATGGAAGAGGCAACAAATCAATAGGTGCACGAGGTAGGAAACCATACACAATTTCAAAAGGGCACATCTTAGTAGTAGAATGCAATGAACGATTATAAGCAAATTCAATATGAGGCAAGCATTCTTCCCACATTTTTTTTATTATTCTTCAAAACAGCCCTAAGCATAGTAGACAATGTTCTATTGACTACTTTAGTTTGTCCATCAGTTTGGGGATGACATGTAGTACTAAAAAGCAGTTTAGTCCCCAACTTAGCCCATAAACATCTCCAAAAGTGGCTAAGAAATTTAGTATCACGATCTGAAACAATAGTATTTGGCACACCATGCAAGCGAATAATTTCACGAAAGAACAAATCAGCAACATTAACAGCATCATCGCTTTTATGACATGGTATAAAGTGTGCCATTTTCGAGAACCTATCCACGACAACAAATATGCTATCCCTCCCCTTCTTTGTTCGAGGTAAACCTAAAACAAAGTCCATAGATATATCCTCCCAAGGAACACTAGGTACAGGCAAAGGCATATATAAACCATGAGGATTGAGTCGTGACTTAGCTTTTTGACATGTAGTGCAGCGAGCAACAAAACGCTCAACATCCCGTCTCATCTTTGGCCAAAAGAAATGTGTAGCAAGTATACCCTCCGTCTTCTTCACGCCAAAGTGTCCCATTAATCCTCCTCCATGCGCCTCCTGCAACAACAAAAGACGAACGGAGCTAGCTGGAATGCATAGCTTGTTAGCACGAAACACAAATCCATCGTTAACGACGAACTTGTTCCATGTTCTCCCTTCTTTACAATTCTGCAATACATCTTTAAATTCAGCATCATGCACATATTGATCTTTGATGGTCTCCAAACCAAATATTTTAAAGTCAAGTTGTGAAAGCATAGTATAACGACGAGACAATGCATCAGCAATAACATTTTCTTTACCCTTCTTGTGTTTAATGACATAAGGGAAAGTCTCAATGAATTCAACCCATTTAGCATGTCTACGGTTCAGTTTTGCTTGACTTTTAATGTGTTTCAAAGATTCATGATCAGAATGTATAACAAATTCTTTGGGCCATAAATAATGTTGCCATGTTTCTAAGGTCCGAACAAGAGCATATAATTCTTTATCAAAAGTAGAATAGTTCAGACTAGGCCCACTCAATTTTTCAGAAAAGTATGCAACAGGTTTGCCATCTTGTAATAACACACCTCCTAATCCAATTCCACTAGCATCACATTCAAGCTCAAAAGTCTTATTAAAATCGGGAAGTTGGAGTAAAGGAGCATGTGTCAAGTTATCTATCAATACCGTGAAGGTTTCTTCCTGTGCGGTACCCCAATCAAAAGGCACATCCTTCTTTGTAAGCTCATTGAGAGGTGCAGCAATGGTGCTGAAATCTCTCACAAAACTCCTATAGAAACCAGCGAGGCCAAGGAAACTCCTCACTTGTGTGACCGTTTTGGGCTGCGGCCAACTCTCAATAGCTTCAATCTTGGCTTTATCAACTTCAATTCCCTATGGAGTAACAACATAGCCAAGAAAAGATACTCGGTCGGTGCAAAAGGTGCACTTTCCAAGGTTACCAAACAAACGTGCATCACGTAGAGCAATAAAAACAGCACGTAAATGTTCCAAATGTTCCTCCAAAGATTTACTATAAATCAGTATATCATCAAAATATACTACCACAAATCGTCCAATGAAAACACGTAAAACTTCGTTCATTAATCTCATGAAACTACTAGGTGCATTAATTAACCAAAAAGGCATGACTAACCACTCATATAAACCAAACTTAGTGTTAAATGCAGTTTTCCATTCATCTCCCAATTTCATACGAATTTGATGGTATCCACTACGCAAATCAACTTTGGAGAAAATTGTAGAGCCGCTCAATTCATCAAGCATATCATCTAGCCTAGGAATAGGATGACGATAATGAATAGTAATATTATTAATGCCTCTACAATCAACACACATACGCGACGTACCATCCTTTTTCGGCACTAGTATGATAGGAACAGCACAAGGACTAAGAGATTCGCGTATATAACCTTTGTCAAGCAGCTCCTGTACTTGACGCATAATCTCCTTCGTCTCCTCTGGATTGGTACGGTATGGTGCACGGTTGGGAAGCGATGCACCGGGAATTAAGTCAATCTGATGCTCAATCCCTCGAATAGGTGGTAATCCCGGTGGCACGTCTTGTGGAATGACGTCAGCGAACTCCTGCAAAATGTTAGTAACAGCAGGAGGCAAAGAGGAAGGCACGTCCTGGAATGAAAATAATGCCTCTTTGCACACAAAAGCATAGCAAATAGATTTGCTAAAATCTAGCTCATCAATATCAGATTTGGTGGCAAGTAAACATGCACTTTTCAATTTAATTTCAGAAGCAACACTAGATGGTTTATTATCAGGCTTCATTTGTTGCTCAAATTCTTTTGCCACAGTCTGATTTTCACTCTTATTTTTCTCTTGTTTTGCTTTATTAGCTCTATTAATATCATCTTTCAAAATGGAATCAGGAGACATAGGAAGCAAAGTAATATGTTTATCCTTATGAACAAGAGTATACTGATTGTTTCTACCATGGTGTACAGAATTTTTATCAAATTGCCATGGTCTACCAAGTAATAAGGAACATGCTTGCATAGGTACCACATCACAATCAACATAATCAGCATATGTAGAGATACTAAAATGCACACGAACAGTACGTGTTACCTTAACCTTGCCGCTGTTGTTGAACCATTGGATGTAGTAAGGATGTGGATGTGGTCTTGTGGTGAGAGATAGCTTCTCCACCATCTCCATGCTAGCCAAGTTGTTGCAGCTCCCTCCATCTATGATGACGCGAACAGAACGTTCCTTCACAACTCCCTTTGTATGGAACAAATTATGCCTCTGATTTTGCTCAGCTTGTGTAACATGCACACTCAAAACACGTTGAGCAACTAAACATTCATACTTGTTAGCATCTTCAGGAGCCATATATCGCGTCTCATGTTCAGAATCATCTCCACCGTGTTCTTCACGTGTAATAAGAGCCAAAGTCTCCTCATCATAGTCACTAGCGGACTCATACCCACCATCCTCAGTAGCAATCATCACACGCTGAGATTTGCATTCTCTCGCATAATGACCTCTTCCCTTACAACGACGACAAATAATATCACTTGTGTGCCCTGTTGATGCCATGGAAGAAGAAGAGATCTGTATAGGCCCGACAGGTGTGCTCTTGGTAGATAGTGGTGGTTGTGCCTGCTTTCTTGTATCACGACTGGAGGTGGCAGCTGATGGAGGTGCTGATGCAGTAGAATGTGTGAAAGTAGAGGATGCACGCGCTGTCCATGAAGAAGGTCGACCTGCGGAAAAGTTAGTTCGTACCAATGCATGTCGATCCTGCACTTCACGTTCAGCTTTACAAGCAAGATGGAATAAACGAGTGATATTATTATACTCCTTATACTCTAGAATGGTCTGAATCTCTCTATTTAATCCACCCATAATCCATGCAAGCATAGCTTCATTATCCTCAACAATACCACATCTAATCATGCCAGTTTGTAATTCCTGATAATATTCCTCTACATATTTTGTCCTTGTCTTAAACGCTGCAATTTTTGAAGTAATTCACGTTGATAATATGGTTGAACCCAACAAGTACGCATAGCAGTTTTCAAAGCGGCCCAAGTAGTTGGAATATTATTCTGATATAATCTACGATGTTCAGACCACCACGCACAAGCAAAACTAGTGAAAGCACAAAGTGCAGCAGCAACACGTCTCTCCTCGGGATATTCTAAACATGTAAAACGTTGTTCGGTTTCTAACTCCCAAGTAAGATATATATATCAGGAACGTATCTACCCTCAAATGGTGGAATATTCAATTTCAGTTTAGGGAGATGGTCATGATCTCGTACCTGAGGGGGTGGTGCAGCCCAACCATTGCAATTATTTGCATGTGGACGACCTGGTGGTTGTGGTGCTGGTGGTTGCACGTAGTTCTGATTTTGTTCAACCTCATCCTCGTAATCTCCCGCATAATCATCCTCCTCCTCATCAGCAGCAGGAGCCACAAAAGTATCAACAACAGCACCAACAGTTTGGCCAGGCTCAAGAGGGACACGGCTCGCTCGGCGGAGGGCTGTTTTGCGACGTGGAGGTAGTCGTTGTTGTTGTTGATGTTGTGGCAGAGGTGCGGCAGGTGCAGCCGGTGGTGGCTGTGGAAGACGCGCAAGCACTTCATTAAATTTGTTATCGAGCTTCGTTTCGAACGTCTTTTCAAAGCCAATTATCTTATCCATGGCCTCTTCGAAATTGTTCAGCACATCTTGCACCTGTTCAGTCATCATTTGCTGAAATTTATCATGCAACTCCTTATTCGTCATGTTCTCCCAGTCAGTCTCGTCGACTTGTGATCCTGCCATGGTTAGCAGCAATAGAAACACACAAGAATATGATCCTACATACTACTAGAAAATGGTGGTGGTGGGGCGTCACAAATCTGTCAAGCAAATCTCAAATTCTTACCAGTTCTTACCAAGCAGCAGGTGGTGATCGGCAACCGTTGTAGTCAAAACTCTCAAAGCTTGGATAGAGCGATTACCAGGGAGAGTCAAACGCACGACGTAGATGTATGTGGAGCTGGAAGGCTTATAATATGATAGCAAAAAGGGTCAGCAATAATCAATTCAGAGATGCAAAGTTGAATAAACGCTCAACGATGGTATTGTGCTGGTCCTAGGCTAGACCGTACTAGAGACGCGAGCCTAGAACACGAACAAAATCACGGCGCGACACGTAAACAAGGGAAAGCACACTCTGAATTTTTGTGCTCTTTTTTGTACTCTTTTTTTGCGCTCCTTTTTTTTTGCGTAAAATCACTATAATGTCGAGTGTCTCAAAACTCTTCCCAAGTCAAACTAACAGGATAGGCACGAAATTTTTTTGACAATTTTTTTCGGAAATCAGGGCAGCGACGACGAAAAAGTGTGGCAAAAAATCACTATGATGGCGAGTGTCTCAAAACGCTCCGTGGGACCTAAAAATAGGATAGGGAAAAAATATTTTTGATCGCCGAAATTTTGGCCTAAAAACTGCCCGGGGATCTCCAGATTTTTTTTCCCGAAACCTACTCAGGCAAGAAAACACGAAACGAAAACTAGATGGATCTCGAAAACAAACCTAATATGAAAAGGCTCGGATTGGTGATGAACAGGCAGATGTATATGTGGACTCGGATTGGCGGTGGACAGGTAGATATATATGTGGACTCGGATTGGTGGTGGACAGGCGGATGTATATGTGGACTCAGATTGGTGGTGGACAGGCGGATGTATATGGCAGCGGTAAGGAGTATGTTGGTGCGGCGGCGGCGTGACAACTTGTGAACAGAACTAGAAACTCTGAAGAACCAGACGCTAAGACCAGCAACTTGACACGACGATGCAACCGCAAATTCAACAAAGCAAATACAGAAAAGATTATGCAAAGGCTCAGATTGGTTCGGATAGGATGAACTAGCCCTAAATTTTTTTTGTGTGGCTTTTTCGTGGACTGTAGGTATGAAGAACAGACTCGATCTAAACAACCAAAAACTGTAAAATCTCACCGAGCAACCTGGAAATCTGATACCACTTGATAGAGGCAAAGGTGTCCCATCTTTCGATGAGATGGTGGCTATCGTTTTGGAGGAAGTCGACTTTAACGATCCGACTACGAACGTGCAAGGACGTCGCGCCTTAGCAATCGCTAAACCAACTCCAAGAGGTTATTGACCACGCCGGAGCACGATCAACCTGACCACGAAGGTCTGTTTCCTGCAGGAAAACGAAGAACAAGCAAGAAACTAAGATTGCAATCTGGATATTGCGAATATAAGAGGAAAGCTTTATTGATCAAGGTGGGGTTCTGTGACGCCTTTGTCTGGTCGTTGAACACAAACGAAGTACGCGAAGTTGCAGCTATGGCGAACTTTAATCTAAACAAAACCCAAAGTCTAAACGACGCCCTAAGGGCTGTATATATGGACGAAGAGGGGGGAATTTCGTGGCCCTTGAGGGAGGGTCCGAAACCAACCCTAACTCTTGTTTCCCCACACATACGGACTCTAAAAATAGCCTATACTTAAGTATTTAGAAATTACATGGGCCTGGCCCAATAATAAGGTGATGCAGCACCTAGAATAGCCTCTGGACGAAATTTATGAAGTGGCAACTTGTATATTTCGTCCAAGGCTTCATGCACTCCTTATGGTGGCTTCAAAGTCCTGAAATCATCACTTGTAACTTCGTTCTTGTTCCGCTTGCACATGCCATCATCTCCAGGCTTGGTCTTGCACCAGTGTTCATCCCTCTTATCCATGCCAGGCCCTTCATTTGTAAGCAAAACAAATGTATCCAATTTAGGCAGCATCATATTCTAATGAACATTAGAATCATGACCAAGAAATGATGTACCTGATAATTTAATTGGCGTGCGCGAGCTCTAGTAATTGGTCCAGTATATGTCGCTGTAGGGGCTGTGGGTGTAACAATGGTATTGATGTCCTCGTCATTGAGCTTCTTCGACCGCTTTTTGCACGTGCTCCACTTGATTAGATTGACATTGAGGACGTGGGATTCTTGCACGGTTCCTGATGCGGAGCTTCCCTCGACCATCCCCATGGACATTCCATCAAAACCACAAGCACAAAGAGGACCAATGACAAGAGCACGCGCATGTGCCATCGAAACCGAGGTTAACTCTTTCCTCCCGAGTTTCGTTCGGATTCACACGTGAATTGGGTCCTACCTCAAACGAAGATGTTATGCACTCTTGGGTACCAAGGAGATGATCGTAAGAATGTGAGGACGGAGACACAAGCATTTACGGAGCAAGATAAGGAAGAGGGGAACGAGAAGAACAAAGGAACGGAGTTCCTGGACACTCCGGGTGCTCGGGCCCTTTACCCCCGGGTGTCCGGCCGCCGGCTGGGAACCAGCCCTGGCCACCCTAGGTGCCCGGCCAAGAAGGCCCCGGGTGCATGGCCCCTTGTCTTGGTGCTGGCCTTGGCCACCCCGGGTGCCCGGCCACTACCTGGGCAACACCCCTGCCCGCGTCGGGTGCCTGGCCCCTTTGGCCCCGGGTGCCCAGGTCCCTCTCCAACCTCTAGCCGCTGCCCCGGGTACCTGGGCCCTCAACCCTCGGGTGCCCAGTCCCCCTCCAGCCGGCCCTTTGTCCGGACCAGGTGCCCTGCCATCTTTGCCCCAGGTGCCCGGCCCGCTCCGTGGCGCCTGTCCGTGACCGGTCTGGGTGCCCGGACCCCTTTACCCTAGGTGCCCGGACTCCACCGATTATGCCTGCGCGCAATTAGGTTGAAAAGACCCTTGTACCCATGTTTTCCTCTTATTTCGTCCCTATGCTATAAGTACCCCTCACCTAGCTCATTTTTAGGGTTAGCAAAGTATTTGAGACACATAAGAGAGCTTTGCTCCTTGTATTCCCTCCTCTTGGAGATCAAGACCCCTCTTTGGGAAGAATCCTTATGGATTATCAAGGCCTCCTCTTGGAGAAGATTAACATCAAGACCTCATCTCCTTGGAGTGGGAAGAACTCCTAGTGCTATTTTCCTTGAATTGTTCCAGTATACTTGTGAATCTCATGTATGTTAGTATAGTGGACGTGTGATTTGGGTATGTTTGAGTGATTTATCCCCTTGTGTTCTTGTGTGTTCAACCCTTTCCCCCCTCCAAGTGTGAAAAGATATTCCCTAGGGTGTCACCTACAACATCTTGGTATCATGAGCAAGATTGATTCACATCTTGGAGTCCCTACCCCCCATTTGCTAGCTTGATTTTGTTGTTTTTCGTCCTAATTCGAAAAAACCCACAAAAATAGCCCCAAATTTTTTTCATCAAATTTATTGGATCTTGTGAGATTTGGTTATTTTGGTCCATGGATTTGTTGTTTGGCAACTGGATCTAGCCCCTACCCAATCACCCGTACCCTTCCCACCACGAAATCCACCGAATTTAGCCACTTCCCAAAAAATCTACCGAAATCGGAGACCCCCGGGCACCCACACCTCGATCCCCCGGGGCCTATTTGTCCCTAACCTCCCCGGACACCCCCACCCCGTACCCCTGGGTGTCGGTGTCAAAACCGGCGGATCTCGAGAAGGGGGTCCCGAACTGTGCGTCTGAGGATCGAAGGTAACAGGAGACAGGGACATGATGTTTACCCAGGTTCGGGCCCTCTTGATGGAGGTAATACCCTACTTCCTGCTTGATTATCTTGGATGAATATGGGGTTACAAGAGTTGATCTACCTCGAGATCGTAATGGCTAAACCCTAGATGTCTAGCCTGTATGATTATGATTGCCCCTAAGGACTAAACCGTCTGGTTTATATAGACACCGGAGGGACCTAGGGTGGTACAGAGTCGGTTTACAGAGAAAGGAATCTTCATATCCGAACGCCAATCTTGCCTTCCACGCAAAGGAGAGTCCCATCCGGACACGGGAGGAAGTCTTTTGTCTTGTGTCTTCACGGCCTATTAGTCCAGCCCACGTCACATAGCCTGGACGCCCGAGGACCCCTTAATCCAGGACTCCCTCAGTAGCCCCTGAACCAAGCTTCAATGACGATGTGTCCGGTGCGCAGATTGTCTTTGGCATTGGAAGGCGGGTTCCTCCTATGAACACTTCAAAGTAGTCCTCGAACACAGAAACGTGTCTGGCTCTGCAAAACAGACACCACATACAACCATAACAGGGTACAATTTTTAACAAGTCCCATCTACTGACAAATTTTGTGACGAGACGTTACGTCCCTTGCCTGGTTATTATTTTGAACCGTCTTTCAGCCTCTCGCTCCATGTTACGAGGCGCGGTTTTTATTGGCACATCTTGTCAAAGCAGAGAATGTCCCCTTATCACGGGATTCCTATTAATATGGGCGTGGCTAATCCAACCGTGTCGTTTGCACGATCCCTTGGGAATAGGCGAGCTTTAAGGCCCGTGAGGAGGCGTTCAATATTCCTCGCCTTTATAAAGGGGTACAGACCCGTCTTTATCCCCCACACCTATCTCTTCCTCAGCCTTTCCAGCCTTAAGCTCCCGCGCCCAGGTCTCGATTTCTTTCATTGTTACCAAGCCTTCTAGTTATGTCCAGATGCAGCTCCCAAGGCAGGTGGACGGCCTCCTCGATCACCGAGGAATATATCATGAAGCTCCGGGAGGCGAGGTACCTGACTGCGGAAATCCCCCACAGGCTCCCTACCAAGGGGCAGGTTATCCCCACACTAAAATACGGCGAGAGGGTTGTATTCATCTCTCACTTCCTCTGTGGGCTAGGGTTCGCTCTCCACCCCTTTGTTCGTGGCCTTATGTTCTATTATGGGCTAGATTTTCACGATCTAGCTTCAGACTCCTTTCTTCACATCTCGGCATTTATCGTTATGTGTGAGGCTTTTCTCCGCGTCCCCCCACACTTCGGCCTATGGCTCAAGACCTTCAATGTGAAGCCGAAGATAATCGACGGGGAGCAGGCGGAGTGCGGCGATGCCATGGTGAGCAAGCTCGCCAACACTATCTTGCCAAAAGGCACTTTCACGGAAACTTCCAACTTATGGCAGCGGGAGTGGTTCTATATCACCGAACCCCGCAGTACCAAATGGGCAGCCACGCCTGCATTCCGATCTGGCCCTCCATTACGGCTCGCATCATGGATTAATAAAGGGCTAGACTGGGGATCAACTGATGAAGTGCAGACGCTGCAAACCGTATCCAGAGCATCCTTGATAAGGACACGGCCTCATTAATGTGATACAGGTGATGTTAGTCCGCTTGATCCTTCCGTGCCAGCGACGACCTCTCCGCATGTGGGAGTTCAATCCAGAAGGACCGCGAAACCTTCAGCTATTCTTCGGCACAACGCACAGAGGGATGTGGAAACTATTCTTCAATAGTCGAAAGCAGTGGCCGGACACATCCGAGGACATCGGCCTCGACTGCAACCATCCGGATACCTCGGTAAGCACCCAACTTCTGAATGCAACTCGGTTGATTATCTCATAGCGATGTACTAAGGAACCTATCTTCAACCAGGGCTGGATAAAGAAGGCGGAACGAGTTAGGTGTCCGACTCCACTTCCCGAGGATCCAGCTGATCCTGTGTTAATGAGGATGCTGGCCCTGGCGCCATATCAAATGCTGGCGAATGAGGACAAGAAGAAGAGCAAAAGGGCTGAAGGTGGCCCCTCCGCTCTAAAGGTATACTGGACGCTACGTCCTGGGAGACTGAAGCTCCCTCTTCTGAAGATGAAGATGAAGGGGAAGGAGAAGGTGATGTCCCTTCTCCCCACGGGAAGAAAAGGACTGCCTCCGAAAACTTGGAGGTGGAGGCACCCAAGAGAGGGAAGATATCCCTGTCAGATGGTTCGAGTTTGGAAGCCGATGTTGACGGAGAGCTCCTCTCTAGGGACAAGCCCCTTGCCGAATCGTAAGTGAACAAGGATGCTCTAGACATGTCCCGTTCTTTTCAGTTTGCAAGGGTAACATTTAAACTATATGTTTGAAGTCCGGCCCGCTATCTACCTCAACAGTCCTCCTCATCGAGGGACTTGCCTCCGGAGATGATGGAAAGCGAGACGCCTCCACAAGCTTTCTCGCCCCTAAGGGCGGACGACTTCGAGGTGTCGTCCTGGAGGATCTCCCCTGACCATCCAGCAGCGCGGGGGACAATGAAGATAGCGCCCGAAGGTGATACTTCGACCGTCAAGGGTCCAGGGGAGGCAGCCCCTACGGGGACCAACAATGAGGGCCCCGAACTATCCTGTTTATAGCCAAGGATGACTCTAGGGTCCAGTAAGCGTGCCCCTTTGAAGGGAGTCTGTACTCTCGCAGTAGCCTCCAGGAGTCCGGAGGTGTCGGATACACTAATGGACACATTGCAAAGTGCGTCCATCTCAGAGGAACATCGTACCTTAATGGGTACGGTAGTTGAGAGGATTCTGTCCGCGAGAAGCGGATTGAATGAAGCCTTTACGGGCCTGCTAAGAGGCTTCGAGGTATGCAATGTAGTATCTTTAACCGCTCTTTACATGCAATAATGTGCATGTGTATAGATAGTAGCCCCTGAGACTCTGGTCGGTTTCCACTGGGAGGCGATCAGAGGATCAAAAAGATATGCTCAGGAAGTAACATAATTAATTTGAAAACAGGTTGTTATGTCAACGGCGACTGCCCAAGCTGCGGAAGTTGCAGATTTAAAGCATAAACTTGAGTTAGCTTAAGAGGACATTACTCTTATTAATAGTTGGCTCCACGAGGCACAAGGTATGTTTTCGGGATAGCCCGCTTATGCATGTATAATAGTATGAGCATGAAGCTGAAAATTATACACTGTGACATGCAAAACTGTAGACGGTGCTACCGCGGTTGAGACCCTTCGGGCCGAGCTTGCCCGGGCCAATGAGCAGGCCAGAGTGAGCGACGCGGCTGCCAAGAAGGCGGCTGCTGATTTAAAGGCCGAACAGGCCACTCGGTGCCAGTGCGAGGAGAGAATATCTACCATGGAGCGAGAGCTAAAGGATGCCACTAGCAAATGCAAATCACTTGAGGAGGATAACAAAGCCAAGGCAGCCAAACTCGACAAGGCCTTACTAGAGGCGAGAGAAGCACGGTCCGAGTCTAGAGCGGCTCGGGAGGAGATCCGACAAGCTGGGGAGATAGCGGCTGGTAAGCCCTTTCTTTTACAGACTAAGTTCGGCGACCCGAAGTATCCTCTGCTTAATCAATTGTGGAGTTCTCGAGACGCGTTCTTGGACCTGCTGAAGAGTGTCTCCGACGCGACACAGTTCTTCCAAGCACAGGAAGGACATGCTGCAGAGAAGCTTTTCTGGTCACAATTCAACGTGCCACGGCATCCGGTGTTGCTGAATGAACAGATGGCCCAGTGGGCCGAGCTCCACAAGATCTCCGAAGCTGCCATGAAGGACGTCGTGGCCCGGCTATGGCCGGCTGAACCCATTCCGAATGGTGTGTCGTGTCAAAATCGGCGGATCTCGGGTAGGGGGTCCCGAACTGTGTGTCTGAGGATCGAAGGTAACAGGAGACAGGGAAACGATGTTTACCCAGGTTCGGGCCCTCTTGATGGAGGCAATACCCTACTACCTGCTTGAGTATCTTGGATGAATATGGGGTTACAAGAGTTGATCTACCTCGAGATCATAATGGCTAAACCCTAGATGTCTAGCCTATATGATTATGATTGGCCCTAAGCACTAAACCCTCCGGTTTATATAGACACCGAAGGGACCTAGGGTGGTACAGAGTCGGTTTACATAGAAAGGAATCTTCATATCCGAACGCCAAGCTTGCCTTCCACGCAAAGGAGAGTCCCATCCGGACACGGGAGGAAGTCTTTTGTCTTGTGTCTTCACGGCCCATTAGTCCGGCCCACGTCACATAGCCCGGACGCCCGAGGACCCCTTAATCCAGGACTCCCTCACCGGGTGCCCGCACCCCCTGAATCAGATCAACAACACCTCCGTTTTGGCCATAACTTTCACCCCTGAAGTCCATTTTTTGTGCTCTTTAGCTTGTTTTGTAGCTCTTGACATCCCCTATCCACATATATCATTACCACCACCATTTTCCTCCATCATAATTTTCATCATAAAAGCATCCACCTTCCACATTTGATCAATTTTGAGTTGCGGTTTCCGTTTCCTAAGGTGTTTCGGCTACATAGGAACAGTTTGACATCAACGACACCGCTCTTCACGACCGCATCGACCTTGACATCGACAATGACAACTTCATCCTCATACCAACCTTAAGCAAGGACAGTAACCTCGACAACACTTGGTACATTCCCTTGCGATTGCATTGATAACCCGAGCAAATTTGCGTCACTTACCTATCGAGACTAGCGAGTTGAGAATTGTCGGGCCACGCTCTTCGGGCACCTTAGTGATACGCTTACTCCTCGTAGCTACATTTAGCGTGCAAATCACCTTGCTATCATCTTTGTGCCATAAGTCTCTCTCGTGCATATCTTACATACACTGGTACAAGAGGTGCTAGACAAACGATTTTTAACCCCTTTCCAAAATGGCATTTGGAATCGTCGTCAAGTGAGTGACTACGATAGGGGGGGCGATCCTTCCCACATGACCCAGAAACAGTCAGGGATAGGGAGCCACCCAGACGCTGCTTCCTTGCAACTCGTTTGTGCTTGCATTGCCAACCCGGTCGCTATTCTGTGGTGCTATGTTTACGATGCGCAGCCCATCACAAATGGTTCATGATTATAGAACGTGTATGATAAGCAGACAATCACACACATTCACTTTTCCCAAACCATATGTGATAACTAATTAATTAAGAAGATTAGCTAATCTTCGTACGAGTGTCAGACAGGATTACGAAACGTTGGACCGTCATAACATCGTCGTACATGACAACTATCGCAGACGCTATTCTGTGGTGCAACGTTTACGATGCATACCACATCAGAAACAGTTCATGGTTGTGAATAGTGTACGATAAGGCAACTATCACAAACATTTAGTTTACCCACACCATTTGTGATCTTGTTTGACATCGCACACGCTTTGCAAACGGCAACTATGTGCATGCTTGCACATGTTTCCTCTCCGTGAACCGTGTCGGATTATGGTGTATATCGCAATCGTTTGTGTTTTACCAACCGTGTGCGCCGTAATGACCTGGAGAGCGTAATTTCATCGTAATTTAATTACTGCTATTTTAAATGGTACCGGATTTGAATTTGAATGTATGCTATAGCTTTATTCATATCCATCAGGTTCAAACAACTAATGCATTATTCGATTCATAGGTACATAAGTTCAAGAATTACATAAGAACCAAATAAAGAATGATGAACCACAGTTGTATACTTGTACTATTAAAGACGGTAAAGAAAGAGGCGAAATACATTCTGGTTGCTGAACAAGGTGAAGCGGAATGCCCATATTGTGCCCTCCTCCATGCAGAAGGCACGCACGACTCTAGTCCAAGCCCTTGTGATGGCCGACCGCCCATCCTTCACGGTCTTCATGAAAACATCTAGATAATCATCGTGTTCTGGTAGAAATACTTTAACCTTTGCATGCCCGCAAATCATGTAGTTTGAGAGGTAATCTTGAGCAAACTGCTTTGGGAACCACTGCAAAGGAAAAAGATTTAGACATTGTCATCTAACACAACTCATTATGGGCAGTAAAAAGAAGGCTGCAGAGTTCTTACTTACCATCCCGCAGGTCGCTGTTGTCTTGGATAAAGTGTAAACAAATAGTTTAATTTGCCATCTTTTGACCCATTTTACTAACAATATTTATCAGCTTCCCCACTTGATGGTGGTTCATTGATATCTCATTGCCCCATATGCAGAAAGGGTCGAAGCGCGGATCTTTACCAATGACATATGTACCTAAAAGCACCAAGTTAATATTAGAAGCTAAACAGCAATTGCACAATGATGATGTATTACAACACTCTTTTATAATATCTTATAACATCCAAAATACTCGCATATTACATGAATTAACATCTTATATTATGGGTCAGAAGGAGTTTATTGCATTTTTACAAATTGTCAGCTGATTAACTACTGCTGCATCCATGGGTTAGAGTTTGTTTAAGCTAGTTCGGGCTCAAATAGCCCTAAAGTATATCCAAACATGAGGGCAAGATTGAGCTAATTGCATCTAACCCACCCAAAAAACTATCCCACCCAAGAGGTGCTAATTGGAGCTAGTTCTCCTAGTGCATTTATTGTCAATCTAACCCTGTCATCCAAATGCCTCTTTGGATGGAGTTATTTCAGAGCTAGAAACTAACTCTAACCTTTAGCTAAGTTGTGTATCCAAACATGGATGTGTTTGTTGTTGTTGATGCTGCTACTCTTCTACATATATCTAGACATCATCAGAACATTAAGGTAACACTCTTCCTTGTTGCTATGTGGCCTAGGAGTGCATATTTAGACATTAAGTACAGTACATGTTTCTATGTAGCCTCGGATATATTACATGTGGCCCTAGTTAACCTAACGATAAATGGCTTGTAGATATATTTAGTTAAAAGTCCGGTTCACCGATTAGTCCCTTATCAGCCCCTGGCCTATATGGTACCAGCTAGCGATGTCATGAACAGTGAGTATATATAAGCCATGGGATGAAACTAACCTCGATGGAAAACAACAGTCATTCCCAAAGTTGTCCTGTGTAGGTACATCGAGAGGCATGTTAAGCACAACATGCTAAACATCAACCAAATATATCCATGGCAGACAAAATAATCTCCAAAAGATAGCTTCAGTGTGCAGGTTTAAGCACGCTAGTAAAGCAAAACAAGTGGAAAGGTCTGTTAACTGCAACAGGCCTACCATTTAACAATAAGCAAACATAGTCATTCAAACTGGTATTGTGCCGGTCTAAGTACACTGGTTATTATTAAATAAAAATGGAAAGGCGTGTTAACTACAAGATGCAACAACCAAATGTAGTAATTCATAGTGGTATTGTTGAAACTGGTATTGATGAAATTGAACTGCACCGTTCATACTTGCACATATAGAACATCACGTTGTGAATAACTGGAATGAACAAGGCATACTACAAACAACCAAAGATAGCATTTGAAACTGGACATATGCTAACTACAAACAACCGAACAATCAAAAAACTTTAAAAGAGGCATATGCTAGCTATAACAGACTTAACAACAAGCAAATATATGCATTCCTATCGGTATGTTTAAAACTGGATTGATGAAATGTATTGCACAGTAAATAGTTGCACATATAGAGCATCACATTGTGAACAACTTAAATAAACAAGGCATACTGCAAACAACCAAATATAGCAATTAAAACTGGACATATTCTCACTACACTACAAAAGGGACTCGACAAAACAAATCATGGGCTCCCCCTTGCGAAGAGGCACGGCAAAACAAATCATGGTTTTCCTCACTTGTCACAGATGGGCTCATTCCCATGGGAAGAGCACAGACCCTGGATGCGCTCCATGTTGTCGCAGATGGGCTCCTTCCCCTTGGAAGCGCACAGCTGTAGGGTGCCCTCCCTGATGTCGCAGACAGGCTCTTTCTCCTTGGAAGAGCAGATGGGCTATTTCCCCTTGGAAGAGCCGGAGAGGGTGCCCTCCTCGTGGTCACCATCGATGAGCACCCAAATCACACAAAGCATGGCACTCATAATATTTAATCCTAATCTTAATAGTAGGTTCCCACTCATCATAAAGTTTTCTAGGGATAGAAACTTCCAATTCAAGCTTTTCTTCAAAAGATTGCATCATAGCATCAACGATATGTTTAGTAAAATCTTTTTGATTATAAGCATGAGGAGAATTCAACATGGATTGCAACAAGGAAGTATAATTTATTAAACAACAATTATCATAATTAAATTCCTTGAAATCCAAAAGAGTGGGTTCATTGCTACTTCAAGTTTTGACCTCTCCAATCCCACTTTTATCAATTTTTGCATCAAGATCTAAAACCTCCGAATCATTGGGACGCCTTTTAACTAAAGTTGACTCTTCTCCAGTCCCATCTTTATCAAGATTTATATTGGAAAACAAAGATTCAATAGGAGTTACATCAATCACTTTAAGATCTTCATCTTTATTTAGAGATTCTGGTTTAGCGGCCATCTTATTTACTAAGGTGGCTTGTTTATCAGAAATTTGGCCTACTAAATTTTCAAGATGAGCAAACTGAGATTTCAAACCATAAAATTCCATAGACATATCATCAAGCTCTTCATTCATGTATTCCATAAAACTTTTCTGCTCTTGAGCTAGTTTCTAAAGAAATTATTATGCTCAAATAGAAAATACATGAAGCTCCTAACATTATTTTCAATTTCTTTGAACCTCCTAAAGTGAGGATCAATGTTTTTCGGTTAAGCAATCACGATAAAGCAAGAAATGCAACACACGAGCACACTAAAAGCAAACGAAGAAGACGAACAGAAAAGGGGCGAAGAAAAGGCAAATGTTTTCGAAAATCGTTTTAGAAGTGGGGGAGAGGAAAACGAGAGGCGAATGGCGAATAATGTAATGAAAGAGATGAGAGTTCATGATGGGTACTAGGTATGTCTTGACTTGGCGTAGATCTTCCCGGCAACGGCGCCAGAAATTGGCAAGTTGACGGGAGACAAATCTTGACTCTTGACTTGGCGTAAATATCCCCGGCAACGGCACCAAAAATTCTTCCAGCTACTTCTTGAGCTTGCGTTGTTTTTTCCCTTGAAGAGGAAAGGGTGATGCAGCAAAGTAGATATAAGTATTTGCCTCAGTTTTAGAACCAAGGTATCAATCCAGTAGGAGAAACCGCACAAGTCACCGAATACCTGCAGAAACTATCAAACAACTTGCACCTAACGCGATAAAGGGGTTGTCAATCCCTTCACGGTTACTTGCAAAAGTGAGATCTGATAGAGAAAGATAAACGGTAAAGTAAATATTTTTTGTATTTTTGATTTATAGATCGGAAAGTAAAAGATTGCACAAAGAGTAAATCGAAAACTAATATTATAGATCGGAAACTTGTATGATGGAAAATAGAAACTTATATGATGGAAAATAGACCCGGGGGCCACAGGTTCCACTAGAGGCTTCTCTCATGATAGCAACTAACACGGTGGGTGAACAAATTACTGCCAAGCAATTGATAGAAAAGCACAGAGTTATGATGATATCTAAGGAAATGATCATGAATATATGCATCATGTCCGTGTCAAGTAGACCAAAACGATTCTGCATCTACTACTATTACTCCACACATCGACCGCTATCCAGCATGCATCTAGAGTATTAAGTTCATATAGAACGGAGTAATGCATTAAGTAAGATGACATAATGTAGAGGAATTAACTCAAACAATATGATGAAAACCATCTTTTTATCCTCGATGGCAACAATACAATATGTGCCTTGCTACCCCTACTGTCACTGGGAAAGGACACCGCAAGATTGAACCCAAAGCTAAGCATTTCTCCCATTGGAAGAAAAACCAATCTAGTTGGCCAAACCAAACCAATAGTTCGAAGAGAATTACAAATAATATTCAAAGATAAGCTGATCATAAATCCACAATTCGTCGGATCTCGGCAAACACACTGCAAAAAAGTATTACATTGAATTGATCTCCAAGAACAACGAGGAGAACATGGTATTGAGAGTCAAAGAGAGAGAAGAAGCCATCTAGATACTAGCTACGGACCCGTAGGTCTGTGGTAAACTACTCACGCTTCATCGGAAGGGCAATAGAGTTGATGTAGAAGCCCTCCGTGATCGAATCCCCCTCCGGCAGGGTGCCGGAAAAGGTCCCTAGATGGGATCTCACGGGTACAGAAGGTTGCGGCAGTGGAAAAGTGTTTTCGTGGATGCCTCTGTTGGTCTGGGGATATATGGGAATATATAGGTGCAAGAATTAGGTCAGGAGGTGCACGAGGGGCCCACAAGGGTGGTGGCGTGCCCTACCCCCCTAGGCGCGCCCTCCATCCTTGTGGCCACCTCGTGGATCCTCCGACTTCATCTCCAAGTCTCATGGTTGTCTTCTGGTCCAAGAAAAATCATCGCGAAGGTTTCATTCCGTTTGGACTCCGTTTGGTATTCCTTTTCTGCGAAACTCAAAAACAGGGAAAAAAACAGGAACTGGCACTGGGCTCTAGGTTAATAGGTTAGTCAAAAAAATAAAATAAAATAGCATATTAATGACTATAAAACATCCATAACAGATAATATAATAGCATGGAACAATCGAAAATTATAGATACGTTGGAGACGTATCAAGCATCTCCAAGCTTAATTCCTGCTCGTCCTCGAGTAGGTAAATGATAAAAACAGAATTTTTGATGTGGAATGCTACCTAACATATTTATCCATGTATTTTCTTTATTCTGGCATGAATGTTCAGACCGTAAGATTCAAAACAAAATTTCAATATTGACATATAAACAATAATACTTCAAGCATACTAACAAAGCAATAATGTCTTCTCAAAATAACATGGCCAAAGAAAGCTTATCCCTACAAAATCATATAGTCTGGCTATGCTCCATCTTCATCACACAAAATATTTAAATCATGCACAACCCCGATGACAAGCCAAGCAATTGTTTCATACTTTTGATGTTCTTGAACTTTTTCAACTTTCACGCAATACATGAGTGTGAGCCATGGACATAGCACTATTGGTGGAATAGAAGGTGGTTGTGGAGAAGACAAAAAGAAGGAGATAGTCTCACATCAACTAGGCGTATCAACAGGCTATGGAGATGCCCATCAATAGATATCAATGTGAGTGAATAGGGATTGCCATGCAACAGATGCACTAGAGCTATAAGTTTATGAAAGCTCAAAAAGAAACTAAGTGGGTCTATATCCAACTCGGTTGCTCATCAAGACCTAGGGCACTTTGAGAAAGCCCATCATTGGAATATACAAGCCAAGTTCTATAATGAAAATTCCCACTAGTATATGGAAGTGACAATATAGGAGACTCTCCATCATGAAGATCATGGTGCTACTTTGAAGCACAAGTGTGGTAAAAGGATAGTAGCATTGCCCCTTCTCTCTTTTCTCTCATTTTTTTATTTGGGCCTTCTCTCATTTTTTGGCCTCTTTTTTTTCGTCCGGAGTCTCATTCCGACTTGTGGGGGAATCATAGTCTCCATCATCCTTTCCTCACATGGGACAATGCTCTGATAATGAAGATCATTACACTTTTATCTACTTACAACTCAAGAACTACAACTCGATAGTTAGAACAAAATATGACTCTATATGAATGCCTCCGGCGGTGTACCGGGATGTGCAATGAATCAAGAGTGACATGTATGAAAGAATTATGAATGGTGCCTTTCCCACAAATACGATGTCAACTACATGATCATGCAAAGCAATATGAAAATGATGGAATGTGTCATGATAAACAGAACGGAGGAAAGTTGCATGGCAATATATCTCGGAATGGCTATGGAAATGCCATAATAGGTAGGTATTATGGCTATTTTGAGGAAGGTATATGGTGGGCTTATGGCACCAGCAAAAATTGCGCGGCACTAGAGAGGCTAGCAATGGTGGAAGGGTGAGAGTGCGTATAATCCATGGACTCAACATTAGTCATAAAGAACTCACATACTTATTGCAAAAAATCTATTAGTTATCAAAATGAAGTACTACACGCATGATCCTAGGGGGATACACTGGTAGGAAGAGACCATCGCTCGTCCTCGACCGCCACTCATAAGGAAGACAATAAATAAATAAATCATTCTCCGACTTCATCACATAACGGTTCACCATACGTGCATGCTATGGGAATCACAAACTTTAACACAAGTATTTCTCAAATTCACAATTACTTACTACCATGCCTCTAATATCACCATCTTCATATCTCAAAACAATCATAAGGAATCAAACTTCTCATAGTATTCAATGCACTTTATATGAAGTTTTTATTATATCCCTCTTGAACGCCTATCATATTAGGACTAAATTTATAACCAAAGCAAATTACCATGCTGTTTAAAGACTCTCAAATTAATATAAGTGAAGCATGAGAGTTCATTAATTTCTATAAAATAAAACCACCGTCGTTATCTAAAAAGATATAAGTGAAGCACTAGAGCAAAATTGCCTAGCTCAAAAGATATAAGTGAAGCACATAGAGTATTCTAATAAATAACGATTCATGCGTGTCTCTCTCAAAAGGTGTGTACAGAAAGGATATTCTGGCAAACTAAAAAGCAAAGACTCAAATCATACAAGATGGTCCAAGCAAAACACATATCATGTGGTGCATAAAAATATAGCCTCAAGTAAAGTTACCTATAGGCGAAGACGAAAGAGGGGATGCCTTCTGGGGCATACCCAAGCTTACGCTCTTGGTTGTCCTTGAATATTACCTTGGGGTGCCTTGGGCATCCCCAAGCTTAGGCTCTTGCCACTCCTTATTTCATAGTCCATCAAATCCTTACCCAAAACTTGTAAACTTCACAACACAAAACTAAACAGAAAATCTCATAAGCTCCGTTAGTATAAGGAAATAAATCACCACTTTTGGTACTGTTGTGAACTCATTATTTATTTATACTGGTCTAATATCTACTATATTTGATAGAGGCAAAGGTGTCCTGTCTTTCGATGAGATGGTGGCTATCGTTTTGGAGGAAGTCGACTTTGACGATCCGACTACGAACATGCGAGGACGTCGTGCCTTAGAAATCGCTAAACCAACTCCGAGAGGTTATTGACCATGCCGGAGCATGATCAACCTGGCCACGAAGGTCTGTTTCCTACAGGCAAACGAAGAAGAAGCAAGAAAGTAAGATTGCAATCTAGATATTGTGAATATAAGAGGAAAGCTTTATTGATCAAGGTGGGGTTCTGTGACGCCTTTGTCTGGTCGTTGAACACAAACGAAGTGCGCGAAGTTGCAGCTATGGCGAACTTTAATCTAAAGAAAACCCAAAGTCTAAACAGTGCCCTAAGGGCTGTATACATGGAGGAAGAGGGGGGGATTTCGTGGCCCTCGGGGAAGGGCTCCGAAACCAACCCTATCTCTTTTTTCCCACACATACGGACTCTAAAAACAACCTATACTTAGGTATTTTGAAATTACATGGGCCTGGCCCAATAATAAGGTGACGCAACACCTAGAGTAGCCTCTGGACAAAATTTATGAAGTGGCATCTTGTATATTTCGTCCAAGGCTTCATGCACTCATTATGGTGGCTTCAAAGTCCAGAAATCATCACTTGTAACTCCGTTCTTGTTCCCCTTGCGCATGCCATCCTCTCCATGCTTGGTCTTGCTCTAGTGTTCATCCCTCTTATCCATGCCAGGCCCTTCATTTGTAAGCAAAACAAATGTATCCAATTTAGGCAGCATCATATTCTCATGAACATTAGAATCATTACCAAGAAACAAAAGTACCTAAAAATTTAATTGGTATGCGCGAGCTCTAGTGATTGGTCCAGTATATGTAGCAGTAGGGGCTATGGGTGTAATAATGGTATTGATGTCCTCAATCAATATTCCAACTTTTCCATGGTTCATACCCCCCGATACTACCCATAGATTCATCAAAATAAGCAAACAACACATAGAAAATAGAATCTGTCAAAAACAGAACAGTCTGTAGCAATCTGGATATTTCGAATACTTCTCTAACTCCAATAATTCTAAAAAATTAGGACAACGTAAGAAATTTGTTTATTAATCTTCTGCAAAAAGAATCAGTATTTTATCACGCTTCTGTGTTTTTTAAAAATTCTGGGACTAGGCGCAAAAGTTTCTATTTTTCAGCAAGATCAAATCAACTATCACCGTAAGCTATCCCAAAGGTCTTACTTGGCACAAACACTAACTAAAACATAAAACCACATCTAAACATAGGCTAGATGAATTCTTTATTTCAAAACAGAACCTAAAAGGCAAAAACCAAAATGAAATTGGGTTGCCTCCCAACAAGTGCAATTGTTTAATGCCCTTAGCTAGGCATAAAACACAAATAGATCTAGATATTATCATCTTTGGTGTGCAATCCGTAAGTAGCTCTCATAATAGATTCATATGGCAATTTAATTTTCTTTCTTGGAAAGTGTACCATGCCCTTCCTTAACGCAAATTGAAATCTAATGTTTCCTTCTTTCACATCAATAATTGCACCAATCGTTCTAAGGGAAGGTCTACCAAGAATAATAGGACATGTAGGATTGCAATCTATATCAAGAACAATGAAATCTACGGGCACATAATTCCTATTTGCAACAATAAGAACATCATTAACTCTTCCCATAGGTTTCTTAATAGTGGAATCCACAAGATGCAAATTTAAAGAACAATCATCAAATTCACGGAAACCTAGCACATCACATATAGTTTTTGGAATCGTGGAAACACTAGCACCCAATCAAACAAAGCATGGCACTCATAATCTTTAATCTTAATCTTAATAGTAGGTTCCCACTCATCATAAAGTTTTCTAGGGATAGAAACTTCCAATTCAAGCTTTTCTTCAAAAGATTGCATCATAGCATCAACGATATGTTTAGTAAAAGCTTTATTTTGATTATAAGCATGAGGAGAATTCAAAATGGGTTGCAACAAGGAAATACAATCTATTAAATAACAATTATCATAATTAAATACCTTGAAATCTAAAAGAGTGGGTTCATTGATACTTAAAGTTTTGACCTCTCCAATCCCACTTTTATCAATTTTTGCATCAAGATCTAAAAACTTCGAATCATTGGGACGCCTTTTAACTAAAGTTGATTCTTCTCCAGTCCCATCTTTATCAAGATTTATATTGGAAAACAAAGACTCAATTGGAGTTACATCAATCACTTTAAGATCTTCATCTTTATTTCAGGATCCGGTTTAGCGACCATCTTATTTACTAAGGTGGCTTGTTTATCAGAAATTTGGCCTACTAAATTTTCAAGATGGGCAAACTGAGATTTCAAACCATAAAATTCCTTAGACATATCATCAAGCTCTTTATTCATGTATTCCATAAAACTTTTCTGGTCCTTCATCTTGTTTATAAAGAAATTATTATGCTCAAATTGCAAAGACATGAAGCTCCTAACATTATATTCAATTTCTTCCAACCTCCTAAAGTGAGGATCAACGTTTGTTGGTTGAGCCATCGCGATAAACAAAGAAATCCAACACAAGAGCACAAAAAAGCGAATGAAGAAGATGAACGGAAAAGGGGCGAAGAAAAGGCAAATCTTTTTGAAAATCGTTTTAGAAGTGGGGGAGAGGAAAACGATAGGTGAATGGCGAATAATGTAATGCAAGAGATGAGAGTTTATGATGGGTACTTGGTATGTCTTGACTTGGCGTAGATCTCCCCAACAACGGCGCCAGAAATTGGCAGTTGACGGGAGACAAATCTTGACTCTTGACTTGGCGTAAATCTCCACGGCAACGGCGCCAGAAATTCTTCCTGCTACTTCTTGAGCTTGAGTTGGTTTTTTCCTTGAAGAGGAAAGGGTGATGCAGCAAAGTAGAGATAACTATTTCCCTCAGTGTGAGAACCAAGGTATCAATCCAGTAGAAGACAACGCACAAGTCACCGAATACCAGCAGAAATAATCAAACAACTTGCAACCAACGCGATAAAGGGGTTGTCAAACCCTTCACGGGTACTTGCAAAAGTGAGATCTGATAGAGATAGATAAACGGTAAAGTAATTTTTTTTGTATTTTTGGTTTATAGATCGGAAAGTAAAAGATTGCACAAAGAGTAAATCGAAAACTAATATTATAGATTGGAAACTTGTATGATGGAAAATAGAAACTTATATGATGGAAAATAGACCCGGGGCCATAGGTTCCACTAGAGGCTTCTCTCATGATAGCAAATAATAGGTGGGTGAACAAATTACTACCGAGCAATTGAAAAGCACAAAGTTATGACGAAGGGAATGATCATGAATATAGGCATCATGTCCATGTCAAGTAGACTGAAATATTCTTTATCTACTACTATTACTCCACACATCGAGTGCTATCCGGATTGCATCTAGAGTATTAAGTTCATAAAGAATGGAGTAATGCATTAAGTAAGATGACATGATGTAGAGGAATTAACTCAAGCAATATGATGAAAACCCCATCTTTTTATCCTCGATGGCAACAAATTACGTGCCTTGCTGCCCCTATTGTCACTGGGAAATAACACCGCAAGATTGAACCCAAAGCTAAGCACTTCTCCCATTGCAAGAAAAACCAATCTAGTTGGCCAAACCAAACTGATAGTTCGAAGAGAATTACAAATAATATTCAAAGATAAGCTGATCATAAATCCACAATTCATCGGATCTCGGCAAACACACGGCAAAAAAGTATTACATTGAATAGATCTCCAAGAACATCGAGGGGAACATGGTATTGAGAGTTAGAGAGAGAGAAGAAGCCATCTAGCTAATAGCTATGGACCCGTAGGTCTGTGGTAAACTACTCGCGCTTCATTGGAAGGGCAATAGAGTTGATGTAGAATCCCTCCGTGATCGAATCCCCCTCCGGCAGGGTGCCAAAAAAGGTTCCTCGATGGGATCTCACGGGTACAGAAGGTTGCGGGGCATTGGGCTCTAGGTTAATAGGTTAGTTCCAAAAATAATATAAAATTGCATACTAATGCATATAAAACATCCAAAACAGATAATATAATAGCATGGAACAATAAAAAATTATAGATACGTTGGAGACGTATTAAGCATCCCCAAGCTTAATTCCCGCTCGTCCTTGAGTATGTAAATGATAAAAACAAAATTTTTGATGTGGAATGCTACCTAACATATTTATCCATGTAATTTTCTTTATTGTGGCATGAATGTTCAGATCCGTACGATTCAAAACAAAAGTTTAATATTGAAATAAAAATAATAATACTTCAAGCATACTAACAAGGCAATTATGTCTTCTCAAAATAACATGGCCAAAGAAAGCTTATCCCTACAAAATCATATAGTTTGGCTATTCTCCACCTTCATAAGAAAAAATTATATCATGCACAACCCCCAATGACAAGCCAAGCAATTGTTTCATACTTTTGATGTTCTCAAACTTTTTCAACTTTCACGCAGTACATGAGCGTGAGCCATGGACATAGCACTATAGGTGGAATAGAAGGTGGTTGTGGAGAAGGCAAAAAGAAGTAGATAGTCTCACATCAACTAGGCGTATCAATGGGCTATGGAGATGCCCATCAATAGATATCAATGTGAGTGAGTAGGGATTGCCATGCAACGAATGCACTAGAGCTATAAGTTTATGAAAGCTCAAAAAGAAACTAAGTGGGTGTGCATCCAACTCGCTTGCTCACAAGGACCTAGGGAAATTTGAGGAAGCCTATCATTGGAATATACAAGCCAAGTTCTATAATGAAAATTCCCACTAGTATATGAAAGTGACAATATAGGAGACTCTCTATCATGAAGATCATGGTGCTACTTTGAAGCACAAGTGTGGTAAAAGGATAGTAGCATTGCCCCTTCTCTCTTTTCTCTCATTTTCTATTTGGGCCTTCTCTCATTTTTTTGGCCTCTTTTTTTTCATCTGGAGTCTCATTCTGACTTGTGGGGGAATCATAGTCTCCATCATCCTTTCCTCAAAATGGGACAATGCTCTAATAATGAAGATCATCACACTTTTATTTACTTACAACTCGATACTTAGAACAAAATATGACTCTATATGAATGCCTCCGGCGGTGTACCGGGATGTGCAATAAATCAAGAGTGACGGTCGGATTCTGGTCTCCGCAGACCCTTGATAGGTTCTAACTCTGGGGTGCGTCCGAAGAACTCAACCTCCCAGCCTGCCTACTCGCCGATCTCGTGGCCTAGCTCGACGAACTAGAAGGAAATGGGACAAGGCTATCAGATTCAGGGTTCCGCAGACCCTTGAGAGGTTCGAACTCTGGGGTGCGTGTGAAGAACTCGTCCTCCCTAGTCTGCCTGCTCACCGAATCCACAGCCTAGCTAGACGAACCCAACGAACAAGAGACACAGCAGTTTACCCTGGTTCGGGCCACCTTGCGATATAATACCCTACTCCAGCTTTGTGGTGGATTGCCTTGGGGGGCTAAGGATGAACTAGTACAATGGTGGAATAGTCTTAGGAGGTGAGGTGTTCTTGGGCTCGATGAGCTGGTGGGAGTGAGGTTGGTCCAAATGATCCGTCCTTCACTATGGTGGTGGGTAAGTCCTATTTATAGTGGCCTTGGTCCTCTTCCCAAATATAGGAGGGAAGGGATCCCACAACGGCCAAATTTGAAGGGAGGCAACTAGTACAAGTTATCCTGACAAAAGTTGTCTTCACCTGCAAAAGCCTCTGGTGATGACGCTGTAGTGGGCTCCGCGATGACCTCTGTCCTGCCGTCCTGGCGGTCTTGGTCTTGTTGCACCGATATGGAAACCTTTGCTTGATTCCTCGGGACCCCGCGCCTGTGCTTGCCTCCTTAGCACCAAAGAGGAAACTGGTACACTGCGCCCGCTTGGCCTTGGTCGTCATCGCTCACGTCATATGAACCTCGCGAGGTGCACCTTGCATAGATACCTCCGCTCCTCGGGAGCCATCCTGGTGAGGCTGCCCCCCCAGGGAGGTCTTGGTGTCGTCCGCCTCGTGAGGGTCTTGGGTTGTCGTTGCTGAAGCTGGGCCGTACTGGGCCGTTGACGGAGCCACGCCATGGGCCGCAGGTAGGCAAGTATGGGTACCCCCGTTCCCAGGACATCGACAAAGGCAATTTACCCAGGTTCGGGCCACCTTGTGGTGTAAAAACCTACTCCTGCATTTGGGTGGATTGGCCTCGAGGTGGGCTGAGGATGAACTAGTACAGTGGGCGAACAACCTCAGGAGGTGTTTTCTAGAGCTCATGAGGGAGAGGACAATCTGAATGATCCGTCCCCTTCTACGATGGTGGCTAGGTCTTATTTATAGTGGCTCTGGTCTTCTTCCCCCAAAATGGAGGCGGGAAGGGATCCCACAATGGCCAAATTTGAAGGGAGACAACTAGTACATCTTGTCCTGACAAAAGTAGTCTTCGCCTGCAAAGCCTCTGGCCGTGACGCTGTGGTGGGCTCGGTTATGACCTCCGTCCTGGCGGTCTTGTTGCATGGAAATGTAAACCTTTGGGTGATTCCTCGGTCCTCTGCGCCTGCTCTTGCCTCCTTCGCACCAAACAGGAAACTATTGTACTGTGCCCGCAGGCGCCCTCCTGGCCTTGGTCGTCATGGCTTGCGTCATCCGAACCTCATGAGGTGAGGCTTGCATAGAGATCTCCGCTCCTCAGGAGCCAGCCTGAGGAGGCCGCCCTTCTGGAGGTCTTGGTGTCGTCCGCCTCGCGAGGCTTGGCCCCTCACAAGGGTCTTGAGTTGTCGATGCTGAAGGTGGCCCATACCAGGCCGTCGATGGAGCCGTGTCATGGGCCACAGGTAGGCAAGTCTGGGTACCCCCGTTCCCAGAACACCGACAGTAGCCCCCGGGCCCAAGGCGCACTCGAACTTGGCTTCGAGGCGAAGCCAAAGGGCAAGGGCGAAGCGCCGCGGGCCCTAACCGCCTGCGGCCTCGGTCAACATGTGGCGCTTGATGGGACGTGGGCGTCCCCACTTCCCCACGCTGCCACGATAACTGCCAGGCTTGGCGGCCGGCTCTTCCTAGCGCAACTTTGCCATCATTGCCCGTCATGCTCGCCCTTGGATCCCCCTCTTTCCTATGAACCCGCAGCTCTTCTCCCAGATTCGACGCCGACGCTAATCCTCTCTTACCGCCATGGCCTCGCGGTCTAAGAAGAAGGGAAAGGCCTGCGCTCCGGCCGAATCCCGACCACTCTTGGAGCCTGCTCTTGATCAGTCGACGGTGATCAATCAGGAGGGGTTGGCCAAGGTCCGGCCGGCCCTTGACGCCGATTCCAATGTGTGGAAGGCGACGACGGCTTGGCCCACCTCCCGGGGTTTGGTCGACATGGTGGCCACCGAGATCCCCATCCATCTTCATGCTCTCTTGGCTGGCCTAATCCCGTCTTTCTCTGACTTCTTCAATGCCATAATCTCGCATTACCATATCCAGGCGCTGCATCTGGACCCCCAATCCATCATCCTCCTGGCTATCTTTGCCTTTCTGTGCAAAGCTATGGTGGGCATTGCTCCTTCCGTCGCCTTGTTTCACCATTTCTTCTCGCTCCACCTGGTTGACGCCCGCCAGCGCTCGGGATGAGTGGCTTTCCAGGCCGTGGCGGCTGGCTTGGGCATCAACTTCACGCTCCGCCCAGATGTTAGGGGATTCTGGAAGTAGTGGGTGTATATGTATGATGGCACGCTGAGCCCCCTGGTCCTGCTCCCGCGAGTGCCGGTGGAGCCCAGCTCCGGCTAGGGGCACGTGAAGCTTGTCGACCATCGGCTCGCCCATGTCTGGTCCAGACTGGCCAAGTTGAAGAAGATCGGGGTGACGGCGCCGATGGTGGTGAGGGAGTTCATCCGGTGGCACATCGCCCCGCTCCAGCGCCATTCTCGCCCAATGTGGACCTTCACTCGCCCCAAGGAACCCATAAGGCTCCAGGCGCCTTCGCTCCCTTCCAAGACGCTACGACGGTGCTTGGGCTCTTGACAGGCGACCAGCGCCTGCCGCGCTTCTAGAGGACGGATGCCTCTTGTGGCTCTGCTCGAACAAAGAGGACTTCGTGAAGCAGATGCCCCCCTTTGACGAGTGGGGGCTACGTCCAGTGGACCTTGAAGGGCCTCGCGAGAACCTCATCTTCATGGCTCCGATGATCGCCGATCCTGTGGTGCGCACCCCGGATGAGGATGCAGGGGGGCAAGCGCCGCTGGGTACTCCTGGGGCGACTGCTAGGGAGCGGGAGTCGCCAGGTGCTTTTGAGGTAGCTGCTCCCGAAGACCCAACGAGCGCTCCCGAGGAGGCCGTTGGAGGGCTCGTGCGGCGCGATACTCCTGAGGTAGCCGCCCTCGAAGGCCCGACAAGCGCTCTTGAGGTGGCGGCCGGTGAGCAGGTGCGGCCCGAGGCTCCTAGGGCCGCCACCCCCGAAGCCCCAGCAGGTGCTCCCGAGGTGGCAGTATGCTGCCCAGCCGCCAAGGGTCACGCCACGACCCTCGGCTTGCCTCGCGTGAATCTTGAAGCACTCTGCAAGAGGAAAGGGCTCCCGAGCTATGATGGTGGTGCCTACCGGCCCCTGAAACGGAGGAAGTACATAGCCATAGACGAGTAAGTGCGTTATCTTAGTGGTTTTCCGTGTGTCGCATCCCTTCCTGACCCTAGCTCTTCAGGATCCCTCCGGCTGCGGCGGGGAAACCTCTTGCGAAGCAACCTCCGGAGGTCCATGGTCCGCTCGTGGTTCTGAGCCCCCTGTGCCAGACACCCGCGCAAGGCACGAGGCCAGGCCGCGAGGCGGATGCGTCGCTGGGAGGCCGTGAGCCTGTGCTCCCAGTATCCTTCCTTCGCGGTCAGTCCTGGGGCGCAGGAGGCGTGCCGAGGGCTCCTCCATTGCTCATCACCGGTGGCTGGGCAACCCCAGCATCGGCTTCATCTTCGAGCAGCGAGGCCGTGCCGCCCAGCGCCTTCACCGAGGCCCCGAGAGCGGCCGGGAAAGCGCCGGCCTCCAGCCCCCTGCTAGAGGCAGGCGAGCCACTCCGCGCCTCTCCGGCAGCCCCTGGCGCGGAGGATGGGATTGGTTGCACGCTGGAGATTGCGCGCGGGCACATCGCCGTCCGTCATGAGCTTTTCCGGGAGGCGATGGGTGCGCTGAGTCGGCTTGGAGGAGAGCTTGCCGATGTCGACGCCCGCCTCGAGACGGAGGGCCTCCGCTTGGCGCACGAGTGGCGCCAGCTGAAGGTCGCCATCAACCTTGGGCATCTTCAGCACGAGCCCGCTCGCGCGAGCGCCGTGGCGTCCCTCGCAGACTCTCGTGAGGCTTGTGCTCGTGCTCAGGAGGAAGCCAGGGCCGCCGACTGCCACCGTGAGGCGGCCGAGGATCGGGACCGGGAGCTTCAAGCTTCGGACGCCGCCTTCGAGCGACAGATCCAAGCGCGCAGGGTTGCCCTGGCAGCATCACTAAGCGAGGCCCCTTCCGATGAGAAGGAGGTCCAGGAACGCGAGGAGTCGCTGGCGCTGCAGGTCTTGGAGCACAGCCTGGAGCTTGAGCGGCTGGAGGTGAGGGAGCGCCAGGTAGCCATGGATGAGGATGCCGTTGCCGCTTGGGAGGCCAGCATCCAGCAGGAGGTTGACCAGAGGGTGGCGAAGGTTCGCGCCGCTCTTGCCGATGAGTACCTCCTGAAGTTGGAGCTCTAGGAGGCCGAGCTTGAAGGCAGGACCACCGCCCTCAGGACGAAGCTGGACGCGGCGGAGCAGCGCGAGAGGGCTGCCAAGGAGGCTTAGGCCTCCGCTCAAGCCGACTTGGTCTTCGCTCGCACTGACCTGTCCTCACTTCAGAAGAAGGTTGAGGGCGTCATGTCCCTCGCGGAGAAGACCGCGAACAAAGAAAACCACCGTCGGACGATGCAGCGCGAGCACGCCTCAATGCTCAAGGACCTCAGGGTCAGGGCCAACCGAGCCTTGGACATCATCTGCGAGGAGGGTGTCCCTCACCCGCACGAGGATGACGACGCCAGCCACCTTCGCTTCTTCACCGAGATCGTGACCCCTCTGGAGGACCGGGCCACGAGCGCTCGCGAGCTCTTTGAAGAGAGAAGTCTGGGCCTTCTCGGGCGCGTGTTCTCACGCGTCTTCAGCCACCTCCTCAACCTTGACACCCACTTTGACTTTGATATTGTGATAGCCCCCGTGCCCGGTGTCATCTAGGACAATCTGGCAGGCTGGGTGGACAACCATGTGGACGACCTGGTCGCGGAGTTCGCTCCCGAAGATGGTGCGGTCGTGATTGCGGCCGAGAAGGTGATGCGGGTGATGACGACGAGGACGGCGCTAGTGGAAGCACTGGTGGTGCGGATGATGATGAGGACGATGTTGGCGACAGCGCATCCGGCTAGGCCTGCATTTCCCTTCCCGTTCTGACCTATATGCAAAAAAAACCCACGGAAGCGGCCCCGTGGGGCGTGAAAGCATTTTTTGAAGGGGAGGGGGCCTTAATGTATGAAATTATCCCCTTATGATGTATGAAATGATGATATGCTTCTGAGGTAAGATTTGGAATGTGTCGTCGCGAGCCTGTGGGCTCCCGAGCGGGGTAGTTGTTGCGACTTATCTTTGGTTCCGCGAGTCCTGATGTCGTGGAAGTGCCCTTCTCCTGAGGCGAGCCCTCTAGGGGCTCGCGAGGTTTTAAGCCTCCCGAGGAGCCTGCTGGCCCGCCCAAGAGGGCATCACGAGGAGCCAATCGCCGGATTACGGCTAGGTGTGCGTGTGGCGGTCCTGTGGTGGTTGCACTCCTGACCCACGGGGGGCCTTGGCGTCGCCTGGGCTAGCCCAAGCGTGCTCGACGCGTGCATACCATGCCCAGCCCTCGCTCGCGGGGCGCTCATAGGGGGGTAGCAGGCGTGAGCCTCACTTTTAAACACGAAGCAAGAAAGCAAGAAATCGCCACGAGTCAAGACAAAAGTCCCCCATTTTTCATTTGATAAGCACACGAAACTCCAAATCTCATTCCAAAAGATGGCAAATTGGGTTACAGAAAGAGGGCAAAAGCAAACAGTCGCGTCCGGCACATAGCTAGTGTTCTCACCAGCGCGGAGCTAAGTGCTTCCACTAGGCGTGGGCATAGTCATTGGGGGACAGTGTCGACAGCCAGCGCGGAGCATGGTGCTTCCACTTGCACGTGGGTGGGAGCCCCCGTGAGGCCCGAGGGCGGCGCTCAGCAGACTCCGGGGTGTGTACAACCCCAACTCATTATTACGTGAGAGTGTCACGAGCGGATATCTTCACGTGCATCCATGGCGCCTGACGAGGGCCCCGCCCTGCGCCTCCCCCGACCACCGTTGGGGCGTCCGGAAACCAGGACGAGACCAAGGGGCAAGGGGGACGCTGGCGGTGCCCCCAGCGATCACAAGTCCTCCGTCGGGGAAAAGGGCTCACCGGCGCCTTCCCCGGCAGGGGACCTACCTTCGTGCGGCGTCTTGCTCTATGCGGCGCGGAGGAGGCCCTGGCACCGGGCTCCCCCCATGCAGCCCCCAGTGC
This sequence comes from Triticum aestivum, assembly GCF_018294505.1. Taxonomy (NCBI): domain Eukaryota; kingdom Viridiplantae; phylum Streptophyta; class Magnoliopsida; order Poales; family Poaceae; genus Triticum; species Triticum aestivum. The sequence goes on from NC_057796.1 coordinate 184,238,027, forward strand.
ACCTCGTCCGCCTGCGACGGGGCCATCATCCTGAGGTCCATGGCTGCTGTCGTGGCTTGGTTCACCTACGATCCATGGTTAGCGCAATCGTGCTCCTGAGATATTGTTTGTACCTAGTGGTTGTTGTCGTTGAAGGCGTTGGTGAAGCTCTGGGTTGGTTCGCGGAGAGCCTCGGTGTCGCATGGCCTTGATGTTCAGGCCGGCGAAGGGAACGGGCAGGGGCTCCCTCTTGGCATGTATAACAAGTCCGTTAGGGGGGCACGAAGGCGCCTGAAGCCGCCACGCCGGAGTTGTCGCCCAGCCGTCCCGCGTTGCTGGTCGCCAAGCTCGGCACCAGGTCACGACGACCGTAGCGTGGCACCTCGGCGCGGCCCCAGGAGGGTCTTCCCGAGCTCACAACACCGGGACGCAGCATACCTTGGGTAGGATGGGCGGCGTTGTGGGCCGGGTTGGCGCCGCGGGGTCCTCCGGGGAGGGGCGCGCAGGCGCGGTGGGGGCCGACACGCGCCCCCGGCACTGCTTGCAACGTAGGCAGGGTACATAAAGGTGCTACACCTCTGTAGGCGGCATCGAGCAACTCGGCAACCTGCTCCAACAGGGCGTCGCGACCGCCTTCCGCCAATCTGCATTGCAGCAGCTCTCGTGCCACGATGAGCGCGACTCGCATGTTCGCCTGCTCCCGGCGGGTGTGCAGCGTTGTTGCCACATCATAGCTTGAAGACCGTGTGGTGGCGCGGTTGCGGCGCGAGAGCAGGCGGTGGTGGTCCGCGCCGCCCACGGCCGATGACACCGGGTGGCATGCGGGCCGCGAGGAGCTCGGAGTGGAGATTTTCTTGGGCGGATGGTGCTGCCCGAGTGGGCTGAGCGGCCCAGTGCTCGGCATGAGTCCGCGAAGCGTCAGCCATGAGAACGGCGGATCGGTGGCGGACTGACCGGAGGGAGAGAGGCTCCGATGCACCCCTACATGGTGCACCAAATGTCGGCTTCCAGGCTCCGCAGACCCTTGATAGATTCAAACTCTGGGGTGCGTGCGAAGAACTCAACCTCCCCAGCCTGCCTACTCGCCGATCCCATGGCCTAGCTCGACGAACTGGAAGGAAATGGGACAAGGCAGTTTACCCAGGTTCGGCCCACCTTGCGGTGTAAAACCCTACTCCTGCTTTGGGGTGGATTGGCCTCGAGGTGGGCTGAGGATGAACTAGTAGAGTGGGCGAACAACCTCAGGAGGTGTGTTCTTGAGCTGGTGATGGAGAGGATGATCTGAACCCTTCGACGGTGGTGGCTAGGTCCTATTTATAGTGGCTCTGTTCCTCTTCCCCCAAAATGGAGGCGGGAAGGGATCCCACAATGGCCGAATTCGAAGGGAGACAACTAGTACATCTTATACTGACAAAAGTAGTCTTCACCTACAAAGCCTCTGGTCATGACGCTGTGGTGGGCTCGGTGATGACCTCCGTCCTCCCGTCCTGGCGGTCTTGGTCTTGTTGCATGGAAATGGAAACCTTTAGCTGATTCCTCAGGACTCCGCGCCTACGCTTTCCTCCGTAGCACCAAAGAGGAAACTGCTATGCTGCGCCCGCTGGCGCCCGCCTGGCCTTGGTCGTCTTGGCTTGCGTCATCCGAACCTCATGAGGTGAGGCTTGCATACAGATCTCCGCTCCTCAGGAGCCAGCCTGAGGAGGCCACCCCTTCTGGAGGTCTTGGTGTCGTCCGCCTCGCGAGCCTTGGCCCCTCGCGAGGGTCTTGAGTTGCGATGCTGAAGGTCGGCCGTACCAGGCTGTCGATGGAGCTGCGCCGTGGGCTGCAGGCAAGCAAGTCTAGGTACCCCCATTCCCAGAACACCGACAGTAATATGTATGAAAGAATTATGAACGGTGGCTTTGGCACAAATACGATGTCAACTACATGATCATGCAAAGCAATTTGACAATGATGGAGCGTGTCATGATAAACGGAACGGTGGAAAGTTGCATGGCAATATATCTCGGAATGGCTATGGAAATGCCATAATAGGTAGGTATCACTACTGCAGGATGCTGCTAACGCAACACTACGATCAGAGACCCTTCGACGAAGCTGTGTGCGATGCATTAATCGCAAACGATGGTGTAAAAAACCGTCAAAAAGGTGCAAAACGTTTGCGATGATGGCTGCATCAAACAGGGTTCCAATTTTAGTTGCGTGTGCGATGCAGGGCATACGGTTCAGTTCAATTAACTATTTGCGATGAGGAAGAAGAACATAAACAGGCAGCCAGATGAAGGCGTGTGCGATATATGGCATACAGTTCACTCGGGTTAACTGTTTGTGATGAGGAGGAACAACATAAATGGGCAGCTAGATAAAGGTGTGTGCGATTGAGGGCATACGCTTCAGAAGGATTAACTGTTTGCGATTAGGCAACAGAACAAAAATGGTCGGCCAGATCAAAGTGTCTACGATTGATGGCATACACTTCACACGGATCAGCTGTTTGCGATTAGCCACAACAAACAGAAATAGTTAGACAGATAACGTGTGTGCGCTAGACAGGCACACATTCTAATTAAAAGAAGCGTGTGTGATGATAATAACGAGCACGCACGATTGTTGGAACAAGACGTGTGCTGACATTGCCTATTGTGCTACACCCTATGGTGCAAAGGCCACGTACGCGGCAGAGAAAGCGTGCCCACGTTACGCCTTCCGAGAATAGTGCCGCACTTAGAACCGTCAATAAATTTTGAGCCTGCGTCCCGTCACATTCCAAATTACCGCCATGCTATATTTAATTGCAAACCTGTTCACACCGATCAAAACCAAAATAGTTTCCCAGTTAGGAGCGTATTAGTACTCAGTAATAAATACTACTACTCGAATATGACTGCACATTCCTCCTCAACTCCTCATCCACAAAAACAAACAAGTCATTCATCATCGTTCCCTTGCATCTGCCATGGCCAGCATGAGTTCTGGGTCGAGAGATTGCCACCAGGGAGAGGCGAGCATGGAAGCGGAAGCACGAGAGTTGTCCCGCCTCACCGCGAAAGCAGCCGACATGTCCCGCCGCGCGGCCATAGCAGCACAGAGGTCACGCTGCGCCGCCGAAGCAGCACGGAGGTCCCGTCGCGCCATCGATGCAGCAGACTGGTTCGGCCGCGCCGCGGAAGCAGAAGAGATGTCCTGCCGCGCCAAGAATGCAGCAGAGATGTCCCCCCGCGGAGCGGTGGCCTGGGAAATGTCTTGCGGGCAGGCGAGGACTCTTACAGGCGCATGCATGCGATCGTCCATAACCAGATGGATCTGATCTTCGGCTGGGTGAGGGTGTAGGACGACATGAAAGCCTCGTTTGAACAGGCTACCGGCGTCATCCGACAACTAAATGAGAGCAATGCGAAGCTCCGGGCCAAGCGCGACCTGCTGAGGGCGAAGATCGTCGGAAGTGCGGAGCAGCAGGAGGAGACCACTGCCTTGTTGAAGAGGACCGGCGTAATCATCGAGAAACTTATGCATGAGAATGCCATGTTGCGCATCAAGCGCAGAAGACTGGTGGAGGAATCCGTGGATGCTCTCAAGTAGCATCTTCAGGACAAGAAAGAGCTCATCGCTTCTCGCGGCAGAGACTAGTTCCCGCGGCCTAAAGCAACACATCAAGAAAGTAGAGATCAGCGAGCCAGATCATTGTCTTCCTTTTTTTTGCCCTTGTGTATTTCGGGCGTTGCCTCATGTGGCTTTTTTAATTATGTTCCTAAATATGTAAGACAATTATTATGCACTGTCATCGTCCTTATATTCATCGGTCTTGCTATAAGTCGCATTCGATGCTATATAGGTCCGTCGGATCTTACATCAAGATCCGTGCAAAACTTTCTTTTCGGATTTCCTTTTTTTCTCTTAAATCTCATTCAAGTGAGACATTGCCACATCACGAAACAGGGGCTCGGCCGCCATTAATGGAGACGTTGTGAGGGAGGTGCGCGGCGGATAGAGGTCAAAGGGCTCTCCTCCCGATGAGCACGCGCAAGGGTCTGATCGCACGCCTCCCATACTCAAATAGCTACCCCGCACGACGCCTCCTAGCCACTAAAAAAGGGGACGCGTGGCGGCATGTAATTGGTAAGTAGAACTCCCACGGTTTCAATAATACTTGTGTTTTCCGATTTGTAATGTGATAGCACTTGTTCCAAAATGACTTTGTTGATTGTTAATGTGTGCGCCTTCGCAAATCGGACAGAAAAATTACCACAACATGTTGGTGCCATGTCATGACACCATGCCAAGTTTCGTGATTTTCAGGCGCATTTCGAATTTAGAGGAACTAAAAAACCAAGTTTCTCAATATTTCCAGCTGAGCCACGACGCCCGGATGTTTGAATTTCATTCCCATTTCTTGCATGGGACCTAGAAATTCACCCAATGACACACATGTGATTTTTCAACCAACTTTGGTGCACTGGAGCATGTGCGTGTCGTTCAAATTTGAATTAGCATGGTACTTCTATTTGGTCTAACCTACCTGTGTAAAAAAATTAAGGCGGGAGAACGCAGTTTATGTCGTTTCGCACACGGAGGTGACACGTTCCCTATCGGAACGACGAGCCTTCTTGAGAGAAGCTCCGGTTTACAAGAAGCTTATACCAAATCTTGTCCCAATTCGGCCAAAAAAAATACCACAGCATGTTGGTGCCATGTCATGACACCATGCCAAGTTTCATGATTTTCAAGTGTTTTGGATTTACAGGAAGTAAAAAACCAAGTTTCTCAATATTTCCAACCGAGCCACGACGCCCAGGTGTTTGAATTTCATTCCCATTTCTTGCATAGGACCTAGAAATTCACCCAAGGACACACATGTGATTTTTCAACCAACTTTGGTGCACTGGAGCATGTGCTTGTAGTTAAAATTTGAATTATGCATATTAAATGCCTAGAAATTCAATTAATATATAAAAAAGGCCAAATGAACCCAGAATAATTCCAAAATTTAGCATGATACTTCTATTTGGTCTAATCTACCTATGTAAAAAATTAAGGCGGGACAAGGCAGTTTATGTAATTTCGCACATGGAGGTGACACGTTCCCTCTTGGAACCACGAGCCACCTTGAGAGAAGCTCCAGTTTGCAAGAAGCATATATCAAATCTTGTCCCAATTCGGCCAAAAAAGTTACCACACCATGTTGGTGCCATGTCATGACACCATGCCAAGTTTCATGATTGTCAGGCGTGTTTTGGATTTACAGGAATTAAAAAACCAAGTTTCTCATTATTTCCAGCCGAGCCACGATGCCCAGATGTTTGAATTTCATTCCCATTTCTTGCATGGGACCTAGAAATTCACCCAAGTACACACATGTGATTTTTCAACCAACTTTGGTGCATTGGAGCATTTGCTTGTAGTTCAAATTTGAATTATGCACATTAAATGCCCAGAAATTCAATTAATGTATAAAAAAGGCCAAACGAACCTGGAAAAATTCCAAAATTTAGCATGATACTTCTATTTGGTCTAATCTACCCGTGTAAAAAAATTAAGGCGGGAGAAGGCAGTTTATGTTGTTTCGCACACGGAGGTGACGCGTTCCCTCTCGGAACCACGAGCCTTCTTGAGAGAAGCTCCGGTTTGCATGAAGCTTATACCAAAGCTTGTCCCAATTCAGCCAAAAAATTAACCACACTATGTTGGTGCCATGTCATGACACCATGCCATGTTACATGATTTTCAGGCGTGTTTTAGATTTACAGGAATTAAAAAACCAAGTTTCTCAATATTTCCAGCCGATAAACGATGCCCATATGTTTGAATTTCATTCCCATTTCTTGCTCGGGACCTAGAAATTCACCCAAGGACACACATGTGATTTTTCAACCAACTTTGGAGCACTAGAGCAAGTGCTTGTAGTTCAAATTTGAATTATGCACATCAAATGCGCAGAAATTCAATTAATGTTTAAGAAAGGCCAAACGAACCCGGAATAATTCCAAAATTTAGCATGATACTTCTTTTTGGTCTAATCTACCTATGTAAAAAAATTAAGGCAGGAGAAGGCAGTTTATGTCATTTCACACACGGAGGTGACACGTTCCCTCTCGTAACCACGAGCCTTCTTGAGAGAAGCTCCGGTTTGCAAGAAGCTTATATCAAAGCTTGTCCCAATTCGGCCAAAAAAATTAGCACATCATGTTGGTGCCATGTCATGACACCATGCCAAATTTCATGATTTTCAGGCGTGTTTTGGATTTACAGGAATTAAGAAACCAAGTTTCTCAATATTTCCAGCCGAGCCACGACGCCCAGATATTTGAATTTTAGTCCCATTTCTTGCATGGGACGTTGAAATTCACCCAAGGACACACATGTGATTTTTCAACCAACTTTGGTGCACTAGAGCATGTGCTTGTAGTTCAAATTTGAATTATGCACATTAAATGCCCAGAAATTCAATTAATGTATAAAAAAGGCCAAACAAACCCGGAATAATTCCAAAATTTAGCATGGTACTTCTATTTGGTCTAACCTACCTGTGTAAAAAAATTAAGGCGGGAGAACGCAGTTTATGTCGTTTCGCACACGGAGGTGACACGTTCCCTATCGGAACGACGAGCCTTCTTGAGAGAAGCTCCAGTTTACAAGAAGCTTATACCAAAGCTTGTCCCAATTCGGCCAAAAAATTTACCATAGCATGTTGGTGCCATCTCATGACACCATGCCAAGTTTCATGATTTTCAGGCGTGTTTTGGATTTACAGGAATTAAAAAACCAAGTTTCTCAATCTTTCCGGCCGAGCCATGACGCACAGAAATTCAATTAATGTATAAAAAGGCCGAACGAACCCGGAATAATTCCAAACTTTAGCACGACACTTCTATTTGGTCTAATCTGCCTGTGTAAAAAAATAAGGCAGGAGAAGGCAGTGTACGTATGTCGTTTCGCACAAGGAGGTGACACGTTCCCTCTCGCAAACACGAGTCTTCTTGAGAGAAGCTCCGATTTTCAAGAAGCTTTTATGAAAGCTTGTCCCAATTCGGGCAAAAAATTTACCACATCATGTTGGGCCATGTCATGACACCATGCCAAGTTTCATGATTTTCAGGCGTGTTTTCGATTTACAGGAATTAAGAAACCAAGTTTCTCAATATTTCCAGTCGAGCCACGACGCCCAGAAATTTAAATTTCATTCCCATTTCTTGCATGGGACATTGAAATGCACCCAAGGACACACATGTGATATTTCAACCAACTTTGGTGCACTGGAGCATGTGCTTGTAGTTCAAATTTGAATTATGCACATTAAATACCCAGAAAATTCAATTAATATTTAAAAAGGCCAAATGAACCCGGAATAATTCCAAAATTTAGCATGATACTTCTATTTGGTCTAATCTACCTGTGTAAAAAAATTAAGGCTGGAGAAGGCAGTTTATGTCATTTCACACACAGAGGTGACACGTTCCCTCTCGGAACCATGAGCCTACTTGAGAGAAGCACGAGTTTGCAAGAAGCTTATAACAAAGCTTGTCCCAATTCGGGCAAACAATTTACCATAACATGTTGGTGCCATGTCATGACACCATGCCAAGTTTCATGATTTTCAGGCGTGGTTTGGATTTACAGGAATTAAGAAACCAAGTTTCTCAATATTTCCAGCCGAGCCACGACGCCTAGATATTTGAATTTCATCCCCATTTCTTGCATGGGACGTTGAAATTCACCCAAGGACACACATGTGATTTTTCCACCAACTTTGGTGCACTAGAGCATGTGCTTGTAGTTCTTGAATTATGCACATTAAATGCCCAGAAATTCAATTAATGTATAAATAAGGCCAAATGGACCCAGAATAATTCCAAAATTTAGTATTATACTTCTATTTGGTCTAATCTACGTGTGTAAAAAAATTAAGGCGGGAGAAGGCAATTTATGTCGTTTCGCACACGGAGGTGACAAGTTCCCTCTCGGAACCACGAGCCTTCTTGAGAGAAGCTCCGGTTTGCAATAAGCTTATACCAAATCATGTCCCAATTCGGCCAAAAAATTTACCACAGCATGTTAGTGCCGTGTCATGACACCATGCCAAGTTTCATGATTTTTAGGCGTGTTTTGGATTTACAGGAATTAAAGAACCAAGTTTCTCAATATTTCCAGCCGAGCCACGACACCCGGATGTTTGAATTTCATTCCCATTTCTTGCATGGGATGTAGAAATTCACCCAAGGACACACATGTGATTTTTCAACCAACTTTGGTGCACTCGAGCATGTGCTTGTGGTTCAAATATGAATTATGCACATTAAATGCCCAAAAATTCAATTAATGTATCAAAAAGGCCAAACGAACCCGGAATAATTCCAAAATTTAGCATGATACTTCTATTTGGTCTAATCTACCTGTGTAAAAAAATTAAGGCGGGAAAAGGCAGTGTATGTCATTTCGCACACGGAGGTGACATGTTCCCTCTCGGAACCACGAGCCTTCTTGAGAGAAGCTCCGGTTTACAAGAAGCTTATACCAAAGCTTGTCCCAATTCGGCCAAAAAAATTACCACATCATGTTGGTGCCATGTCATGACACCATGTCAAGTTTCATGATTTTCAGGCGTGTTTTGGATTTACAGGAATTAAAAAACCAAGTTTCTCAATCTTTCCGGCCGACCCATGACGCACAGCAATTCAACTAATGTATAAAAAGGCCGATCAAACCCAGAATAATTCCAAAATTTAGCACCATACTTCTATTTGGTCTAATCTGCCTGTGTAAAAAAATAAGGCAGGAGAAGGCAGTGTACGTATGTCGTTTCGCACACGGAGGTGACATGTTCCCTCCCGCAAACACGAGTCTTCTAGAGAGAAGCTCCAGTTTTCAAGAAGCTTGTACGAAAGCTTGTCCCAATTCGGGCAAAAATTTTACCACAACATGTTGGTGCCATGTCATGACACCATGCCAAGTTTCATGATTTTCAGGCGTGGTTTGGATTTACAGGAATTAAGAAACCAAGTTTCTCAATATTTCCAGCCGAGCCACGATGCCTAGATATTTGAATTTCATTCCCATTTCTTGCATGGGACGTTGAAATTCACCCAAGGACACACATGTGATTTTTCCACCAACTTTGGTGCACTAGAGCATGTGCTTGTAGTTCTTGAATTATGCACATTAAATGCCCAAAAATTCAATTAATGTATAAATAAGGCCAAATGGACCCAGAATAATTCCAAAATTTAGTATGATACTTCTATTTGGTCTAATCTACGTGTGTAAAAAAAATTAAGGCGGGAGAAGGCAATTTATGTCGTTTCGCACATGGAGGTGACAAGTTCCCTCTCGGAACCACGAGCCTTCTTGAGAGAAGCTCCGGTTTGCAAGAAGCTTATACCAAATCATGTCCCAATTCGGCCAAAAAATTTACCACAGCATGTTGGTGCCGTGTCATGACACCATGCCAAGTTTCATGATTTTCAGGCGTGTTTTGGATTTACAAGAATTAAAGAACCAAGTGTCTCAATATTTCCAACCGAGCCACGACACCCGGATGTTTGAATTTCATTCCCATTTCTTGCATGGGACGTAGAAATTTACCCAAGGACACACATGTGATTTTTCAACCAACTTTGGTGCACTCGAGCATGTGCTTGTGGTTCAAATATGAATTATGCACATTAAATGCCCAAAAATTCAATTAATGTATCAAAAAGGCCAAACGAACCCGGAATAATTCCAAAATTTAGCATGATACTTCTATTTGGTCTAATCTACCTGTGTAAAAAAATTAAGGCGGGAAAAGGCAGTGTATGTCATTTCGCACACGGAGGTGACATGTTCCCTCTCGGAACCACGAGCCTTCTTGAGAGAAGCTCCGGTTTACAAGAAGCTTATACCAAAGCTTGTCCCAATTCGGCCAAAAAAATTACCACGTCATGTTGGTGCCATGTCATGACACCATGCCAAGTTTCATGATTTTCAGGCGTGTTTTGGATTTACAGGAATTAAAAAACCAAGTTTCTCAATCTTTCCGGCCGACCCATGACGCACAGAAATTCAACTAATGTATAAAAAGGCCGATCAAACCCAGAATAATTCCAAAATTTGGCACCATACTTCTATTTGGTCTAATCTGTCTATGTAAAAAATAAGGCAGGAGAAGGCAGTGTACGTATGTCGTTTCGCACACGGAGGTGACATGTTCCCTCTCGCAAACACGAGTCTTCTAGAGAGAAGCTCCAGTTTTCAAGAAGCTTGTACGAAAGCTTGTCCCAATTCGGGCAAAAATTTAGCACATCATGTTGGTGCCATGTCATGACACCATGCCAAGTTTCATGGCTTTCAGCCGTGTTTTGGAGTTACCTGGATTAAAAACCAAGTTTCTGAATCTTTCCGGCCGAGCCACGACGCCCAGATGTTTGAATTTCATTCCCATTTCTTGCATGGGACCTAGAAATTCACCCAAGGACACACATGTGATTTTTCAACCAACTTTTGTGCACTTGAGCATGTGCTTATAGTTCAAATTTAAATTATGCACATTAAATGACCAGAAATTCAATTAATGTATAAGAAAGTCCAAACGAACCCGGAATAATTCGAAAAATTTAGCACGATACTCATATAGTTCTATGTTACATCTGTAAAAAAATCTAGGGGGTGGCAGCATATATCGTTTCGCACACAAAGGTGAATGTCCCCCCTCGGGAACCACGCGTCTTCTCGACAGAAGCTCCGGTTTGCAAGAAGCTTATACCGAAAAACTTGTCCAAATGTGGCCAATTTTTTTACCACAGCATGTTGGTGCCATGGAATGACACCATGCCAAGTTTCACGATTTTCAGGCTAGTTTTGAATTCCCAGGAATTTAAAAACAAGTTTCACAATGTTCCTGGCCAAGCCACAATGCGCAGATGTTTGAATTTCATTTCCATTTCTTCCATCGGACCTATAAATTCACCCAAAGACACACATGTGATTTTTCAACAAACTTTGGTGCACTGGAGCATGTGCTTGTAGTTCAAATTTGAGTTATGCACATTAAATGCCTAGAAACTCAATTAATGCATAAGCATGCCAAACGAACCCGGAATAATTCCAAATTTAAACACGACACTCATGTAGTTGCATGTTCATTGTACATAAATGTTCTAGCATACACTTCACCATCCTTTCCCTCCGTAAAACCTATTTGTCTTTCAAAACATAATGAAAAAAATCAGGTGTACCACAAACAGTTTACTCGCAAGAATCGTGTGGGATGCGATATAAAATATCTTGGTGCACCGTCTTGTCTGGCTTACGCAGGAAGCTTCGTCGTCTATAGTCCATCGCCCCCGCTTGAACCCCACTTGCGCACCAGTTTCTCGTGGCATCGAGCGAATTTTTTCTGCCACCGCGGAAATATCTATCTCCCCGCCCCCTCCCTCCCACCAAAAGCCACATTTCCCCTGTTCCTCCTTGCTTTCCAAGTTAAAACCTTCACTGCTACTTACTGGCAGCTCAACCTCCTTGTTGGTGACACTTCTTCTTGCAGCGCCGCTTCCTCGCCGACTACCCTTCTTCTTGCAGCGCCGCCTCCTCGCCAGCGACCCTTCTTCTTGCAGCGCCGGCTCCTCGCCGGCGACCCTTCTTCTTGCTGCGCGGCCTCCTTGTCACCGACCCTTCTTCTTGCTACGCGGCCTCGTCGATATGGTCAGGTAATCGACACCCCACCCAGACCATCCGCCTCATCCCCCGTCCCACATGCCCCGACCGATGGCGCAACACCTTCCGCTGAAATCACTGTCCGCCTCTCCAGTTAAGCGCCGCCCACATCCATTTTGCACGCAGTATAACGTGGAGCTCAGTAGCATGTGGCAGCAGAGAAGCAAATCGCGGCCACACACGCGCACGAGGTTGCTATGGCTGGCATGCGTGCCGACCGCCAGATCTTGGAGGAGCACCTCGTCTTCGAGGCCACCGTCGACACTGCCACGCGGTTGTCTACTTTAAAACAGAGTTCGTGTTGTTTTCTTGAGGCCACCGCCAGTGCCTTCTACTGATTTGTCCTTTGTAATGTTAATATGCAATCTGATGTGCAGTTAACAGTTTGGTCCTCTGAAATGTAATGTTCAGTTAACAGTTTGGTCCTCTGAAATGTAATGTTCAGTTAACAGTTTGGTCCAACAATTGCCACATTTTGTAGTACTGTTCTCAAGCATTCTTTGTTTTGTTAACTGTCTTATCTTCTAGTGCATGTTTCTATTCTGCAATGTCGTGCTCAGTTAACTGTTTTGGTTCATTTGGTCTGCTCTCCATTTAACTGTTTGGTTCAGTTATGCAATTTGATTTTCATTTACTGTGGGTACAATTTTGTATTGTTATGCATGTGAAATAAATTGAATTTGGTTGTACTCAATACATAATCTACTGATAGTATGGCAACTCTCAGTTAACCTGATCAAGATCTTCCTTATGTGTGTTGCAGGGAAACAATGGGAGACACTGTGGTTTACCATCGAGGTATGCTCATGCATGGTCCTTTCACTAATAGCACATTATTGTGCAGTTGCAGCAACCATTCTAATATTTAGGTTTCTTACAATTTGGTCTTGCACATGTAGGTCCGGCTTTCAGAGGCTTAGACCCATTGTTCGACCCATTTTGCATATGGGGAAATGAGATGTCCATGAATATCAGTCAAGTCAAGAAACTCAGAAAGATTGTTAGGATGAAGAAACTTGCGACAAATAACAGCAAGATCCTTGTTTGCACAATGAAGAAGACATCAGTCAACTATAGGATGGTACTAATTCTTTTACCTTTTTTTTACCCCATGCGCCATTTCAAAATTTATAACAGCGATTTATGCATATCTTTGTTTTCAGTACTTTTCAAAGCAGTTCACCGATGATTACCTCTCAAACCACCTGCATGGCAAGAGGCGAGGAAGGTATTCATTCAACACCCACGGTACAATATTGAAGTCTTCCTGAAGAGGACGAAGGTTGGGCGGGAAATTATCCATAGCCACTGGCCTAAAGTTGCAAGGACATTCAACATCACTGATGGCTCAATATTTGCCATCCGCTTCTGTAGTTTCCCAGATGAGATTCATCTGTCTATTTACCTGTATAATGCTACTTTCCAAAGGTTTTCGATGTTGCATGTGAAACTTGGTGCTGTTATGTAATGGCATAACTGAGTACCGAAGCTATCTAATGTAATTTGATTATGAAATCCTGGTTGCCGTTATACGGATATGAAATATCTGGTGTGTTTTATAAGAAATATCAATTTTATTACTACATGGATTATCAATAATAGGCTAATTACCCTGCTTATTGGGGTTTTCTATTACAGACGGTTACTCAAAACAACACCGTGGGTGATGAACTCAAACAACCCACACAGTTCCTAGAAAGTAGGCGTGTTCGATCGACTAACAACCACACACGGCTTCCGGCAGAGAACTGTTTGCGTTAGGCCACCTTGCACAAATATCACACACAAAAAACTGCGTGTGATATACATACGAACGGAAATGTTTTTCTGGGATTCGCCATGCGGGATGTACATACGAACGGAAATGATTGGGTTTCGATGCCTCGCCAGATCGCACATGAGCACATTTTGTGTGCCAGGAGGGCCTATCCCCGATGGTTTCTGGGTCGTGTGGGAAGGACCCCTATCGCCCAACTCACTTGGCGATGGTTCCACCCGCCATCGCGGAAAGGGGTTAAAAACCGTTTGTATAGCAGGTCTCCGCACTAGTGTATGGTGGCTGTTTTGAGGAAGGTATATGTTGGGTTTATGGCACCGGCGAAAGTTCCGCGGCACTAGAGAGGCTAGCAATGGTGGAAGGGTGAGAGTGCGTATAATCCATGGACTCAACATTAGTCATAAAGAACTCACATACTTATTGCAAAAATCTGTTAGTTATCGAAACGAAGTACTACGTGCATGCTCCTAGGGGGATAGATTGGTAGGAAAAGACCATCGCTCGTCCCTGACCACCACTCATAAGGAGGACAATCAATAAATAAATCATGCTCCGACTTCATCACATAACGGTTCACCATACGTGCATGCTACGGGAATCACAAACTTTAACACAAGTATTTCTCAAATTCACAATTACTTACTAGCATGACTCTAAAATCACTATCTATATCTCAAAACAACCATAAGGAATCAAACTTCTCATAGTATTCAATGCACTTTATATGCAAGTTTTTATTATATCCCTCTTGGATGCGTATCATATTAGGACTAAATTTATAACCAAAGCAAATTACCATGCTGTTTAAAGACTCTCAAAATAATATAAGTGAAGCATGAGAGTTCATTAATTTCTATAAAATAAAACCACCGTCGTGCTCTAAAAAGATATAAGTGAAGCACTAGAGAAAACTTGCCTAGCTCAAAAGATATAAGTGAAGCACATAGAGTATTCTAATAAATCATGATTCATGCATGTCTCTCTCAAAAGGTGTGTACAGCAAGGATGATTGTGGCAAACTAAAAAGCAAAGACTCAAATCATACAAGACGCTCCAAGCAAAACACATATCATGTGGTGAATAAAAATATAGCCTCAAGTAAAGTGACTATGGAGGCGGACATATATTTTCGAGGGATGCAGGCGGGAGCGGGAACAAGAAACATCACACACAGTCGAAACATAATAACCGTGTGTTATCAAACAGAAACAACCTGCAGGCGGGTAGATATTTTTGAGAGGGGAAGCCTCGTGGAGCCCAATGTACTGTGCGGATGTGCGTGACAGGGCCACCGGCGTGGCATACGGTTAGTTTGAGTGAACCGTGTCTATTGCATCATCCGACTTGTCTAATGTTCATAAATTTGGCGAAAAAATACGCGGGAGAGGGTCAGAAAATGAACACAATTGCATGTGGACCAAATATATGTACGAAAAGGGTGGCTTGATGTTCAAATACCAAATGCAACTTCAATGTGGCACCTATCTCGCAAAGCGCACGGTATTGCTTTCCCCCTCATGTCGGCAGGAAGGGAATCCTAAGTTATGAATGCATCCCCCCCACGGAGGTTCACCTACCAAAGTGTGAAGTAGAAGTCCCCCCCCCCCCGACACACACATACTTCCAATCGGCGGGCCAGAGAGGCATCTCACCAAGATGGATCATAAAATGGACCAAGAATAATCCACCTTGGTCGTACAACCTCTCTATTGTTGTTGGTCAAATTAATGGCAGTCCATGCGACCCCGGAGATGGGCTAGCTCACCAATAATCACGCAAGTAGCTAGTCCCTGAAGACAACCACTGCCTGCGTGTTGCCCAAACATATGTATGGAGAGGTGTGTTTGAATACATAATGGAACAACTTTGATGTGGCACCGTGCTTTCGAACCAGAAATCCCCACACTGAGTGAGGGTTAGTTGACGATGCATATGTATGTCACACCACACTTCAAGCCGATGACGGATTCATGCATGCATGCGTGCATAGTATGCGCTCAAACTTAATTAGGTCTGAATCTCAACATGATCTATAATACGATAACACAAACCAAAGGAAGAATCCGCCATGGTAACCTATCTTGTTGTCGGTCAAGGTGATCATGGATGTCCACGTGGGCCCATGAATATATAGGTTTGTCGCCGATAACCACACGAGGGAGTGTACTGTTCGAAGACAACCACTACATGCATATGTATGGAGGTGATGTGTGCATGCATGTTTGAATACCATTTCACAACATTGATGTGGCGCGTGCGTTGAAATTGTACAGTCCCCACAGAGAGTGAGATTGGTTCATGACGTGTCGTGGTACTAGCCACTTTGACTTGATGGGAGGGATTCATGCGTACACATGCATGTGTGTGCTCAAACTGTATCATGTCATCCCAGAGCATGACCTATATATATACCATATTACAAACAAAAATAATAATTCCCTCCTAAGTCAAATTAACCTCTCTCGTTGTCAGGCAAAGTAGTGGTGGACCAAGCGGGCCCACGTATGGAAAGCATCGATATCACTGATAACCGCTTGAGTGGGTGCGAGAGGACAACCACCATCGCTTTGCATGTGGGCCAAACATATGTTGAATACCCAATATGCACAACTTTGACATGGCACATGCCTCGAAAACCGTAAAGTCCCCACACAGAGCGAGGTTCATCAAGCGTACTACATACGATGGTCCCCTTCCCCCTCTTCGGCGCATACTATATACTCCTACCATAATACAACCCAAAAAGAATCCTCCTTAATGGTGAAATTAATTAACCTCTCCCTATGTAGGTCAAAGTGATGCATGCATCGACGATGCCCTCGCGGGCCCACAGATGGAAGCGTCACATGTGAGTGTCCTAGGATAACCACCGCCTGCATGCATGTGGCCCAAAGAGGTGTTATGTGATGTTTGAATAGCCAATTTCACAACTTTGATGTGGCACGTGCCTCGGAAACCGAAAAGTCCCGACACTGAGTGAGGTGTACTTATTCACGGACGCGTATGCATAGTATATATGCTAGTCCCCTCCCACCGCTTTGACGCGTACTATATACTCCCACCATAAAATAAACAAAAAAGATTCTACCTTGCTGGTCAAATTAACCTCGCTGCCGGCTGTTGGTCAAAGTGATGGACGACGACCTCGTGGGCCCACAGAAAGTGTCACACGTGAGTATCGAGTGTCGTGTAGGACAACCATCGTCTGCATGTGGCCAAAACATGTATGTATGAAAGGGTTGTGTAATGTTTTAAATAATGAATTCACGACTCTAATGTGGCACCTGCCTCACAAAACGGCCACCCACATGGTGGCTCATGACTCATGGTGTACTGCCAGCCACCAGCCACCCCCCAGACGCGCGCGCACACACACACACCGCGAATCCACCGCAACTACGATGCATGTTAAATTATGCCGCGGTGAACATATGTTACCCAAGGAGGAACATTTCAATTTTGAAAAAAATAGAGATCATTAAGACGTTTTAGTACTTGATTAATTTTCTAGGGGTATAATGTGCAAAAATCAAATTTGAGCTACATGCACACATGCCAGTGCACCTAAATGGATTACAAAAACACATGTGTCTCACTGGGTGCATGTTTACTCCCCGTGCAAGAAATTTCAAACATTGAGAATCTTGATTTTTAAATTTTAGTACATCCAAAACTTATTTCAAATTCATGAAACATATCGTGTTGTCATATGGATACCAATACAAAGTGGCATTGTACTTTTTTGTCAAATATGAGACCAGTTTTGATCTAATCTTTATCTTCTTACAAACGGGAGATTATTAATAATTGGGAACCAATATCCCACACAGATTATTTATTCGAACCGTGAGCATTAGACCAACAATGGATACGTGCCATGTTTCGGTTAAGCAATAAAGCGGCAACATTAATCATCCAAATAGAAAAACAATATATGTGCTGCCACGCGACTCGTGTGCCGTGCGAGCAGGCGTGGGTTGACAGGACGCATGCAAGCAGTCCGCCGCGCAGGCAGACTGGGAGGCGTGCGTGCCGGTGTGTGAATTAACGGGAGGCGTGCTTGCTGCATGGTGTCATCGGGAGTGAAGGAAATATGCCCTAGAGGCAATAATAAAGTTGTTATTTAATATTTCCTTATATCATGATCTCTACTCCTAATGTCTGAGTTGGTGAATAGTATCCGCGGTTTATTTTCGTCTGGTTTATTTTCGTCCGGTTTATTTTCATCTCACCTCCCACCACCCTCCCACATTAATGTTTTATTCTTCGCACTTAAAACTGAATCTCGTCTGATACTCCAACCATTTATTCGTGCTTGCTTTGGCAAGTGTCGATTCAATTCAATCATGTAAATATTTGGTAATTAAGAATTCATAAATAATACCATATACATGAGACAATCTTCCAAATAGATAACATCCCCCTCCGATTCATTTCTCCCACTGATCCCCTTCAATACTTAGCTTCGGTAGGAAAAAAACACAACCATCGAAGCCACGCCCTCACGTGATCACGTATGACAATGAGAAAATTCCTTATATTGTTTTCCTATCTCTACTCCTAGTGTCTCAGTATGTAGGTTGTTCGCTCGTTTCATTCGTTACCTCCCTCCCCACGGATCGAAAGATCAGCCTCCCCATCGGTTTTTTCCCTCCCACAGATTTTCTTCCAAAAACCGCACGCAACCTGGCCTGCACCCGGTTTATCTCTCCTACCTAAAAAATTTGTAAGAAAAAGGTAGTCAATCAGCGATTGCATTAATCACGCATTGAGTATCCATCTGCCATCGAAGCCCATGTACCTCCCCACGCAGCCGTGGCCCGGATCACTTCGTCTCCCATCCCGCGCAAATCCTAAACGGCGCTCGCTGCGCCCGTTACAGTAGTATGTGCAATCGGGCGCACACCCCCCTGCTGCGCTGGGCCGGCCCGTTGTCATTTTTTTCTTCTGTTTCAAACTGAAGCAATGCAAAAAGGTAGTGTTTGAGGCGGGATTCGAGAGCAGCGCCCCAACCACTACGACAAGCGAACCGATCTGTCTACACACTTCC
Organism: Triticum aestivum; assembly: GCF_018294505.1. Classification (NCBI taxonomy): domain Eukaryota; kingdom Viridiplantae; phylum Streptophyta; class Magnoliopsida; order Poales; family Poaceae; genus Triticum; species Triticum aestivum. The sequence continues at coordinate 184,256,518 of NC_057796.1, forward strand.
TTTGTTTTATTTATTCTTTGTAAAGGTTGCGGAATCCTGGTTTCTTTTTTTTGAACAGTTTTTTACTTTACTTTTCTCATTTTGTGTTTCTTTTTTCCTTTACTAAATGCGTGAACTATTTACAAATTCATGATTATTTTTTAAAATTCGTCATTTAGTTTGGAACGGTTTTGTTCGGTGTTTTTTTCTTTTGTTTACTTGAATATACTATTTTTCAAAATCGATGAACTTTTTCCAAATTCGATGAACTTTTTTTGAATTGGATGAACTTTTTCGAAATCGATGAACTTTTTTCCAATATTGATGAACTTTTTTTTTCAAATTTGATGAACTCTTTTCCAAAATGATGAATTTTTTCCAAAATCGATGAACTTTTTCAAATTTGTGAACTATTTTTCAAAATTGATTTTGTGAACTTTTTTTAAATCGATGAACTCTTTTGAAAATTGATAAACTCTTTTTGTGAATCGATGAACTTTTTGTTCAAAATCAATGAACCTTTTTCAGATTTTCAGGACTTTTCTAAAAATCGACGAACTTCTTCAGATTTTTGTGAAGTTTTTGTAAATGGATGAAATTTATTCTAATTCGTGATTCTTTCTAAAATATGTGGACTTTCGAAAAAAATGAGACTTTTGTCAGAAGAAATCACGTTTTTTCAAAATGTTTACAAATAATTCAAAATTCTACCTGGCTACAGTGTTTTGTTTTTATACATCGTCGCGCTGCAGTATTTCAGATATGTGTAGTTGCTAGAGTGGTTACTCAACCGGTAAGTTGAGTTAAGGGTTGCGAGTTCGATTCCTAGGAACGCCATATTTTCTGAGTATTTTTTTTCGCGCTACCACTACATCGAACTGCTGCGTGTTCGTGGTCCTGGCCCATACTAGGAGTCGCGTGGGCGCCAGAAAAACTCCAACCGGCGCTAAAGGCGCCGGTTAGGAGCTCCCCCCATCCCGATCGCTGCCTTTTCCTTCGCGTCGCGGCTGCGCCCCGATCTCTCCATCTTCCTTTGCGTCGGGGCTGCTGCCGCCGCTGCTGTCCAACAGGTCACGTTCGTCTCGCCCCCATTCCAGACGGCCTCCATAAGCACCGGTTTCTTCTGCCGGATCACGTCCTCTCCCGCCGTTGCCGTCCCCGTTGCCATCTTATACCATACTGAAACGGCCGCCACTGTCCAACAGGACACATCCACGCGGCCCGCCACATCTTCCAACACCGTGACGTCGTCGGCTGTACATGGTTGAACTTGATTAGTGCATCTTCTTGTCCGGACTTTATTAGTGCATGCAGACATACTGATGCGTACCTGACCGGACTTGATCATTGCATGCAGACGTACTGAACTCGGTACGCAGCGGCAGCATCACTAGGGATATATCCAGCACGGTATTGATTCCCAGATTGGTTCCCTTTAGTTCTGATTTATCCCACATTGGTTACCTTTTAGTTTTGCTTACGTACGTGAAGTCAACCTAAGTGTTAGTATATATGTATTGAAGTATTGTCTTTCTCTTCTGGTGAAACTAGTTGTTGTCTTGCTATTGGTAGTTGAACAAGTGCATTTTTTGGATGGCCACAACCTATTTTTTGGTGATGTCGATAAAAGGATAAATACATTTTCTCTCAATATTTTATTTGCATCTTGTCGTCGTCGAATTAGAGGCGTAAATGTATTTTCTTTAGGTAACTCGAAGCCCAGACCAACATAAAGTGTACTGCGTTCAAGCTAAAATTCTTTGCATAAAACAATGTGAACCAAATAATCCTAGGTATCTTGATATAATGGTTTCTGAAGGCTTGGAAATCACACAACTTGCCTTGGACGCTTATTGACTTATAGTATTATAAACTGTCATTGTAGAGGTGGTTGCCTCTGTACCGAATTGCTCCTCAATTTTGTAGATTCGAGCAGTTGTTTATGCTCATAGGACTACTAGAGAAGATTTACATGTAGCCTGAGAAGAAGACTGATAAAGATCTTGATTGTATCAGGCTATGATTTGGAGAGGTCGCTCTTGATTTTATTTGCCTGTGCCACTGGATATGTACATGTACTTTACTCAAAATGCGTGCATCATCTAATTTTGACTCAATCTAGGTATAAAGAAAAGGTATCCAACCAAAGGGAACATCATATATTGTTAGTTGCCAATGTACGATACCTAAGCCTGAACACTAATTTCATGTTTCTCCTTCTTACATTATTTTAAGAGGAACCAGGCATGTTTGCTTCTGCCTTTCTTCATTGGCTAACAAGCAAATTTTCTAGCTTTCGTAAAAAATAAATACAGCAAGATCAGTCTGGAATCTGAAATATATATATGTATCTTAAACTCTTCTTCTTGCAGCGGATGCGTTGGATATGCCCATTCCTCAATACCTGGATTCTCTTTGGGCACCTAATTTTTGGGCAGGTGTTAATTTTGCTCAAATTGTCTGTTTTATTATTCTAGCAGCCCGCTTCGCTGTGGTCTTCAGATTAAGCAATTCTCTGCATTCAAGGGAAAGGTAAATAGCTGCTCTCTAAAGGTATGCCAAATTAACAGGTTGTCTTGTCACCATACCTTTCGATTATCTGGAATGCAAATAAAAGTACAAAAATCTTCTTAAGTATCCTAGAAGAAGTTGTCAGTTGTGATGAAAGCTTTCAACTTAAACTAGGATATGACTTGCCATCTATTGTAAAAGTGGACATAATGTTGACTCAAAATCGTGTTAATGAAAGACCAACTGATTTCTTTTATTTCATTCGAGTAATTTTGACTGTACAATGACACATTAGCCGTAAGTCATAACACATCTAGAATTCATGTACTGAATGCAATCGTGAAACCTGAACCTTGATGTTGTATTAGATCTATGATTATCCTATTTATACAAACTTTTATTGGTGCCGCCACGCCGGTCCGTATTCATCTGCCGCGTCAGGTTGGCCACGACGAGGAGATGGACGCAACCGCGTTGTCCCATCGACCTCCGGGAGCAGCACGTCATCTACCCAATCCCGACAATGGCGCCCCCTCAGGCCGATTCCCCTCGCCGGGAGGTGCATGCCAACGCATCCCCGTCACTTTTTTGACCTTGCTCTCTTCGTGTCTCCTCTTATTTATAATTGTAGTAAAGTTTCAGGTGTTTTTGGGAAATCATGGGCACACAATCGCCTGTATACCTCTTGCTGTTAGTTTGTGTGCCTACGAGCTGGTAAATTCCCTCCTCCGATTGTGCCAGAACAAACCAATGAATTGTTTTAATATGTATCTACTCAACTAATATGTAGCACCACTAAGTTTTGAAAATTTGGAATTCTGAGATGCAGGTTTCAACTTTTAAGAACATCCAGGGCGCATCTTTTCTTGGAATGCAGTTAGTTCGGTGGTGGTCATCTGAGATGTCAGGTTAGCATAAGATGGCCCTTGTTCTTTTTTGTTTGAACCAGATTTTCCGGTTCCGAATTTTGCAGGAATGTGTTGCGTTGTATTGATGTTGGTCTTGTTCTGTTTACAGTGGCACCTGAAGATGTATCAAAATCTATTGCACAAAGTAAAGGAGCACTCAGGAAAACGACTTCCATCTTGGCCTGTATGATGCTGGTTCGGCCGTGGCCTTTCATATCTCAGGTTAGCTCGAAATGTTATATTTCTATGATTCTTCACTTGATTCCTCTGTTATTGCAGGGTGTGTGTCCTGTTATGTTGGGTTTCCTGTGATTTGGGTGTGGCTAGCTACATAGCGTCCGTGGGCCATGCGTGTGACATGCATGCTAGGTAATCTTGACTCCGGTGCGGCGGTGCCGGAACCGCCTACGCAGGGTACGACCGCCGTGGCTATGCTTGAAGGCAGAATCACCACGATGACTATAGTGGCCGCACTCAGATAAGAAAGGCAACAACGGTCTATGATCAAGCCTTTGTTGTCGTCCTCTGAATTTGGGATCCCGTGCATCTGCAAGAGAAAGACCATGAGAGCCTAAGATGGTAGTACAACGTTACGAACAAGTTGATTTTTATCCATGGAATTGATTTGATGCGAAGCTGATGCCACATAAAAGGTTAACTGAGTTCTTGTCTCCAATATGTCATAATGTTAGAGTTCAATTATTTTCACATCTCTAGCCACTATGCACGGAAGGTGTTTGCTAATTTGCACAATGATCTTTTCTCATAAAATACGCTAACATTACCTTCATTTTTTTCACGTCTTAGTGATGCCCTCTTATTAATCCCTTCTATAATCAAAGCTGATATGTATTTGTTCATCTAAGTATCTAACTGCAGGTGGAAGAACAAGATTCAGTGTGTGCAACGGCAACAATAAATAACATGTCATTAGGGAGACTTCTGACAATTGAACCCTGCATTTTTTTTGGCATTAGTACAAGTGTTCTGCTGCATTATTCAACTATGCGCAATGAAGCTGATATAGGGTATGGACTAGACAATTTATTCAGGTTTTTTTTCAAGAAGGTATGTAGATTGGGCATCAAAGTAGACGACAAAGGATGACAAACGATGACATTCTGCACCTTACAACTTAAAAATTGATTGATACTTTCTATTTTATATTGATGTGATCGCCAGCGAGAACAAATTTTTAACTGAATTTGTTTCATTAAAGTGAAGTTGTTCGGACTTTTCTTTGAATTTTTATTTTAGTTGCGTAAAAAAGCATTGTGAGTAATGTTTTTTGAGCTGATTATGAGTAATGTTTGGTTCCATGCAGGACCAAGGAATGAACACGAAGCAAATTATAACACTCAAATTCCTGGTTTAGGAGTATGAATGCACACTTCCATCTTTGTGATATTCTCGTATGCATAATACTAACACTACGTACATAATCTCTCAATTGTGTAGATGGGTCATCAGTAGAATTTCTCTAATTATCCTTATAGACTCATTTGGATTGTTTAAGGAAAGGATCTCAATTCTCAATAGAAAACTGCACTGGGACATCTTGGACCTATTCTCCACACTTTTGAGCTAGGTGAGTTGGACAGCATGTCAGCATGTCATCGGGGAAACCATTTCTTCCTTCCAATCCGTGGGCTAAATTTGTTATCACCATATGTTTAGAATTTTTTGTCAGCCTTGAACTTTTGAGGAATTGTTAGATATGTTGGTGAACGGGCAGGCGGCGCTAGGCAGGGCAGGGCAGGGCAAGAGAGCACGAGGAAGAATGCCAAAGGGGGCAACATAAATGGGAGTTCACCGTTATGCTCATGTGGTCAGAACCTAGAGCATGGATACAAGACCTCCATCATCGTCTATGGACATCAAAGCAGGGGAGAAGTGATGATGGACATCAGAGCAGTGAAGATAGTGAGCATGGGCTCCTTGAAGATACTTATCATGACATGTACTCAGTATATAGTCAAAAACTGTATGCCACATATACGTTGTGAATTACTATTACACTTGATAAATGAATGTATTTCTAAGAAAATCCGTGGCAACACATGGCATTCCACTGTAACTTCAACTTCAAGGGTGAACTTGAGGTTTTAGTCGTTATTAAGCAATTAATGGGCAAAATAACCATCTCTCTATCTAACCAATTGGTCAGTGAACGGGATAAGTCGGGAGTAAAAAATGGTATCAGGTAATAGTTGCATAAATTAATCCCATGACAAGTATAACTACACGAACATTGGCAAGGCACAGGCAGCTGACTATATAGATCATATTGGCAAACAGACTAAGCTAAATTCTCGAGGAATTCGACATAGGTCTTGCAAATTAAACAACAAAAAAGTGTGCAAACCACAAAGTGTAGTAGTCAAATCATACATCTCTGACAGAAGTGTCGAACTGCAGTTACAATATATTATAGCTGAAGATGGAGTGGGTTCTGTACTTGTATATACATGTATTGACCAATACGTATATCAAAATCTTCTAGAACATCCACATTGAAGAAGATTTGTCCCTGTATGATCATATTGTTTTCACTTCCTTCACCAACAAGGCAAAGAACTAATCAGAAAAAAATCACTGATCTGCCGTTACCTGTGAGAAAGGATTGCTTCACAAAGGGAACAAACGGGCCCGTGAATAGGAGATCTACTGCGACGAGGAGGTCGCAACCTTCTTGGTGGACTCCTCATCCACATATGACAACATCCACCATCTGGTCAAACATAGGCCCCACACTATCACCATTGGATTTCGAATGCCCGAGTCAGTCCAAGTACCTAAACTAGAGGGAGCAACTAAACAAGAGTCTTCCCGGAGCCAGTGCGGGAGCCAAGCACACCACTGGTGTCGGCGAGCACATGAGGCACACCGACAACGCACCGCATCTTGGCCGGCTTAGAGATGCTCACCTCTCGTGTCATGGTCGGCACCTCATCCTCTAGCCGACCCTCCACCAAGGACATCAAACTGTACATGACGCATCACTGTTGCGCCTCCCCATACACCAGCGTGGGAGGGATGCGAGCTGGTTGAAAACAATCCAAGCAGAAGGAGGACATCTGCATCTGTGCCGACACCACGGTAGGGGGGTGGGGGGTTGTTGGCTGTGTGGGGGAGAACATCTTCATCTCCCTAAGATGTTGAGAGAGTTCGAAAACTCATCGAGATACACTTCAAACGAAGTGCATTTTTGTTAATTGCAGAATTTTATGTCACCGCCTTTTTTATACACGCTGAACTCATGCAGTGTGCTTATATACGGGACCATAAAATATGTATTAGAAGGACCAATATTAATAGAAATACAATTATAAGTCACATGCAACATCCACGTGATGAATTACAGTTTATTTGGATGGTACTATCTCTATATATAATTATTTTGGCCCGTGGCAACGCACGGGCATATACTAGTAAATGTTTATTATTCATGCTAGAATTGTATTAACCGGAAACTTGATACATGTGTGGATACATAGACAAAACACCATGTCCCTAGTAAGCCTCTACTAGACTATCTCGTTAATCAAAGATGGTTAAGTTTCCTAACCATACACATGTGTTGTCATTTGATGAACGGGATCACATCATTAGGAGAATGATGTGATGGACAAGACCCATCCGTTATCTTAGCATGTTGATCGTTCAGTTTTATTGCCATTGCTTTCTTCATGTCAAATACATATTCCTTCGACTATGAGATTATGCAACTCCCGGATACCCAAGGAATACCTTGTGTACTATCAAACGTCACAACATAACTGGGTGATTATAAAGATGCTCTACAGGTATCTCCGAAGGTGTTTGTTGGGTTGGCATAGATCGAGATTAGGATTTGTCCCTCCAAGTATCAGAGAGGTATCTCTGGGCCCTCTCGGTAATGCACATCATAAGAAGCCTTGCAAGAAAAGTGACTAGTGAGTTAGTTACAAGATGATGTATTACGGAATGAGTAAAGAGACTTGCCGATGACGAGATTGAACTAGGTATGCGGATACCGACGATCGAATCTCGGGCAAGTAACATACCGATGGACAAAGGGAATAACGTATGTTGTCATTACGGTTCGACCTATAAAGATCTTCGTAGAATATGTAGGAACCAATATGAGCGTCCAGGTTCCTCTATTGGTTATTGAACGGAGAGGTGTCTCGGTCATTTCTACATAGTTCTCGAACCCGTAGGGTCCGCACGCTTAACGTTTGATGACGATTTTGTATTATATGAGTTATGTGATTTGGTGATCGAATGTTGTTCGGAGTTCCGGATGAGATCACGGACATGACGAGGAGTCTTGAAATGGTCGAGAGGTAAAGATTCATATATAGGACGATGATATTCGGACACCGGAAGTGGTTCAGAGGGTATCGGTACATACCGGACTACCGGAGGGGTTACAGGAACCCCCTGGGGTTTAATGGGCCACATGGGCCAAAGGGGAAGGGGCACACCAGGCGCACCCCTCCTAGGCCGCCGGCCAAGTGGGAGAACGAAAGGGGGGAGTCGGCCTCCCCGTTCCTTTCCTCTCCGCCTTCCCCTACTTGGGGCGCCCAAGGCAGCTCCCCTCCCCTCCTACCTATATATACTTGGGGAGGGGGCGCCTAGAACACACACCAACAATTGTTAGCCATGTGCGGTGCCCCCTCCATAGTTTACGCCTCCGGTCATATTCTCGTAGTGCTTAGGCGAAGCACTGCGCGGATCACTTCACCATCACCGTCACCACGCCGTCGTGCTGGCGGAACTCATCTACTTCCTCGACACTTTGCTGGATCAAGAGTTCGAGGGACGTCATCAAGCTGAACGTGTGCAGAACTCAAAGGTGTCATATGTTCGGTGCTTGATCAGTCGGAATGAGAAGAAATTCGACTACATCAACCGCGTTGTCAAACGCTTCCGATTTCAGTCTATGAGGGTACGAGGACACACTCTCCACTTCTTGTTGCTATGCATCTCCTAGATAGATATTGCGTGAGCGTAGGAATTTTTTTGAAATTGCATGCTACGTTTCCCAACAGTGGTATCAGAGCCAGGTCTATGCGTAGATGATATGCACGAGTAAAACACAAAGAGTTGTTGGCGGTGATCGTCATACTGCTTACCACCAACGTCTTATATTGATTCACCGGTATTGTTGGATGAAGCGGCCCGGACCAACCTTACATGACCACGTTCATGAGACCGGTTCCACCGACAGACATGCAACTAGTTTTGCATAAAGGTGGCTGGTGGGTGTCTGTTTCTCCAACTTTAGTTGAATCGAATTTGACTGCGGCCTGTCCTTGTTGAAGGTTAAAACAACAAACTTGATAAATCATCGTTGTGGTTTTGATGCCTAGGTAGAACGGTTCTTGCTAGAAGCCCTTAGCAGCCACGTAAAACTTGCAACAACAAAGTAGAGGACGTCTAACTTGTTTTTGCAGGCCATGTTGTGATGTGATATGGTCAAGACATGATGTGATATACGTTATTGTATGAGATGATCATATTTTGTAAAAGTTATCGGCAACTGGCAGGAGCCTTATGGTTGTCGCTTTATTGTATGAAATGCAAATGCCATGTAATTCCTTTACTTTATCACTATGCGTTAGCGATAGTTGTAGAAGCAACAGTTGGCGAGACGACCACGACGCTACAATGGAGATCAAGGTGTCAAGATGGTGAGAATGGAGATCGTGACGATGCTTTGGAGATGGAGATCAAAGGTACAAGATGATGATGGCCATATCATGTCACATATTTTGATTGCATGTGATGTTTATGTTTTATGCATCTTGTTTTGCTTAGTACGGCGCTAGCATTATAAGATGATCCCTTCACTAAATTTCAAGGTATAAGTGTTCTCCCTGAGTATGCACCGTTGCGATAGTTCGTCGTGTTGAGTGATACGTCTCCAATGTATCTATAATTTTTTATTGTTCCATGCTGTTATATTATCATTCTTGGATGTTTTATAATCATTTTTAGTCATTTTATATCACTTTTGGTACTAACCTATTGACATAGTGCCAAGTGTTAGTTGTTGTTTTCTGCATGTTTTTTACATCGCAGGAAATCAATACCAAACGGAGTCCAAACGCAGCGAAACATTTTGGAGATTTTTTTGGACCAGAAGACATCCAGTGGGCCGGTGAAGCACCTGGGGGTGCTCCGAGGGGAGTACAACCCACCAGGGCATGCTAGGAGGCCCAGACGCGCCCTGGTGGGTTGTGCCCACCTCGGGTGCCCCCTGAACTGCCTCTTTGCTCTATAAATACCCCAATATTCTAGAAACCCTAGGGGAGTAGACGAAAATCAATTCCAGCCGCCGTAGAGTCCAGAACCACCAAATCCAATCTAGACACCATCACGGAGGGGTTCACCACTGTTGGGGAACGTAGCAGAAATTCAAAATTTTCTACGCATCACCAAGATCAATCTATGGAGTAATCTAGCAACGAAGGGAAGGGGAGTGCATCTACATACCCTTGTAGATCGCGATGCGGAAGCGTTGCAAGAACGCGGATGAGGGAGTCGTACTCGTAGCGATTCAGATCGCGGTTGATTCCGATCTAAGCACCGAAGAACGGTGCCTCCGCGTTCAACACACGTGCAGCCCGGTGACGTCTCCCATGCCTTGATCCAGCAAGGAGAGAGGGAGAGGTTGGGGAAGACTCCATCCAGCAGCAGCACGACGGCGTGGTGGTGGTGGAGGAGCGTGGTAATCCCGCAGGGCTTCGCCAAGCACTGCGGGAGAGGAGGAGGAGGGAGAGGGGTAGGGCTGCACCGAAAGAGAGATGTTCTCGTGTGTCTTGGGCAGCCCAAACCTCAACTATATATAGGGGGGAGGGGGCTGCGCCCCCCTTAGGGTTTCCACCCCCAAGAGGAGGCGGCCAGCCCTAGATCCCATCAAGGGGGGCGGCCAAGGGGAGGAGAGGGGGGCGCCCCACTAGATGGGCCCTAAGGCCCATCTGGACCTAGGGTTTGCCCCCTCCCACTCTCCCATGCGCCTTGGGCCTTGGTGGGGGGGGCGCACCAGCCCACTTGGGGCTGGTCCCCTCCCACACTTGGCCCACGCAGCCTTCTGGGGCTGGTGGCCCCACTTGGTGGACCCCCGGGACCCTCCCGGTGGTCCCGGTACATTACCGATTTCACCCGAAACTTTTCCGGTGACCAAAACAGGACTTCCCATATATAAATCTTTACCTCCGGACCATTCCGGAACTCCTCGTGACGTCCGGGATCTCATCCGGGACTCCGAACAACATTCGGTAACCACGTACATACTTTCCCTATAACCCTAGCGTCATCGAACCTTAAGCGTGTAGACCCTACGGGTTCGGGAACCATGCAGACATGACCGAGACGTTCTCCGGTCAATAACCAACAGCGGGATCTGGATACCCATGTTGGCTCCCACATGTTCCACGATGATCTCATCGGATGAACCACGATGTCGGGGATTCAATCAATCCCGTATGCAATTCCCTTTGTCTAACGGTATGTTACTTGCCCGAGATTCGATCGTCGGTATCCCTATACCTTGTTCAATCTCGTTACCGGCAAGTCTCTTTACTCGTTCCGTAACTCACATCATCCCGTGATCAACTCCTTGGTCACATTGTGCACATTATGATGATGTCCTACCGAGTGGGCCCAGAGATACCTCTCCGTTTACACGGAGTGACAAATCCCAGTCTCGATTCGTGCCAACCCAACAGACACTTTCGGAGATACCCGTAGTGCACCTTTATAGCCACCCAGTTACGTTGTGACGTTTGGCACACCCAAAGCATTCCTACGGTATCCGGGAGTTGCACAATCTCATGGTCTAAGGAAATGATACTTGACATTAGAAAAGCTCTGAGCAAACGAACTACACGATCTTGTGCTAGGCTTAGGATTGGGTCTTGTCCATCACATCATTCTCCTAATGATGTGATCCCGTTATCAACGACATCCAATGTCCATGGTCAGGAAACCGTAACCATCTATTGATCAACGAGCTAGTCAACTAGAGGCTTACTAGGGACATGGTGTTGTCTATGTATCCACACATGTATCTGAGTTTCCTATCAATACAATTCTAGCATGGATAATAAACGATTATCATGAACAAGGAAATATAATAACAACCAATTTATTATTGCCTCTAGGGCATATTTCCAACAGTCTCCCACTTGCACTAGAGTCAATAATCTAGTTCACATCACCATGTGATTAACACTCATAGGTCACATCACCATGTGACCAACATCCAAAGAGTTTACTAGAGTCAACAATCTAGTTCACATCACTATGTGATTAACACTCAATGAGTTCTGGTTTGATCATGTTATGCTTGTGAGAGAGGTTATTAGTCAACGGGTCTGAACCTTTCAGATCCGTGTGTGCTTTACGAATATCTATGTCATCTTTGTGGATGCTACCACGCGCTACTTGGAGCCATTTCAAGTAATTGCTCTACTATACGAATCCGGTTTACTACTCAGAGTCATCCGGATTAGTGTCAAAGTTCGCATCGACGTAACCCTTTACGACGAACTCCTTTTCACCTCCATAATCGAGAAAATTCCTTAGTCCACTAGGTACTAAGGATAAGTTCGACCGCTGTCATGTGATCCATTCCCGGATCACTATTGTACCCCTTGACCAACTCATGGCAAGGCACACTTCATGTGCGGTACACAGCATAGCATACTGTAGAGCCTACGTCTAAAGCATAGGGGACGACCTTCGTCCTTTCTCTCTCTTCTGCCGTGGTCAGGTCTTGAGTCTTACTCAATACTCACACCTTGTAACACAGCCAAGAACTCCTTCTTTGCTGATCTATTTTGAACTCTTTCAAAATCATGTCAAGGTGTGCGTTCTTTGAAAGTATCATCGGGCGTCTTGATCTATCTCTATAGATCTTGATGCCCAATATGTAAGTAGCTTTTATCCAGGTCTTCCTTTGAAAAACTCCTTTCAAACAACCCTTTATGCTTTCCAGAAATTTTACATCATTTCGGATCAACAATATGTCATTCACATATACTTATCAGAAATGTTGTAGCGCTCCCACTCACTTTATTGTAAATACAAGTTTCTAACAAACTTTGTATAAACCCAAAAACTTTGATCACTCCATCAAAGTGTATATTCTGACTCCGAGATGCTTGCTCTAATCCATGGAAGGATCGCTGGAGCTAGCATACCTTTTAGCATCCTTAGGATCGACAAAAACTTTCTGATTGTATCACATACAACCTTTCCTTACGAAAACTGGTAAGGAAACTTGTTTTGACATCCATCTGCCAGATTTCACAAATGCAGCTAATGCTAACATGATTCCGACGGACTTAAGCACCGCTACAGATGAGAAAATCTCATCGTAGTCAACTCCTTGAACTTGTGGAAATACTCTTTGCCACAAGTCGAGCTTCATAGACGGTAACATTACCATCCATGTCCGTCTTCTTCTTAAAGATCCATTTACCTCAACAGCCTTACGACCATCAAGTAGTACTCTCAAAGTCTATACTTTGTTTTCATACATGGATCCTCTCGGATTTTATGGCTTCTAACCATTTGTCGGAATATGGGCCCACCATCGCTTCTCCATAGCTCGTATGTTCAGTATTGTCCAACAACATGATATCTCAGACAGGATCACGTACCACTCTGAAGTAGCACGCATCCTCGTCGTCCTACGAGGTTTGGTAGTGACTTGATCCGAAGTTTCATGATCACTATCATAAGCTTCCACTTCAATTGGTGTAGGTGCCACAGGAACAACTTCCTGTGCCCTGCTACACACTAGTTGAAGTGACGGTTCAATAACCTTATCAAGTCTCCACCATCCTCCCACTCAATTCTTTCGAGAGAAACTTTTCCTCGAGAAAGGACTCGTTTCTAGAAGCAATTACTTTTGCTTCCAGATCTGAAATAGGAGGTATACCCAACTGTTTTGGGTTTTCTATGAAGATGCATTTATCCGCTTTGGGTTCGAGCTTATCAGCCTGAAACTTTTTCACATAAGCATCGCAGCCCCAAACTTTTAAGAAACGACAACTTAGGTTTCTCTAAACGGTGTCGTCTCAACGGAATTGCGTGGTGCCCCTTTTAAAGTGAATGCGGTTGTCTCTAATGCCTAACCCATAAACGATAGTGGTAATTCGATAAGAGACATCATGGTATGCACCATATCCAATAGGGTGCAGTTATGATGTTCGGACACACCATCACACTATGGTGTTCCAGGCGGTATTAATTGTGAAACACTTTCCACAATGTCTTAATTGTGTGCCAAACTCGTAACTCAGATACTCATCTCTATGATCATATCACAGACATTTTATCCTCTTGTCACGACGATCTTCAACTTCACTCTGAAATTACTTGAACCTTTCAATAATTCAGACTTGTGTTTCATCAAGTAAATACACTCAGCATCTACTCAAATCATCTGTGAAGTTAGAACTTAACGATATCCACTGCATGCCTCAGCACTCATTGGACTGCACACATCAAAATGTATTACATCCAACAAGTTGCTCTCTTGTTCCATCTTACTGAAAACGAGGCTTTTCAGTCATCTTGCCCATGTGGTATGATTTGCATGTCTCAAGTGATTCAAAATCAAGTGAGTCCAAACGATCCATCTGCATGGAGTTTCTTCATGCATATATACCAATAGACATGGTTCGCATGTCTCAATCTTTTCAAAAACGAGCGAGTCCAAAGATCCATCTACATGGAGCTTCTTCATGCGTTTTATACCAATATGACTCAAGTGGCAGTGCCACAAGTATGTGGTACTATCATTACTTTTTTGGCATGAACATGTGTATCACTACGATCGAGATTCATTTTAGGTGCAAGACCATTGAAGGTATTATTCAAATAAACAGAGTAACCATTATTCTCCTTAAATGAATAACCGTATTGCGATAAACATAATCCAATCATGCTCAACGCAAACACCAAATCTCGATGGTAGAGGGAGCATGCGATGCTTGATCACATCAACCTTGGAAACACTTCCAACACATATCGTCATCTCACCTTTAGCTAGTCTCCGTTTATTCCGCAGCTTTTATTTCGTGTTACTAACACTTAGCAACCGAACCGGTATCTAATACCTTGGTGCTGCTAGGAGTACTAGTAAAGTACACATTCATATAATGTATATCCAATATACTTCTGTCGACCTTGCCTGCCTTCTCATCTACCAAGTATCTAGGGTAGTTCCGCTTCAGTGACCGTTCCCTTCATTACAGAAGCACTTAGTCTCGGGTTTGGGTTCAACCTTGGGTTTCCTCACTAGAGCAGCAACTGATTTGCCGTTTCATGAAGTATCCCTTCTTGCCCTTGCCCTTCTAGAAACTAGTGGTTTTACTAACCATCAACAATTGATGCTCCTTCTTAATTTCTACTTTCGCGGTGTCAAACATCGCGAGTTGCTCAAGGATCATCATCTATCCCTGATATTTTATAGTTCATCACGAAGCTCTAATAGCTTGGTGGCAGTGAATTATGGAGAACCATCACTATCTTATCTGGAAGATTAACTCCCACTCGATTCAAGTGATTGTGGTACTCAGACAATCTGAGCACATGCTCAACGATTGAGCTTTTCTCCCTTAGCTTGCAGGCTTAAGAAACTTGTCAGAGGTCTCATACCTCTTGACGTGGGCACTAGTCTGAAATCTCAATTTCAGTCTTCGGAACATCTCATATGTTCTGCGACATTTCAAAACCATCTTTGGTGCCACAATTCTAAACCGTTAGCATTACGCGCTGAACTATCACGTAGTCATCAAAACGTGTATGCCAGATGTTTCGCAACATCTACAGACGACGCTGAGGTTCAGCACACCGAGCGGTGCATTAAGGACACAATCCTTCTGTGCAGCAATGAGGACAATCCTCAGTTTACGGACCCAGTCCGCATAATTGCTACTACCAACTTTCAACTAAATTTTCTCTAGGAACATATCTTAACCAGTAGAACTAAAGCGCAATGACATAATTTGTAAAGACCTTTTGACTATGTTCATGATAATGAAGTTCATCTGATTATTGAACTCCCACTCAGATAGACATCCCTCTAGTCATCTAAGTGATACATGATCCGAGTCAAACTAGGCCGTGTCCGATCATCACGTGAGACAGACTAGTCATCATCGGTGAACATCTCCATGTTGATCGCATCTACTATACGACTCATGTTCGACCTTTCGATCTCTTGTGTTCCGAGGCCATGTCTGTACATGCTAGGCTCGTCAAGTCAACCTAAGTGTTTCGCATGTGTTCCGAGGCCATGTCTGTACATGCTAGGCTCGTCAACACCCGTTGTATTCGAACGTTAGAATCTATCACACCCGATCATCACGTGGTGCTTCGAAACAACGAACCTTCGCAACGGTGCACAGTTAGGGGGAACACTTTCTTGAAATTATTATAAGGGATCATCTTACTTACTACCGTCGTTCTAAGCAAATAAGATGCATAACATGATAAACATCACATGCAATCAAATAGTGACATGATATGGCCAATATCATTTTGCTCCTTTGATCTCCATCTTCGGGGCACCATGATCATCTTTGTCACCGGCATGACACCATGATCTCCATCATCATGATCTCCATCATTGTGTCTTCATGAAGTTGTCACGCCAACGATTACTTCTACTTCTATGGCTAACGCGCTTAGCAATAAAGTAAAGTAATTTACATGGCGTTATTCAATGACACGCAGGTCATACAAAAAATAAAGACAACTCCTATGGCTCCTGCCGGTTGTCATACTCATCGACATGCAAGTCGTGATTCCTTTTACAAGAATATGATCAATCTCATACATCACATATATCATTCATCACATCTTCTTGCCATATCACATCACATAGCACATGCTGCAAAAACAAGTTAGACGTCCTCTAATTGTTGTTGCAAGTTTTTTACGTGGCTTGTATAGGTTTCTAGCAAGAACGTTTCTTACCTACGTAAAACCACAACGTGATATACCAATTTCTATTTACCCTTCATAAGGACCCTTTTCATCGAATCCGTTCCGACTAAAGTGGGAGAGACAGACACCCGCTAGCCACCTTATGCAACTAGTGCATGTCAGTCGGTGGAACCTGTCTCACGTAAGCGTACGTGTAAGGTCGGTCCGGGCCGCTTCATCCCACAATGCCGCCGAAACAAGATAAGACTAGTAGCGGCAAGAAGAATTGGCAACATCTACGCCCACAACTACTTTGTGTTCTACTCGTGCATAGAAACTACGCATAGACCTAGCTTATGATGCCACTGTTGGGGAACGTAGCAGAAATTCAAAATTTTCTACGCATCACCAAGATCAATCTATGGAGTAATCTAGCAACGAAGGGAAGGGGAGTGCATCTACATACCCTTGTAGATCGCGATGCGGAAGCGTTGCAAGAACGCGGATGAGGGAGTCGTACTCGTAGCGATTCAGATCGCGGTTGATTCCGATCTAAGCACCGAAGAACGGTGCCTCCGCGTTCAACACACGTGCAGCCCGGTGACGTCTCCCATGCCTTGATCCAGCAAGGAGAGAGGGAGAGGTTGGGGAAGACTCCATCCAGCAGCAGCACGACGGCGTGGTGGTGGTGGAGGAGCGTGGTAATCCCGCAGGGCTTCGCCAAGCACTGCGGGAGAGGAGGAGGAGGGAGAGGGGTAGGGCTGCACCGAAAGAGAGATGTTCTCGTGTGTCTTGGGCAGCCCAAACCTCAACTATATATAGGGGGGAGGGGGCTGCGCCCCCCTTAGGGTTTCCACCCCCAAGAGGAGGCGGCCAGCCCTAGATCCCATCAAGGGGGGCGGCCAAGGGGAGGAGAGGGGGGGCGCCCCACTAGATGGGCCCTAAGGCCCATCTGGACCTAGGGTTTGCCCCCTCCCACTCTCCCATGCGCCTTGGGCCTTGGTGGGGGGGCGCACCAGCCCACTTGGGGCTGGTCCCCTCCCACACTTGGCCCACGCAGCCTTCTGGGGCTGGTGGCCCCACTTGGTGGACCCCCGGGACCCTCCCGGTGGTCCCGGTACATTACCGATTTCACCCGAAACTTTTCCGGTGACCAAAACAGGACTTCCCATATATAAATCTTTACCTCCGGACCATTCCGGAACTCCTCGTGACGTCCGGGATCTCATCCGGGACTCCGAACAACATTCGGTAACCACGTACATACTTTCCCTATAACCCTAGCGTCATCGAACCTTAAGCGTGTAGACCCTACGGGTTCGGGAACCATGCAGACATGACCGAGACGTTCTCCGGTCAATAACCAACAGCGGGATCTGGATACCCATGTTGGCTCCCACATGTTCCACGATGATCTCATCGGATGAACCACGATGTCGGGGATTCAATCAATCCCGTATGCAATTCCCTTTGTCTAACGGTATGTTACTTGCCCGAGATTCGATCGTCGGTATCCCTATACCTTGTTCAATCTCGTTACCGGCAAGTCTCTTTACTCGTTCCGTAACTCACATCATCACGTGATCAACTCCTTGGTCACATTGTGCACATTATGATGATGTCCTACCGAGTGGGCCCAGAGATACCTCTCCGTTTACACGGAGTGACAAATCCCAGTCTCGATTCATGCCAACCCAACAGACACTTTCGGAGATACCCGTAGTGCACCTTTATAGCCACCCAGTTACGTTGTGACGTTTGGCACACCCAAAGCATTCCTACGGTATCCGGGAGTTGCACAATCTCATGGTCTAAGGAAATGATACTTGACATTAGAAAAGCTCTGAGCAAACGAACTACACGATCTTGTGCTAGGCTTAGGATTGGGTCTTGTCCATCACATCATTCTCCTAATGATGTGATCCCGTTATCAACGACATCCAATGTCCATGGTCAGGAAACCGTAACCATCTATTGATCAACGAGCTAGTCAACTAGAGGCTTACGAGGGACATGGTGTTGTCTATGTATCCACACATGTATCTGAGTTTCCTATCAATACAATTCTAGCATGGATAATAAACGATTATCATGAACAAGGAAATATAATAACAACCAATTCTAGCATTGCTCTTATTGCATTACTCCGTTTCTCCATGAACTTAATACACTAGATGCATGTTGGATAGCGATCGATGTGTGGAGTAACAGTAGTAGATGCAAGCAGGAGTCGGTCTACTAATCTTGGACGTGATGCCTATATAATTATCATTGCCCGGATATCGTCATGATTATTTGAAGTTCTATCAATTGCCCAACAGTAATTTGTTTACCCGCCGTTTGCTATTTTTCTCGAGAGAAGCCACTAGTGAAACCTACAGCCCCTGGGTCTCTTCTTTAATATATTTGCCTTTGCGATCTATTTTCCTTTGCCTTTATTTCCAGATCTATTGAACGAAAAATACAAAAATAACTTGCTGCAATTTATTTTATTTGGCGTTCGATCTATCAATATTTACTACCCTCTCACGTCCGTTTGCCAATTTCTGGCACAGTTACCCGAAAGGGATTGACAACCCCTTTTACACGTCAGGTTGCGAGTATTTCTTACTTGTGTGAAGGTGTTGTTTATGTTGTGTTGCTTGATTCTCCTACTGGTTCGATAACCTTGGTTTCTTCACTGAGGGAAATACCTACCGCCGTTGTGCTGCATCATCCCTTCCTCTTTGGGGAAATGCCGACGTAGCTTCAAGCCGCATCAAAAGGAATTTTGGCGATGTTGCCGGGGAGGATCTTCAACATATATCAGGTTCCTAATCACAAATTGCATCTCCTCGCAATTTATATTATTTGCCATTTCCCTCCCGTTTTCCTCTCCCCCACTTCACAAAAATTTGCCATTTTATTCGCCCTCTTTTCCGTTTGCCATTTTCTCGTCAGATCTATTCTTTGCTTGCGATCATGAGTGATTCCTGTATGTCACCAACAGATGATGGCCTAACTCCTAAGATTGACGTACGAGTAGTCTGGATGCTAAAACTTTTATCTTGGGGCAAGGGAATGTTATGGGAAAAGAACGTATCCAAGAATTTTTCAATTGTGTTGGGAATCTAAGTCTTGATGATGCTCCTATACTTAGAACTACTAGATCTTATGCGGATGCTATTTCAGCGCTAGTTCTGAAACTTGAAACTAAATTTACCCGTACTCATCCTACTTTGCAAAGACTGTTTTTTGAGCTTCCCTTTATAAAGAATCCTAGGGCTAAATAGTTAGCCACCCTTGTCCTTATGAATGAATCTGATTACATAATACGGGAAGCTAGGGAAATCTTTGATTTTTATGGTATGAATCGTGAAAAACCCGTGATAGATGCAATTCTTTACAATAGTGATTATGCGCTAAGGCATTTTCTTGGGGATAATAAAATCTTTGGTGAGAATCTTAAAAAGAAAGTCCCCGTTTTAGATATAATCCAACAAGTTTTCAATAATGTTAATCAACATTACTCTTGGATTGTTGCTGGAAATCAAAGGGGTTATGATAATGGGCAACTTAATAGTGCTAAAGTCTCTATGGATAATATGTTTTATGTTGTCTTTACAAAACCTAATTCCAGAAATACCTCTAAGGAAATTGAGGAGAAGGACAACAAAATTTAGATCCTTGCTTTATGCCTAGCTAGGGGCGTAAAACGATAGCGCTTGTTGGGAGGCAACCCAATGAATAAAGTTTAGTTTTGCTTTTTGCTTTCTGTTCTTTAGTGTTTGCACAATTATGCTAGTGTTATGATTTTTTTAATTAGTGTTTGTGCCAAGCAAAGCCTTTAGTATCTTCTTGGGTGATAGTTGTTTGATCTTGCTGAAAAAACAGAAACTTTCACGCCCAGAAAAACAATTGTTAAAAATCACAGGAGCGTGAAAAAATACCCATTCTTTTTGCAGAAGATTAATATACAAATTTCTCACATGTTCCTAATTGTTTCAGAATTTTTGGAGTTACAGAATTATTCAAAATATCAAGATTACTACAGACTGTTCTGTTTTTGACAGATTTTGTTTTCTTTGTGTTGTGTGCTTGTTTTGATGATTCTATGGTTTTCTTTGATGAGTTTTTTCCATAGAAAAGTTGGAATACAGTAGATATAATGCAAGAATAAAATATGAATTGGTTTGATACAATACTTATCATAGTGATTTGCTTTCTTATACTAATGGATCTCACGAAGGTTTTGTTGGAGTTTTGTGTGATTGAAGGTTTCAAGTTTTGAGTTATCATAGGATGGATGAAGGAATAAGGAGTAAGAAGAGTGATGCGGAGAATCCTACGATCATCCCCATGTACACTCGAGCCTACGCCATTCGACCTAAGGTGAACTCGCTCCTTTCCGAATCTTCCCTTTCCGCATGTAAGACATGGATGCTACTTCAAGCGTGGACCTTGTGCATACTCAGGTACAACCAAGGAGACCATGGAGAGCCCAAAACCAAGGCCAAGTGTGCATGGGACCGAAGGAAGGAGAAGGAAGAAGAGCCAGCTGCTACAGGCCTTGGACATCCGGCGCCCATCACAGAACGCACCCGAAGCTGAACCCCGTCAGCCCGGACATCCGGCCAGAGGCCAGGACATCCGGCTCTTCGTGAGACGCCGGACATCCGGCCCCCAGCCCGGACATCCGGCACCTGCCTGTGCGCAGAGAACGGGCCAAGGGCCCATGTATCCCCCCTCTCACTTACCCCTTCGTGGGCTAACACTATATATAGACCCCCACCTCCTCCTAGTCAGGGTTAGCATTGATTTAGCTCATTTAGAGATATAGCTTTGCTCATCCATACGGATCTACTCCACGAGAGAGACCGCGGCCTCTATGGAGAAGATCCACCTTGGATTCAAGACCCCTCACGGGAAGATCCCCTCATGGATTCAAGACCTCCTCACGGAGAAGAACCGATTACCCTATGTATCGTCCTTTGTTGGATTTGGATCGTGTATCTCTTTGTGTTTCGAGGATCTAGCACATGTGTGATTGTTCTTGTTGGTTTGAGTGATTCTCTCGTGTTTTCCCTCGTGTTTCCCCTCGTGTTCTTCGTGTTCTTAGTTGGGATCCGCTCCTTTCGTGAAAGATCGGCCATATAGGTTTCCACCCTACATCATCTTGGTATCATGAGCCACGTTGATCATGATTTCGGAGCCTCCCCGTTGTGTTTCCTAGCCTAGTTTTGTTGATTTTGTCCCAAATTCGAAAATTCCCACCAAAAAAATAGCCCCCAATTTTTTTTGTGATTTGTTGGTGTGATGATGTTTTGTTGAATTTGATCCGTGGATTTGCTTTGTTACTTGTGGATCTAGCTTTCCCCCAATTTTCCCCACTTTCCATCCACGAAATCTCCGCAATTTTGCCCCCCGAAATCATCAATTTCCGCCCCCAAAATCGAGTTCCTCGAGTTCATCCTTGGATTTGGAGCCCGGACATCCGGCCCGTTGCCCCGGACATCTGCCCCCCCGGACATCCGGCCCGTAGCCCGGACATCCGGCTCCTGGAGCGCATTTTCGCGCAGTGTTTTGGACATTAGGTCCCGGATATCCGGCCCCGACCCCGGATGTCCGATCCCTGGCAACTCAGCCTTCCACGTTTCACCGTTTTGACCATAACTTTCACATCTGGAGTCCGATTTTCGCGTTCTTTAGCTCGTTGAGTACCTATTAACATCCTCTATCACTCTAGATAGGTTTAAACACCATTTGACTCCATCAAATTTTTGGCACTTTGGCATCTTTTCCTAGGGATTCAACCATATCATCCACATAAACACCACCGACTTCCGCAACCTAACACATTTTGTTCCCCTTAGCATTTGTGGTTGGTTGAGTTGTGATTCGAGACTCCTAAGGTGTTTCGGCTACTTAGGGACCATTGCTTCTTCATCAACTACCACCATAACTTCCGCATAGGCTTACCCACCATACACTTTCACCAACCCAACTTAACCCAATTTTGTTTGTGTTGTGAGTTGTGTCTCCTAAGGTGTTTCGGCTACTTAGGGACCGTGCTTCCAACTCCGACACCGTGTATAGTCCACCACCTTACCCTCCACTTCCGCATTGCGTCTCAAAACCCATTATTACATTTCCGCAATCCCTTTGAGTTTCCGCAAAACTACCACCGCATTCCCGCTACCACCATTTGACATTTGACATTTGAGATTTTGAGTTCGCGGTTTTTCCGTTTCCTAAGGTGTTTCGGCTACTTAGGGACGAGTCTCCATCATCTTGATATCTCCATCAAGATCACCGCAACTCATCATCGCCTCGAGGTCATCATCGACTTTGACCACTTCACCATCATCCGTCCTTGGCGTCCAAACGAGAAACCCTCAACGGTAACCTCCATATCATCTTGGTATCGTGGTATCCCTCCATTGTATATTCCCTTGCCATTGCATTGATAACCCCTAGCCCATTTTGCGTCACTTGCCCATCGAGACTAGCCATTTGAGTATTGCCGGCAACGTTACTTGTGCACATTAGTGATCATAGCTCCCATTGCATACTTACCATATCATCATTGGTACATATCTTGGTATCATCTTTTGTGTAACAAAGTTGTCATCACATATACTCAATTGCTATCTTGGTTCGTGAAGTTTTGCATGAGAAAAGAGCTCAAAAGAGAAAGAGCCAACAAAGATTTTAAGCAAAGAAAAAGAGTGAACAAAGAGCTTGTAAGCAAGTGTCATAGCATCATACCACATTGCATAAGATTGTCATATCCGATCATCTTGGATCATCTTGAGAGAAACACCGGGAACCATACATATATAGCATACTTGGGATAGCAAGTTATCCATTTCGCATCTTATAGGTTGTGCACAAGTGTCGTATCCGCCTATAGAGAAATCGTGCTAGCGTCTCTCTTGAGTTGTGCAACACGAGCGTTTTCTGTGGATTCCACATTTTGTGCTCATTCCTTGGTTGCACGACCCCATTTATCTATCCGTGTGTGTGTTTCCGTGTGCCATTCATTGCTATTGATCTACTTGTTTCATTTGCGAATTTGTGAATCTCTTTCAAAATTATTGACTCTTGCTAACATTTCGCATCAAATTTTTTGTGCCACTATCCTCACTGAGCTCCACCATAAGCCTTACTTGTGTAGGTGTGAGAAACCGACAAGAATTGGTACCATTGTGCTATTTCTTTGTTACACATTGAGTGATCATTGATCCATCTTCAACATCGGTCAAGGTACATTTGGTATAGTTCATCTCTTTCTCCCACTCATATTTGTTCGAGTCTTGTGATGGATAGGCAAGGCATTTCATCTTCGGTCTTCGACAACAACGACAGCGTGAACAACTACATCACCAAAGCGTCCATCTTCGGCCTACAACAACAAATGCGAGGCGCACAATCAAGATTGCAAGAGCGCATCGACAACCTCACCGTCGACATAGGACACTCTGAGCTACGTACAAGAGACTACTTCGACAATAAGCTTTCCGCACAAAAGGAGGAGAATGATGCAAGGATGGAGGAGATTCGGGCTTTGATCAAGTCTACTTCCCCTTCGTCATTTTCAAGGCGGCGGCCAGCAAGTCGATCATCTTCGGAGCGCCCATGCGATGCACGCGCAAGTCGTCCATGTCCACATCTACATGGCGACGATCATCACATTCGTGATCCACATCGTCATGAAGGGCAAGTCACCTCCAAGCAACATGTGCACGACGATGACGAACGACATCTACATCGAGCTCAAGTACGACAACGACACCATCAACATGAAGATGCTCAAGATGCGCCTACCTACAAGTCCCAACAAGCTCTACATCAAGCTACGTCCAAACTTCATGAGCACAAGAGAAGACCGCGAGACGAGAACCACTAAGATGGAGCTACGGCTACTACCACCACCACTTCGGCATCTTCGCCAAGTGCTATCAAGGCATCTTCGCCTTTGGACTTACGGCATCTTCGCCTACTTCCCATGAGTTCGCCTACATCGACATCTTCAACAACGAGGCGACCAACTACAAGCAAGGGCGACACTTCCATCTTCGGAAGCCCCTCAAGGAAGATGACCGAGCATGGGAATTTCCCTTCGGTCATGGAGACGAGCTACGAGGTGCCACATCATATGGGCCTCCAACAACAGGACGGCGACAAGAAGGTCGAGCAAGGGCCATCCCCTTCGACCACGGCGACGAGCACGAACCTCTTCAACAACATGAAGACGGCGCCCATATTGGACTCATACTCCGAGTCAAGCTACGAGACCGCACATGAGACCTTACCTTTGGTCTTAGAGGAGAGTGATGATGTGCCATCTTCGGCCTTCATCCACGGCTACGACTACGACATAGTTGAGCATGGAGACATTTGCACCAAAATCTCTCCGACACCCACATATGAAGAGATGCCCCAATTACCATGTGAGGAGAGCTGCCACCACATGAGTGACTCCACCATATGTGACATTGAGAGCATTTCCTATGAGAGGATGAGTGTGACCACCACTAGCCCCACACTTGAGAGCATGCCACACATCCTATGTGAGGTTGAGAGCCATTTGAGTGACTCCACCAACCATATGAGTGAGAGCATCATACCGGGAGTGAGTGAGCCACAACACTTAGTGAGTGAGGTAGTTGACACGGAACGTGAGGCCACTATGATTTCTAACGACTTACCCTCTACTCCAAGTGTGTTTTCTTTGGTGCTAGGTCTCCTACATGATGACATGCCTATCCTCGACAAGTCCATACCTCAATTGGAGACGACGATGGCCATTGTGGACGACGATGCACCACTCACATGGTTCCATCAAGATGAAGATGACAATGAGTGGATCTTCGACTCCTCACCTACAACACATGAGCGGTGCTCCAAAGGTAACATAGGTGATGGTGCTTCTCTTGTCCCACTAGTGGACTGTCTCACCAATGATTGCTTGCATGATGTTGATCCACCTATTCCCATGCATCATGCTAGTGTGACTTCTTCATGTCATAACTTACCAATTTATGATGAATATGATGATGAGCATGTTGAGTTGCCTAGTTGTGATGCTATGCTCCATAGGATATCATGTGAAAATTCTATTGGTCACGTCATGTTTGACAATCCACTAAACTTGTCATATACTATGAGTGAGATCTCTCATATTGCATCATTTCAATATCAACATAGTAACTATGCATGCCCCATTACAATAAATCCCATTTGCACTTATGGCATAGATGACGAGATGATGGTCATTGGCTTTTGTTTTTCATGTGATGATATTGCTATGCTTCCTTTACATGATTTGCGCAATTCATCTACTATGCCATGCCATGATCACATTGTTCCAAATATGCATTGTTTTGGATGTTTCCAATATTCTCCATGTGATGTTTCTACAAATGCTCATGAGGAGACTCCCATAGTTTACTCATACATATTAGGAGATCTTGATGCATTCCATACTTTGCATGATTCCCATAATTGCTTGCACCATATGCATTCCATGAATAACAATGCTCTACATATTTCTCATGATGAATTACATAATTTGAGTCTCCATTATGCTATACTTAATAACAAACCTCTCATGATGGATGACATGTTTCTATATCACGCATCTAATTTATTCGAGCATTGGCTATTTTGTGCTAACCAACACATGCACGTATGCATCATGATGGATGATGTGTACATATACCACGCACACACAATTTTCCCTTTGTCTTTGTTTTGTGTAGGTACTCACGTATACTCGTCAACCTCTCAATCCCAAGAGTTGACGAAACGAGCTCTTGAGAGCAAAGACGATTTGGGACTCCATGGATTGTCCTTACCACCGTTCTCTTCGCGCAACGACTACGCGCATCTCTTCTACTTGGCTCTCACACGGCTTTGGGCTATTTACCATTTGTCACCTTATGCCCATCCTATCGTGTTCACTTTGCATGTTATGCTTGCTTCTATGCCTTTGCCATGCAATTGTGACCCTTGCTTGCATCTACCCATGATTCACCATTATGCTACTCCTATGTGTATTTGCATGTTTGGTGGAGATACTTGTTGCTATTGCCATATTTACCATGTGCCACATGCTATTGTTTATTCTTGTGTTGGGAGAGTCATGATGTCCCATTGCTATTTACATATGGCCTCTCGCCAATACATTGATGATATATTGCTCATATCTTCCTTTCATGCTTGTGCTATGTCATGTGCATTATGTATGCCCACTATTTATCCACATGACATTATTGCCATGATTACCTCTAGTATGTTGCATCTTTGCACTACTACCTTGCTTGATTTGATCACTATGATTGCTTGCTTTGTCGCATCACCCATGTTCCATTATTACTTGCTTTCTTGGGTTGATGACATATATGTTCATGCCTCTCACGTGATATATCTTGATCTTTGCTACTTGTCTCCATTTGTTGCACCTCTCATATGCCATTGTAGTGAGTGCACCCATGCTATGCTTATTGATTGTGGAGACTTGGACATATTACTTGTGATGCATGCTTGTTTGTTTGAGCCTAATGCCTTTGGTTGTTATTGCATCATATGCTTTCATACCATACCACACCTTGTCCTTTCTTATGATAAGAATGATGAGAACACTTGTTGGGTATCTTACCACTCGAATGATAGGTGCTACATTTGCACTAACCTCGTTTGTTTTTCTGAGTGTTTGTCATGTTCTTTCATTTTGAGGAATTCAAAAGGCGGTACCATCGCGAGACATATTGGTTATGTGAAGGCATACATGATGTGCAACACCAACATTTTCGACATCCTCATAAAGGTGAACTCATTCCCTTTGAAGCATTCTCAAATACGCAAATTGGACGGGTCATTCTTTCATTGTTGCCTCTTTCTTGTTGTCTACATGATACATCTATTGGATGGAGGACCGACATTGGAGATGGACCCTATGGACCTTCAAGTTGAGAAGTGCTCGGACTTAGCGGATGCACCACCGGACCAACACTACTACCACGACATCAAGCTATGGTACAACACCATCCATAACAAATTTGCATCTTGTGCATGGATTGACTCACATTATGATTGCCTTGTTGCATCTTGTATTTCGATGTCATCCATGATATATGAGCTTGTGCATTTCCTTAGCAAATTCATTGTGATCTTTCTTGATGGCATATTCATACA
Organism: Triticum aestivum; assembly: GCF_018294505.1. Lineage (NCBI taxonomy): Eukaryota > Viridiplantae > Streptophyta > Magnoliopsida > Poales > Poaceae > Triticum > Triticum aestivum. Next base: position 184,284,027 of record NC_057796.1, read on the forward strand.
TAATGATCATATTGCCTACCATCAATTGCATGATAACTTATTCATATTGAGCATCCATTGCCATATTCATGCTTTTGATAAACCGTCTCACTATGACATCATTTTGCACCGTGGTTGCATTCATCATATTCACAACACATTTGTGTGCATAATGAATGTTTTTGCTCCCATGAATGCTTTACATCTCATTCTATATCATCTTGCTAAGCTTCATGTGCTTTGTCATGAACAATCTTGCCTCACGGACTCATTCTTACATTATGGACACCTTGTGTTCGCTAACCATTGTATTTCCAAGTGTTGTTTGTGTTTGCTCTTTTTGCATGTGTACCACTCCGGAGACACCTTGGAGTACTTGGATTGCGCCATGTCTTCCACTTCATCCAACTACAAGCCCGTCCACGACATCCGTTTCCATGGTGATGAGGATTTCGATCCGAGGTCGGATCTTTCCCAAGGGAGGGGAGATGATGCGCAGCATCCTACGATCATCCCCACGTACACTCGAGCCTACTCCATTGGACCTAAGGTGAACTCGCTCCTTTCCGAATCTTCCCTTTCCGCATGTAAGACATGGATGCTACTTCAAGCGCGGACCTTGTGCATACTCAAGTACAACCAAGGAGACCATGGAGAGCCCAAGGACCAAGGCCAAGTGTGCGCGGGACCGAAGGAAGGAGAAGGAAGAAGAGCCAGCTGTTACAGGCCCCGGACATCCGGCCCCAGCCCGGACATCCGGCCCGACCACCGGAAATCCGGCGCCCATCACATAACGCACCCGAAGCTGAACCCCGTCAGCCCGGACATCCGGCTCTTCGTGAGCCGCCGGACATCCGGCCCCCAGCCCGGACATCCGGCACCTGCCTGTGCGCAGAGAACGGGCCAAGGGCCCATGTATCCCCCCTCTCACTTACCCCTTCGTGGGCTAACACTATATATAGACCCCCACCTCCTCCTAGTCAGGGTTAGCATTGGTTTAGCTCATTTAGAGATAGAGCTTGGCTCATCCATACGGATCTACTCCACGAGAGAGACCGCGGCCTCTACGGAGAAGATCCACCTTGGATTCAAGACCCCTCACGGGAAGATCCCCTCGTGGATTCAAGACCTCCTCATGGAGAAGAACCGGTTACCCTATGTATCATCCTTTGTTGGATTTGGATCGTGTATCTCTTTGTGTTTCGAGGATCTAGCACATGTGTGATTGTTCTTGTTGGTTTGAGTGATTCTCTCGTGTTTTCCCTCGTGTTTCCCCTCGTGTTCTTCGTGTTCTTAGTTGGGATCTGCTCCTTTCGTGAAAGATCGGCCATATAGGGTTCCACCCTACATCAAAGAGCCTAAGCATGGGGGTGCCCATGGCACCCCAAGTTATTATCCAAAGAGAAGCAAGCAACTAAGCTCGGGGATGCCCCGGGTGGCATCCCCTCTTTCTTCTAACGACCATCGGTATTTTACTCGAAGCTACATTTTTATTCGTCACATACTATGACTTTTGCTTGGAGCGTCTTGTATGATATGAGTCTGTGCTTGTTTTGTTTTGCTTTTTTAGTCTTGATTCCTCACAGTACACACCTATTTGAGAAAGCCAAAATTATGCCATGACTTGTTAAAATTGATCTCTATGCTTCACTTAAATTTTTATGAGCTATGGATTTGCTCTAGTGCTTCGCTTATATATTTTTGAACACAGTGTTCTTAGTTATTTTTGAAGAAATGCTCTCTTGCTTCACTTAGATTTATTTGAGAGTCAGTAAAATTTTCAAGAAATTCTCGCTTGCTTCACTTAAATTAATTTGAGAGAAAGAAATATTATGCTCATGATCTTCACTTATATTTGTTTGAGCTTGTCAAAAGCAACACATGAAAATTAGGCCCAAAGTGATAGATATACAAGAAGGATATAATAAAAACTTTCATGAAGATCATTGGACAAAATAAACTTGATTCCTTGTAATAGTTTTGAGATATGATGATGTGATATGTGAGTCATGTTGATGAGTAATTGTGCTTTAGTAAGAATATTGGTGTTAAGGTTTGTGAGTCCATATGCAAGCACGAAAGTCAATAGTCATGCAATGAAATTACATCCTACTTGTGGTGCATTATTCGGTGTTAATTATGCTTATCGCTCGCTTATGAGATTATTCAATTCTTGGTTGGTCGCTTCTCAATCTTTTGCTAGCCTTCATTTTGCACTAAGTATGATCTGTACTTGTGCATCCAAAAACCTTTAAACCAGTTTTGCCACATGAGTCCACTATATCTACCTATATGCGGTATTCTTTTGTCGTTCTAAGCAAATTTGTATGTGCCATCTCTAATATTCAAAATAAACTTCTCTTTTGTGTGTTCGTACCGCTCGCGAGGCAGTGAGGGGTGGCTAATATTTTTCATGCTAGATGTGTTATTCTCACGATGAGTGTTTATTCACTTGTCATTGCACGAGAGTAAGGAAAAGGTATTAGGGATGCCCAGTGCTGAAATGAAAAATGAATTTACTTTATGTTGTCAAATAATAAATTCCTTGGAAATTTTTGGTATGGAGGGCACCCGTGGATACGGCCATGGAAAGTGAAAGTATGGTGGAAAAAGGAATAAACTTTATTTTCTGTTTGGGAACCGCTATGATATATCTAGCATGGAAAGTGTTGGGAACTCTAAGTCGTTTTCGTTGGTGGGAAAGGCACAACTCCCAAAAAAAATCACCTCTAAGTTTTTCGCTTTGAGCTCTGGCACCTCTACAAATCCCTACTTCCCTCTGCGAAGGGCCTTTCTTTTACTTTATGCAATTTTTATTTTCAATTTAGGTCTCCATCTTCTCTTATAAAAGCACCAACTAGGAGGCACTATGATCATACTTGAGTATTGGGTGTAGTTAATATGTGAGTGTGTTTCATGAATGGATCGATGATTGAGCACGATGGGCTAGGGATAACTCATTTTAGCGTTGATATTTTGAAAGACATGGTTGCCTGTTGATATGCTTGAGTATTTAAGTCATCATGTCAAAACTAGACTATTGCTTTGAATCACATAAAATTCCAAATGTACATGCTATAAATAAAAGAATATGAGATGACATGTTAGGCAGCATTCCACATCAAAAATTCTGTTTTTATCATTTACCTACTCGAGGACGAGCTGTAATTAAGCTTGAGGATGCTGATACGTCTCCAACATATCTATAATTTTTTATTGTTCCATGCTGTTATATTATCATTCTTGGATGTTTGATAATCATTTTATAGTCATTTTATATCATTTTTTGGTACTAACCTATTGACATAGTGCCAAGTGCCAGTTCCTGTTTTCTGCATGTTTTTTACATCGCAGGAAATCAATACCAAACGGAGTCCAAACGCAGCGAAACTTTTTGGAGATTTTTTTCAGCCAGAAGACATCCAATGGGTCGGAGAAGCACCTGGGGGGGCTCCAAGGGGAGCACAACCCACCAAGGCGTGCCTTGGTGGGTTGTGCCCACCTCGGGTGCCCCCTGAACCGCCTCTTTTCTCTATAAATACCCCAATATTCCAGAAACCCTAGGGGAGTCGACGAAAATCAATTCAAGCCACCGTAGAGTCCAGAACCACCAGATCCAATCTAGACACCATCACGGAGGTGTTCACCACTTCCATTGATGCCTCTCCGATGATGCGTGAGTAGTTCTTTGTAGAACTTCAGGTCCGTAGTTAGTAGCTAGATGGCTTCCTCTCTCTCTTTTGATTATCAATGCAATGGTCTCTTGGAGATCCATATGATGTAACTCTTTTTTCGGTGGGTTTGTTGGGATAGGATGAACTTTGAGTTTATGATCCAATCTATCTTTCTATCCATCAAAGTTATTTGAGTCTTCTTTGATCTCTTATATGCATGATTGCTTATAGCCTCATATTTCTTCTCCGATATTTGGGTTTTGTTTGGCCAACTTGATCTATTTATCTTGCAATTGGAAGAGGTGCTTTGTAGTGGGTTCGATCTTACGGTGCTTGATCCCAGTGACAGAAGGGGAACCGACACGTATGTATCGTTGCTACTAAGGATAAAACGATGGGGTCTATTTCTACATAAATAGATCTTGTCTACATCATGTCATCGTTCTTTTTCATTACTCCGTTTCTCCATGAACTTAATACACTAGATGCATGCTGGATAGCGGTCGATGTGTGGAGTAATAGTAGTAGATGCAGGCAGGAGTCGGTCTACTAATCTTGGACGTGATGCATATATAATGATCATTGTCTGGATATCGTCATGATTATTTGAAGTTCTATCAATTGCCCAACAGTAATTTGTTTACCCACAGTTTGCTATTTTTCTCGAGAGAAGCCACTAGTGAAACCTACGGCCCCCGGGTCTCTTCTTTAATATATTTGCATTTGCGATCTATTTTCCTTTGCTTTTATTTTCAGATCTATTAAATCAAAAATACAAAAATACCTTGCTGCAATTTATTTTATTTGGCGTTCGATCTATCAATATTTACTACCCTCTCACGTCCCTTTGCCAATTTCTGGCACCGTTACCCGAAAGGGATTGACAACCCCTTTTACACATCGGGTTGCGAGTATTTCTTATTTGTGTGCAGGTGCTGTTTACGTTGTGTTGCTTGATTCTCCAACTGGTTTGATACCCTTAGTTTCTTCACTGAGGGAAATACCTACCGCCACTGTGCTGCATCATCCCTTCCTCTTTGGGGAAATACCGACGTAGCTTTAAGCCGCATCATTGAGACACCATGTGATGATCGGGTGTGATAGACTCTATGTTCAAATACAACAGGTGCAAGACAGTTTTGCACATGCGGAATACTCGGGTTAAACTTGACGAGCCTGGCATGTACAGACATGGCCTCAGAACACTGGAGACGGAAAGGTCAAACGTGAATCATGTAGTAGCTATGATCAACATCGAGATGTTCACCATTGATGACTACTCCATCTCACGTGATGATCGGACATGGTTTAGTTGATTTGGATCACGTATCATTTGGATGACTTGAGGGATGTCTATCTAAGTGGTAGTTCTTAAGTAATTTGATTAATTGAACTTAATTTATCATGAACTTAGTCCTGATAGTATGTGCATATCCATGTTGTAGATCAATAGCTCGCGATTTAGCTCTGTTATTTTTTATATGTTCCTAGACAAAACTAAGTTGAAAGATGATAGTACCAATGATGCGGACTGGGTCCGTAATTTGAGGACTATCCTCATTGCTGCACAAAAGAATTATATCCTTGATGCACCGCTAGGTGACAAACCTGTTGCAGGAGCAGATACAGACGTTATGAACATTTTGCAAGCTCGATATGATGACTAATTGATAGTTTAGTGCGCCATGTTTTACGGCTTAGAACCGGGACTTCAAAAAAATTTGGAAGGCCACAGAGCATATGAGATGTTCCAAGAGCTAAAATTGGTATTTCAGACTCATGCCCATGTCGAGAGGTATGAGACCTCTGACAAGTACTTTGCCTACAAGATGGAGGATAATAGCTCAACAAGTGAGCATGTGCTTAGAATGTCTAGGCACTACAATCGCTTGAATCAAGTGGGAGTTATTCTTCCAGATAAGACATTGATTGACAGAGTTCTCTAGTCACTATCACCAAGATACTAGACCTTCGTGATGAACTATAATGTGCAAGGGATAACGGAAAAGATTCCCGAGCTCTTCGTGATGCTGAAATCAGCGAAGGTAGAAATCAAGAAAGAGCATCAAGTGTTGATGGTTAACAAGACCACTATTTCAAGAAAAAAGTGTCAGATTCGGGGCTCCGCAGACCCTGGATAGATTCGAACTCTGGGGTGCATGCGAAGAACTCAACCTCCCCAGTGTGCCAACTCGTCGATCCCACAGCCTAGCTTGATGAACTAGAAGGAAATGGGACACAACAGTTTACCCAGGTTCGGGCCACCTTGCAGTGTAATACCCTACTCCTGCTTTGTGGTTGATTGGCCTCGAGGTGGGCTGAGGATGAACTAGTATAGTGGGAGAACAACCTCAAGAGGTGTGTACTTGTGCTGGTGAGGGAGAGGATGTTCTGAATGATCTGCCCCCTTCTATGGTGGTGGCTAGGCTATATTTATAGTGGCCTTGGTCCTCTTCCCACAAAACAAAGGCGGGAAGGGCTCCCACAATGGCCAAATTCGAAGGGAGACAACTAGTACATCTTATCCTGACAAAAGGTAGTCTTCGCCTGCAAAGACTCTGGTCGTGACATCATGGTGGGCTCGGCGATGACCTCCGTCCTGCCGTCCTGGCGGTCTTAGTCTTGTAGCATGGAAATGGAAACCTTTGCTTGATTCCTCGGGACTCCGCGCCTGCGCTTGCCTCTTTAGCACCAAAGAGGAAACTGTTGTACTGAGCCCGCTGGCGCCCGCCTGGCCGTGGTCGTCATGGCTCGCGTCATCCGAACCTCGGGAGGTGAGGGCTTGCATAGAAATCTCCGCTCCTCCGGAGCCAGCCTGAGGAGGCTGCTCCTGCCGTAGGTCTTGGCGTCGTCCACCTCGCGAGGCTTGACCCCTCGCGAGGGTCTTGCAATATCGGTGCTGAAGGTGGGTCGTACCAGGCCATTGATGGAGCCACGCTGTGGGCCACAGGCAGGCAAGTCTGGGTACCCCCATTCCCAGAACGCCGAAAGTAGCCCCCGGGCCCAAGGCGCGCTCGGACTTGGCTTCGAGGCGAAGCCAAAGGGCAAGGGCGAAGAGCCGCGGGCCCCATCCGCCTTCGGCCTCGGTCGACGCGTGGTGCTTGATGGGACGTGGGCGTCTTCGCTTCCCCATGTAGCCTTGACAACCGTCCTGGGCTGACAAAAAGGTTGGCGCCTGCCACTGAGCCTTCATTGCCTCCCCTTTGTCTTGCTCCAGATCCCCTTCATCCCCTACTTAGAGCGCTTCCAGATCTGCCAACCTCTCCCCACACATGGCGACTGAGAAAGCAAAGTCAGCAGCTCCTGCCGCGCGCTCGGCCTCCTCGCTGGAGCCGGCCCTCAGTGCATCCGCCGTCACCGAGGAGAAGCACCTTGCCGCCGTGCTCCCGCTGACGGCGAGCGATGCTAATGAGGGGCGGGAGACGGCGCTCCGTACAGGCTCCGCCGATCCGGAATCTTTGGGGGAAACCTTCTACCCCTTCTTCCTGCATAGCATCTTTGCTGGAATCGTTCCCCACTTCTCCAATTTCTTCTACGCCATCCTCAACCATTACCAGATCCACGCCCTTCTTCTCCATCATGTGACAGCCTGGTTTTTGCCCCCTCTTCTTTTTCTGATTCTGATTGCCTTTTTATTTGAATTTGGGTTTTTGAATCATTTCAGTTGGACTTCAACACTTGGGCATACCCTTGATTTTCACCCAAGTGGTTCACCTCTCCCCCAAGCCATCATTTCCTCTCTGACTAATCCCAAAATAATCATAGGAATATTTTCTTAAATGAAAAATATTCATTTTCTCCTCAAAAATCCTAATCAGCAACATATGCTCCAAAGCAACTCCCATTTTCTTTGCCCACAAAAATCTAAGAAAATTCCCAAATATTCTTGAACCCTAGGCACCTTCCTAAGCAAAAATATTGCATCACTTTTTAGAATATTTTTGCTACAGAAAATCTTTTCTGTTCTAGTCAAAAAAGCCAGTTTCTACATCAAGTATCATTTTCCTTCATCCATTGAGGCTGATTTTTCTTGAGCATCATTACCTTCCTAAGTGATTGCTAAACCCCAAAGCTCAGCCCTCAACTCTTACTGGATCACTCACAGTTAACTCCACAAGTTACTGACCAGAAACTTACCATGAAGTAAACCACGCACCTACAGCCTCTGGACTCAACTCAAAGTGTTGGAACGACCCAAACTGTCGGGGATATACCCCGTGGTATGCCCCGGCCGGAAGTACGACCCGGCCGGACTTGGCATTTCGCTGATGACCCGGCGGAGGACTAGCGACTCATGGGTCTGGCGGATCATTGGTCAGACAGCTCATGAACCAGACGACTCATGGATGGTCCCGACGGCGGGTCAGATAGAAGACAAGGCCCAAGGCCCAGAAGGCCGGCTCACGTTTATGATGGGCCGGCTTAAGAAGAAAGGGATGATGAATATTTCCTTTACGAGGAAGCAAGACCCGGACTTGTAATTAACTTGTAAGAGAAGATAGACTAGTCCTAGTCCTACTAGGACTCCGCATGTAACCCGCCCCTCTAACTTATATAAGGACGGGCAGGGCACCCCAAAGAGGACAAGCAACAAGAAATAATCTCTAGGGCTAAACACCGAGAGCCGGAGCCGGCGACTCTCCCGTGATCATAATGAGACCTAGCCTCAAACAGCATGTAGGGTTGTTACCGGATGATGTTTCCCGGGGCCCGAAGCTGTCTAAACCCTTGTCTTGTGCGTTGATCCGCCCTGCGTCTCTCATCCCAATCAACCCCTCTCAAGCTACTACATAGATGCGCTGGCCTCACGACTAAGTCCTCATGCTAAGGACATCTGCCGTGACAATTCCACGACAGTTGGCGCCCACCGTGGGGCTCGCGCACGGTGGTGTTGAGTTCTTGAAGGGATCTCTTTCAGGGATCGAGAGATTCACGGCTTTTACAGTAAAGGGGAGCTAGTCTGCAAGAAATCTACGTGGGCTATGTTTTTTATCAGCAGTCTAAGCCAGATCTGAGCAATTACTGGGCGGGTTAAATTTGCTGTTCAACTTTGAATCTGGGATCACGAGATTTGGGTTCAAAAAAGAAATCAACCGTCGTTCGTCTAGATGAGCGATCAAATAAAAAAGTCGTCGAGACCGGCGTTTTCCGCTGCAACCTATTTGGCCGAGTCGTCAAGTTCCAAGCGATAACTGCTGTCAAGTCGGAATTGTCAAGTCGTGCGTCCACGAGTTGTCCAAGGACTAGGGTCCAGTTTTGTCTCAATTGGATTGCTGATCCCACCAGCTGCCGTAGGTTATATCAACCAAGGCAAGGCTAAGCTGAGATCCCAAGACAGTTCAATGTTTTAGCAAGTCACGAGGGGATTTGACTAATTGGTGCTACTGCCCGTTACCTGAAGGGAGTCAAAGACGGTCAAGAGCCGGCCGGTCTTTCTCTGTTTCCAACTCGGGTTGGCGCCGCCTACCACTGCTCGGCTCCGCGCACACGGGTGTGAGCACACAGCGGTCCGACTCGCATCTACTGCTACTGCCTCAAAGCCGCCAATGTTGTGGTCAACGTACAGCCGCCAGCACCGGCTCGCCATCCGAGGGCTCGCGAGCGCCGGCCCCGCCTTTTCCTACTACGCCCGGTCGCCTCAAGTCGGCAAGGACTGAGTCGCCCGCGTACTGCAGGCCGCGAGTTGTCTCGCTAGTGTGACATTGCTGAACCGCCATGGCCTCATCCCGTCTCAGCTACGACCCGGTTCCGCTGCCCTGAGCCATCATCGGTGCCCGCGTCCACGGCCTTGCTTCGGCCCTGGGCCGTCGTCAACGTACTGACGAAGAACCACCCTCACCGTCATTGCTGCAGGATTCGAAGCTGCCGTTCTCTTATAACATCACCACCAAATCGTCGCCTATGCCAGGATGAACCGTCGCCGCTGGCAAGTCACCATCAAACACAGTATAATTTTTGGCAGTGGCAGACAAAAGAAACAGCACAAGGGGGGTCGCATCAGCACCTGTGACTCTGGACAACCGCTCAACATGTTTATTAGCACAATTAGTAAGAGTTGTTTGTACACTTGGCGCGGTTTCCAAGAAAGACCAGCATCCATCACGTGGAGGATTTGGCATCTACTGGAATTAGACCTCCAAGGAAGCTCTCACGTGGTTACAAGGGATAAGTCATCACATCAAAAATCAAATGACAACCTGCGGTCGTCTGATACTGTTCAACATTATTTAATGCCAGCGTCAGTCTTCATCGGATAAAAAAATATCAGGACGACTATTAAAAAAAAGGGGTGGTATTATACCATGGAGGCACGTTCGGCTGTGCCACGCAGCTTAATGGACACGCGTATCGCGGTCCCGTTTACATCAAACGCGCCAGCCGACTCGCCCGTCCGCACCGCCTTACAACGCCACGGACAACTCGCTTGTCCGCGCCAGCTTACAAACGTCGCGGCCGACTCACCCGTCCGCACCGGTTTACCACGCCGCGGCCGGTTCACCCGTGAGCGACTTCAACCTCACCTAGCAATCATCAATTTCATGGCGGATTATTTCCGGCCTGGCACATCAGGTGATATCCATCTAAAATATATTTTATTGGTACATATTAATTTTTTGTCAAAGAGCAGTTTATCTTTGTCTTGGTCTGCAATACTGTTGATGCAGGACAATTGTTCACTACATCAAAACGACGTGGTTAACTCGCCCGTCCCCGCCGGTTTACAACACCACGGCCGGTTCATCTGTTTGAGCCACCTCTGATGCTGAGGTCATCTTTTCCATCCGCCTCTCGTGGCCTGGTCTATATCAACACGCCGGGCCGCACTTGTCTGGATGAGTTATTTATTGATTATGCGCAAGTCACTACTTGGGAAGCCCGGTTTTCTTCCAACAAACTGGAGGCAAATTATCATATATTATCAGCCGTCATCTGCACTGGATGGTTCAATAGGCAGGCGCACGAGTCGCCGCCACTACAGTTTGGTTAACTTCGAACAACCAGTTGGAAGGAGCCATTGGCCGAGTTGTTGACACGGCTCATATGGGATCATTTATAACCCGCCGCAGTCACTTCAACCTTCTGTGGGTTCACATCGCGCTATCAATGCGCTGATGATATACACCTTCTGCTCTGGTACAATATGGAGAATCTCAAGCCAACTCCTCGAATCGTCTTGAGACTCGGGGGCTACAATGACATGACTCGGCGAAATTGGCCGGTGTTAGTGAATTCAAGAACTCCGGGTCATTGAAGGGAAGGTAACCCGGTTCCGGAGGCTACCACTATATTGGTGAAAAATTTAAAAGGCCGTCAGAAAATTTCCGGTTTAAAAAGAAGGATTCCGGTTTAAAATCCGGTTCAAGAGACATCTCTCTCCAACAAAACACTGAAGCTCTTAATATCCGGTTTAAAAACCGGTTCAAGGGAAATTTGTTTACCACAAGGCTTTGAAGCTCTCAGATCCGGTTCAAATCCGGCTCAAGGTAAATTTATTTCTCACAAAGTTTTGAAGCTTTCACATCCAGTTTAAACTTCCGGTTCAAAAAGAATTAATCTCTCGCGAGATCGAGTTCTCAAAAAAATTAAAGGTTGCCAAAGAACTGCCATGATGCGCGGTTCAAACTTGGGTATCCTGCTTTACGGCTTATCTTATTATGATCACTTGGGGGCTTCCTGCTCATCGAGCATAGCTATCAGTACCCTTTTGATCGGCGCAATGCCAAAACTTATATGGTCACTTGGGGCTTCCTGTTCAAACATAGGTCGTATTCGAACCAAAGAGAACATAGCTGTCGATACCCTTTTGATCGGCACACTGCCGAGCTCATTGGGGAGTTTCTTGGTCATATTTGAACCATAGCTCAACCCCCTTTGGGAACCGACGTGGATCGTATTCGAATCAGCGTCGTTAAACAACTCTTAAGGTCATTTGGGGGCTTCCTGTTCAAACATAGGTCGTATTCGAACCAAAGAGAACATAGCTGTCGGTACCCTCTTGATCGGCAACGCCAAAGCCACTGGGGGCTATATGATCGTATTCGAATATTAGCTTAACCCCTTTGGGACAGTTTTCTGATCGTATTCGAATCAGAAGCCTCAAGATTTTTTGAAGTTTCTTTTTGCAAATAATTTTTGGGATTTTATTTGAAGCTCTTTTGAACACATCTAAAGTGTATATGAGTGGTTTCTATTTAAACCCGGCTTGATTTTCGATGATAAGTCGCCGGCTTATGACAATCATCATCTATGTGGAAGCATTGGCTTCTAAGGATTGGGTTATCACCCTTACTGCACAGGTCATTAAAACCGGCAGTACAAATTCAATATCACAGTGATTATATGAGAGATATTATGACCCGCCCTGCGGTAAACCGCCAAGGGTTCTTGTGATCTACTTGTGTGCAGGGTAAGACTACATTTGGGTGGTTACCCGCCCTGGCTCTTGACGTTAAGTCGCCAGGGCATATGTTGTTTAAACTCTGTGCAGGATTTGCAGAACTATGACTTATATAAATGCTTCAGTCCAAGCTCATCACTGAAATTAGTGTTTCAAAAGGGTTATCAATTATTGATTTTCTCAAGGGATATAGGCCACCGGATTATAAAAATTCCGGCTTACAATGGAGGCGTAATAAATCGCCATCGGCCAAGAGCCGCCGGGTATTTAAACTCCGGATTTACTTGTCAACAGATAAGGTATTTGAAATCTTTAAATAGCCAAACTTGGCTGGATTTTCATTATGATTTGAATGATTGAGGTTTTCAAACCGGGTTAGTCAAATCTTTAATAGCCATGGCTGGATTTCTATTGTGATTATCAATAACCAGTGTTATGATTGAGGTTTTCAAAGTCGCGTTAGCGCAACGGCTATTATTTTTATCAATGGATATGATTTATTCTACAATGAAAGGAATAGTCCCGAGTCGCTGCAGGCTTACAACCCGGCACTTGGAGGCTACATTATTCAAATTGATATTACATCAAATATGCAAGTCCCATGTCACTGCCAGCATGCACCATGGCACTTGGGGGCTAATGCAAAGTCATTTTTTTTGCTCAACTTATTGAAGACCCAACTCATCACATTCTAAATGAGCCGGCCCTTAGGGGCTACCAATTGCTCCTGTCGAAAATTCGAGGTACACAAGCCTTAATCCATTATATTGAAAGATCCACTATTCAGTTGGTAGAGTACAAAGCTCTTAACCTTGTGGATGTGGGTTCAAGCCCCATGGTGGAGATTACATCATATACTGTTATTATCAATGATCATATTTACAAAGTCCCTCCTCATTATTGCATAATGACCCGGCCCTTGGGGGCTACGCTGGTTGAAGTTTATATGAGCATAAGGCAATTACAAGTCCCAGGTTGCTGCAAGCATGACAACCCGGCACTTGGGGGCTACATAATATGGAATATTCAGTTGTTACTAGTGACTGAGATAAACAATATGGATTTCTTCAAAGTGGCAGCATTTATATTGAAGCAAGTCTTAAGCCATCACTTTGTTTTGCTCAAGACTTGGGGGCTACAGGTATTATATTATTATCGAAGAAATATTTTCAAATTCTTTGTTGTGAGCAAACCAGATTGACCCGGCGTCACCAATCATTATGACCCTGTGTCTACAACCCGGCATCATCAATAATCATGAACCGGCGTTGGCAACAATCATGACCCGGAATTATCAGCTTTTATAACCCGACGATGGTGGTAATCATAAACCGGCAAGTTTTACATCTTCAAGCCGGCTGGATATCAGTTGAATATTTCAGAGACTAATATTTTTGTCAAGTCAGAGCATTGAAGGCCAATTCAAATGGATTCTTTATTTATAAGAGCCAATATCAGCAAATGGGTTATGAAGCTGGCCTATTGACCCGGATATTCCAGGAGAAAATGTCAAGGACTCAAGGATGATCAGGTGCCGGTTTACAAGAATATTTAACCCGGAGCACAACCTGTCAAATTTGTTCTTGTGTTTATGTTGCAGGATCAGTTTAACATGGATAAATCCAAATTAAACTGGGGGCTAATGTCGGGGATATACCCCGTGGTATGACCCGGCCGGAAGTATGACCCGGCCGGACTTGGCATTTCGCTGATGACCCGGCGGAGGACTAGCGACTCATGGGTCTGGCGGATCATTGGTCAGACAGCTCATGAACCAGACGACTCATGGATGGCCCCGACGGCGGGTCAGATAGAAGACAAGGCCCAAGGCCCAGAAGGCCGGCTCACGTTTATGATGGGCCGGCTTAAGAAGAAAGGGATGACGAATATTTCCTTTACGAGGAAGCAAGACCCGGACTTGTAATTAACTTGTAAGAGAAGATAGACTAGTCCTAGTCCTACTAGGACTCCGCATGTAACCCGCCCCTCTAACTTATATAAGGAGGGGCAGGGCACCCCAAAGAGGACAAGCAACAAGAAATAATCTCTAGGGCTAAACACCGAGAGCCGGAGCCGGCGACTCTCCCGTGATCATAATGAGACCTAGCCTCAAACATCATGTAGGGTTGTTACCGAATGATGTTTCCCGGGTCCCGAAGCTGTCTAAACCCTTGTCTTGTGCGTTGATCCGCCCTGCGTCTCTCATCCCAATCAACCCCTCTCAAGCTACTACATAGATGCGCTGGCCGCACGACTAAGTCCTCATGCTAAGGACATCTGCCGTGACAATTCCACCACACAAACCACTAAGGACTACACGCCAGACATGAATTTACGGCAAGCCGTGGCTCTATGCTAGAGCTCGCGTGGTGACCACGTGTGTGCGCGATGCCAATGTGCTAGTCGACGCGCTCTGCATGCCGCCGCGTGCTCTATTCAACGCATGCTCGCTTCCCCGACTGCCGCAGCTTGCCGAACCGCGCCACAATCAACGTCCTGACGCCCTTAACTCCTCGCTGGCGCTCGCCGATGCTGGAGCTCGCCACAGCGAGCACGGGCATGACCCAGCCAACCCAACAGTGTGCCGCGTCACTATGCTTGTCGCCACCCCTGCTCCTGTGTTCGTCTCCGCCCTCCCACAGTGCCCGCGTGAACCGTGTCGCCTTCGCCCCCTCTCACTGATGTCATTCTTCGCCGGGCGCCGTGTCCAGAAGCCCTCCGGCGGAGCCCGATCCCCTCTCCTCGCTCGCCTATAAATACGGCCACCCCCAGCCTCCTCGAGCATCACCAACTCCTCCTTAACACTCCACAACGTAGTAGTAAGCCGCAGCCCGGCCAGGCAGGCCTCGTGTCGCCGCCCCCGAGCTCGAGCTCGCCGGCGATCCCCGCGGTTCGCCCCCTCCGTTCCAGCCCCTCCCGAGCTCAAGCCACTCTTCCAAAGCCTCCGTGGTGCTTCACTGGTGCTGTCCGACCCCGTTGGAGCCCCTGGTGCAGCCCCACATCACGGTCGTCTCCAACTCCAGCGACCTCTGCTTCCTGCTGCTGCTGGAGAAGCTCGTTCCGACCCCGTCCGACCACCTCTAGCTATTCTACGGGTACAGACAGGTGCGCCTCGACCCCCTCTTGCTTCCTATCCTTCTGGATCTTGCTGCCGACCTCTCCTCGCCGGAGAAACACCGGCGCATCGCCACCCCGCCTCTGCTTCTTTCTCTCTCCCCTCGCACCTGACCAGCGGGGCCCACTGTCAGCCTCTCCACTCACGCCCGAAGCGGTACGAGTGGAAGCGTATTCAGAGAATACATCATCGATGTCACCCCCTGGTTTCTATTTTATTCAAATTTAATTCAAATTATCCAGAGAATTTCAAACAGCCACAACTCTTAAACCATATGTCCAAATGGGTTGATTCTTTTTGCATTGTGTTCTTATTGAAAAGATCTAGCAACTCACCAAAAATGAGATTTTTCTCTGCTGTCTAGATTTTCTGGTGATTTTCAGAGTGTTTCTTGATATTTTCTTTCTCTGTTTTTAATTATTTTCAGAAGGTGAAGCTTATCTTGAGGATCACCAGGAGGAGTGTGAACCTCATCTGCACTAGGGCAAGCCACATCAACATTTTCATGGTGCCATCTCAATATTTGTGATTTTCCAACTTGAATAATGATTTAGTTCATGCATTTCAATCACTTAAATAAATATTTATTTCTGTTGAATGCTTGTTTTGTTTGGTATGCTTAGTTTACAGTAGTTTGAGACTAACTAAGTTAGTTTAAGTCAGTAGAACTAATATTTGGTTATGTCGAAACAAAATGACTATGAAAAAGACTAGTTTGGTTAATATTTTCTTAAGTGAGAAAATGGATTATTTTAAGTTAATATCATGGTTAAGTTTGCTGCACTATAATAACCAGAGAAGTGGTATGAGTTTGCTGATGATTATGGTTAGTGAAATACTTGATGAGGTTGATCCATTTATTTCCGATAATATGTGATGCATAATGTAAGGTTGCATTCATGGCATATCATGACACCGGTTATTTTTACTTTGAGTTAAACTTGATAATAACTCAACTTGAACATATCGTTGATCGGGTCATGGTGCCACTGAATCGAGTTTTTCCAAGTGCAACCACATTTGCCTTTATGGGAAGGCCTTTATTTGGTCCGTTGTCATGCCTCTAGTTGGTACCTCCAACGAGGGAAGGTTATGGGCGTGTGTTACCTTGGCCCGGTAAGCAGACATAACCTTGTGTGCCCATTTGTTGTTATGGTACCTTGTCCCCGTTTGGGACCGTTTATGTTTTGCCACGACGGTGGCCGTTGATGCCTTTGGTAGGCACGGGGCCACCCAGGACTTAGCCCAGTGGGGAGTAAGTCAGAGTGGCCGGGAGAGTGTCATGGAAATGGGAGGGTTCCGTCGGAATGCCGTTGGTCCACCCGAATGGGAGTGCGCGGCCATGGACTCCGTGGTGTGGGTAAAGTGCGCAACCTCTGCAGAGTGTATTTAATCTATCGATAGCTGTGTCCTCGGTTACGGACACAACTCGAAAGTAGGTCACACCATGGATCAACATTTTAAATAATCATGCACACTAATGTTAACCACATGGTACTGTTGGAAAGATGATGATTGAGAAATTATGTTGATGATGGGAACCCAAGTGTTGGTTCCGTTTGCTGATGATGGAGCCCAAAGTGTTGGTTTCGTTTGTGATCTGAGAATGATCACCGTTTGGTTACGAGGTAACCCGTTTGGTAAGAAAGTCTGAGGGACTTGAGGCACGAGATTATGTTCACTGCATTCCTAATATGATTTTGCATTATGCTAATTTGAATAAATATCATGATATCGTCTGTCATTATGTTTATGCTTGTTTTGAGCTTGCAAGTACATTCAATGTACTGACCTCGTGTGTCATGTCAGATTTCAGGAAAGTTTCGTTGGATCGGAGTGCTGCCCAAGTCTAGATCATGTCCACATCGTTGTCCCTGTGCTATGGAGTGCCGCTTCGTCGTCGTTCCGCTACCGCGTAGTTGTCGTGATCGACATATTGTTCAGCCGCACCGTGTGTGCCGTGAAAGTGCGTTATATCGACTAGAGGAGGGGTGAATAGCCGATTTTTATGAATTCTTACTGAGGAATTTGCCAGTGAGGAAATTCCTTAGCGAAGAACTACTTGCAGCGGAATAAGTACTCAAAAGTATGCATAGCAGAACACAAGTATGTTCATCATGATGAAATGAAGACAAGCACAGAGTACAGAAAGCGTAAACACAGGATAACACAGGTGGAAGACAAACAGACTGACGAAATTGAACTGAGGAAATTGAGAAAGTCTTTAGTCAAAGTCTTCAAACACAGATATGACAAGCACACAACACAGTAATGAGGAAATGAAAGAGTTGAGGAAATAGAACCAGTAGACTTGGTGAAGACAATGATTTGGTAGACCAGTTCCAACAGCTGTCTCAGTTGTACGTCTGGTTGGAGCGGCTAGGTATTTAAACCTGAGGACACACAGTCCTCACCGTATTCTCCTTGAGCTAAGGTCACACAGACCTCGCCCAGTCACTCGTGGTAAGTCTTTAGGTGACTTCCAAACCTTCACATACTCGGTCACTCGGCGATCCACAATTTCCTCTTGGATGCTCTAGACCATGACGCCTAACCGTCTAGAATAAGCACAGTCTTCAAAGGTAACAAGCGTCGGATCCACACAGGATCAATCTCTTCAGTGATGCTCAATCACTTTGGGTTTGTGGGTGTTTGGGTTTGGGTTTTCCTCACTTGATGATTTTCGCTCAAAGTCCTCGGAGGATGGGATGCTCTCAAATGACAAGTGTCAGTTTCTCTCGGAGCAGCCAACCAGCTAGTGGTTGTAGGGGGCGGCTATTTATAGCCTAGGGAGCAGCCCGACATGATAAGACATAAATGCCCTTCAATGATATGACTGTTAGGTGTTTAGATATTTTGGGACAGCTGGCGCATAGCACAACAACGGTCGGATATTTGAGTATCAAATTCCTCAGGGCTATCATGTTCCTCGCTGTGTAGGCAAAATGCACTGGCGAATACCTAACTCCTCAGTCAGAACAAATTCCTCAAAGACCAGAAGAACTTTGTCTCTGACACTGAGGAAATTGACTGAACTGTATGAGATTTCCAATGGCTTCACTCAAAGGGATTGGTAGGTGTAGGATTTTGAGTTGAGCATCACATGGAAATTTTTTCCTTAGTATTTCCTCGACCCCCTTTTACAGTACGGTGTTTCCTATGACTCAAGAAAGAGAAAATGAAACTACGAAAACAAAAGTCTTCACGCTTCATGTTCCTCAAATGAATACCAAGTCTTCAAGGTCACACCAATTTCTTCACTTTCAAAGTCTTCAGAAATCCAAAGTCTTCAGTCGAAGAACTTCATTTTTAGGGGTCGACTTTCTGTGTAAATATCCAACTCCTCATAGACTTATAGACCTGTGTACACTCATAAACACATTAGTCCCTTAACCTATAACTCTTCAATACACCAAAATAACTAAGGGGCACTAGATGCACTTACAATCTCCCCCTTTTTGGTGATTGATGACAATATAGGTTAAGTTTTCAACGGGGATAAACAGATGAAGTGTAAATACTGATATTGAGGAATTTGATTGCAAGATATAGAAGAACTCCCCCTGAAGATGTGCATAGTGAGGAATTTGCTTTTGAAGCAATGCACACTTGAAGAGTTGAATCATGGAGATCTCCCCCTATATCTTGTAATTCATACACGCATTTGACATAATAAATGAAGAATTTGAAATGCATGATGAAATATGGTGACTGATGTAATTCAGCATGCGTGTAATAACATTAACGAGGAATAAGTATGCAGAAGAACAACAAAAGTATCAGGCCACCATAGAGTTTTAAGTTTACAACCCGATCCAACAAAGTCATCAGAAGAACGAGAGTTGTAACTTAGAAAAAAACGCCCATATAAGATAGACCCGCTTGAAGACTAACTCAAATTTCTCCCCCTTTGTCATCGAATGACCAAAAGGTTCAAAAATGAGGACTAACGCCCCTGAAGAATATCAAGTTGATGAAGGAGCGCCAGCGTTGTTGGGGTCGTTTGTTGGAGTAGGGCCTGCCGCAGTATCGTCCAAGTCTTCATGTTCATCAGTGTCACGTGATGAATAATAGGAGCTAGCCACCAAGGAAGGAACCTTGACCTTCTTGTACTTCTTCGGAGGAGGTGCAGCCCAGCCAAAATCTTTGTTGAGACCCATTTTCTTCAGATCTTCTTCACCATATATGTGCGACAGAACAGCCCAGGTGCGGTTGAGGGTTTCATGAAGGTAGTAATGGTTTTTCTTCATTGCATTGTGGTTAGCAGTCATGTTGTGAAGAATTGAACCAAACTGACGCTTGACCCATTTGTGATTACGATCAACCTTCTGGTGAAGACCGAGGAGAAGCTCACGGTCAGTCATCACCCTGGGAGCTGTGCCATGAGGATTTGGCTTGGTTGCGTTGGCGGCAGAGTCATGGGTGGCAGAGTCATCATTGGTGGAGTAGGATGCAGCCTTGCGAAATTGACCATCCAATGGACGAATGCCTTCATCAATAACAGCAGTAGCCTTGCCCTCTTCATCAGCTGAGGTAAATGTCCGTTTGAGGACTTCAATCAGGGGCAAGTAGCTGCAATTGTTCAGTGTATTAGCTTTGTAGTTGAGTGAAGACCTTGTTTTGATGAATCTCATAATCCACAGAGCATAAGGCTTCAACTCAAACGGTGACATTGCAACATTGGCCAGAGTCCTCATGAAGAAATCATCGAAGTTGACGGGAACGCCATGAATGATATTGAAAAGTAGATTCTTCATGATGCCAACGACTTCTTCTTCATTCGAGTCGTGGCCCTTGATAGGACTCAATGTCTTCGTCAGAATGCGATAGACAGTCCGAGGCACATATAACAATTCCTTCACAAGGAATTTTGTTCTTGGGGCCTGACCTGGCTTCATAGGCTTCATCAGCACTTGCATATAGTGATCTGTAAGCTCAGGTTCACTGTAGACGCAACGAGCAGCTTCAAGGGGAGGACTGAGAGGCAAAGCACGAAGCAATTCAGAAGCTGGTGCTTTGTAGTGAGTATTTTCAGACATCCAGTCCAGCACCCATGAATTCACATCTTCAGAGTCTCCGGTGATGTGCAGAGTTGCATAAAATTGAAGAATGAGCTCTTCATTCCAATCACATATATCAGTGCAGAAATTTAACAGTCCAGCATCGTAAAGAACACTGAGGACTGGCCCGAAGCACGGCAGAGATTCCATATCCACGTGAGGAATGTGCTCATGATCGAAGACTTTGTCTTTGTTGCACAACACTGAGGAATAAAAATTTGCCTGGCTGGCAGTCCAGAAACGCCTCTTCCTAATGCGGGCAGAGTCATAGGGGTTGTAGTCAGTGAAGAATACGTGCTCGCCGAAGAAATCATTAGCCTTGAATTTTTGCTTCCTTGAGAATGGATCCTTTGGCTTGGGCAGAGGAGTGTCAGTCAGTTGCATGACAACCTCAGGAATCGCAATCTCAGGTTCTTCAGGCTGAGGAATTTATGGTTCCTCTTCAGTGGCAGTTTGGGTCTTCAATTCTTCATTTTCATTTTCTTCAGCACTAGTGGCTGGAACTTGTTCATGAGCTTCATCAGATCCCATTTGAACTGTAGTTGCTGGGGACTGAGGAATCTGTTGCAATGGTGTGAAGAGTGGAGAGTTGGGGTGCTGACTTTCCTAAAAGTCATCATTCATCACTGGTGTGGTACAGCCAATGTGCACATCTTCATCTTCCATTTCTTCAACGCCGGCCTCTTCAGCAGTAAACTGAGGCATAGGCGAGGAAACTGTGGGGGTTGAAGGGATTGTATCCACTTCAATTTCTTCATCCATCTGCTCTGACGAAGCAGCAGAAGGATTTTCTTCATCAGATCCGCCAGGGTTCACATATTCTTCATCAAAACGGACGATTTCCTTTAATGGCATGGAGGAAACTGGAACAACATCAATTGGATTTGCAAATGAGCTTGTCAATTTCTTCATCTTCTTCGGTGCTAAAGAATCTGAAGGAGCTGATGCTTTCCTTTTCTTCACTGCTGCACGCTCTGCAGCCTTGGTCTTCTTCACATCTGATGCAGATGGAAGGATTGGAGTTGGAGTAGGCGCAGGAGGAGCAGAGAAATGTGGTAGATTTTCTTCAGGCACAACTGATGCAGTTGCCCTGACTTCTTCATTTTCTTCAGGCGCACCACTAGTGGGTGCCCTGGCAATTTCATCAGAGGCTGGAATGCAGTCATCAGCCCTGGAACTTACATTTTCTTCAGCAGCCTGATTGTCATCAGCGGTGCTGGCATGTTCTTCAGTGGGCTGAGTAGATGCTTCAGCCTGAGGAATTTCTTGTTGCGATGGGGCTGCAACATTGGAGGTGAACATCTTAGTCAGTTTAACAAACCTGACCTTGGCTCCTTTCCAATCAGCATAGTATGCATTGAAATCATCGCTGAGGACTTTGATTTCAGACTGGATCTTCACAAGTTCATCAGTTGTCATAGAGACAACGTTGTTCTTCAGGAATTTCTCCTTCCTGTACTGTGCTTTCTTGAGCTGCCTGGCCTTCTCAAACTTCCATTTTTCTTCTTGGATGAAGGCAGTCAGCATATGACTTTGACCAGGAGTCAGCTTGAAGTCAGGCATAGGAGTGTTTGGGTCCTTGTGCCAGAGATCAATGTAATCGAGGATCAACTTTGGATCCAAAAGCAGAGGCACATTTGTGCCCTTGGCTCTAGCGGCCCTGACTTGCCTATCTCTGATGATTTCAGCAAGTTCTTCATCATCAGCTTCGTCTTCTTCAGACGACACTTGGAAGGCGACTTGCTTCTTGTGAGGACTTGGGCAAGAGCCTCGTCTAGCAGTGGTCTTTGTCTTCAGCAGAGAGGGTCCTGTTGAAGAATTTGGTGCGGCTGAGGAACTAGCTGAAGCTCCTGAGGCAATAGAGATGTCTGTAGTCCTTTGGCACGTGGAAAGATGCACAGGTGCTGAGGATTTGGTCAGAGCAGCTGAGGACTTTGAAGGAGCAGGAGCAGCGTGAGGAATTGGTCGTGAGGGCTTAGCTGAGGAAATTGGCCGTGAGGGCATTGAAGAAGAGGCACTTGGCTTGTGCGCAGGCTTCTTTGCCATGGATTTCTACGGCCTTACAGAGGCCTCAGTGGCAGCAGCAGCAGAGTCTTCATTGAATTTCTTCACTGCATCTTTTGCCTGTTTGGCCAGCTTGGCCTGGCGCTTGGCCCATTCTTTAGGAAAATCCTCACCGTGTTTGATGCTAGTGGGATCTGCTTCTTGGCCAGGTGCCAATGGTGGTCTTGAGCATGGAGGGGTAACAGCGAATTTCTTCATGTACTTGGGAGTCACATACCTGTACTCCCTCCACTCTCTTGCCCATCTCCTCTCAATCTTTTGAATGCGCACCTTGCGCTGATTTTTATCCTCCTCAGGGGGTGTGCAGTACCCAGCATAGATTTCCTTAGGGATTTCAAAAGCAGTGTTGACCTCAGGCCTCTTTCCTCCTTTCTGTGGCTTCTTACCGTCAGCCATTTTCTTCAGATGAGGAATTTGAACAATGGAATTCTCTGAAGAAGTATGCAACTTTTCTTCGAGGAATGCTGCAAATGAGTTAAGTTGATGAGAACCTAGTGATTCAGCAGTAGACATGAGTACCTGTGAACAGAGTATAGTTGCGAGGAATTTGGAGAGGTCATATGCGTTCTCAGAAGGTTTTTCAAAAAGAACAAGTTTGAGGAATTTAACCAGATGAGTCTTGAAGAATTTCACTAAGCGTTCTTTGTCTTAGGTTCCTGAGTTGTATAGATCGAAGATCCACACAATTGAGGAATCTTGAAGAAAAATGATGCTTAGAGAAACGAATCAAGAACAGATGACATGTGAGGTGTTTAGTGTGTGAAGAATTTGAAGAATAAACACCTTTGAAGATTTTGCAGAAATCATTTGAATCGAAGAGGGCAGCAAAAGTAACTTTTAATTACCCTGAACGAAGAACACGACGAACTGTGAGGTGGAGAAGTGAAGTTCGTCTGTGCAGATCTTCCATGCCCTAACTCGGCGGAGGAAGACGGCTACAGCGGCGGCGTAGTGAAGATTTCCGCGGCCGGCGCGAGTACGGCGGCGACGAGGTCGAGGCAGTGAAGCTCTTCCTCACCAGTGATGATGAAATAGCGGCGGCGCTAGAGTTTGAGAAGCTCGAGCTGGAGAGAGGTCGAGCGGAGTAAAGGAAGTGAGGAAGGGGAGAGGGGGTATTTATAGCCACGGTGAAAAACTGTTCGCCCGAAGAAATTGGACGAACGTGCCCCTGACCCTTCTCATTCGCTTGACATGTGTCACCCACATAATGAGAAGTGGAGATTGTATTAGATCGTGGGTCAATAGATAAGTATTTCATGGGATGCGGAACGGTTTGAGCGGCAAAGCCGAAAATTTGGATAAGATAAGTTAAAAGTTCCGTTCGCAAGTTCTTCAGCTGACAAGGACACAGTGAAGATTTTGAACGAGTTTCAAATAGAACGCACATGAAAAATTTGGGAATAGATTGGGTTGAGTATAGCATAGAGGGGAAAGGGTCCAATCACATTCACTTAGCAGAAATAGCAACTTGCAGAATTAGCAATAAGTGAAGACATAAACTCGTATGTCTATATATATATATATATATATATATATATATATATATATATATATATATATATATATATATATATATGAAGAAAAACGACGGAAACAGTGAAGATTTTGCAATGTTGAAGAATTTGAACCACTGAGGAATTTCAAAAAACTGAGGAAAAACTCAAATTGAAGATTTTCAACTTTTGCTGGTGGCGTGACCCACCGTATAAGAATAATGATTTCAGACACCGCGTACAATTGTCGTAGGGTTCTGAGAATCAAATTCTTCATTAATTTCTTCACACTTAGAGTGTTATTCTTCATTGATTGAAGAAAAATGTTTCTTCATGTGTTGCATATCTAAGTCATCAATTTTGCATAAGTGTTAGGATGAGTGTCCTTTTCAAAGAACATTCGAAGATTCTAAGATATTTAGCTCACACCGCAACTTGCTAAATCTCTTCTCATCCAAGGGCTTTGTGAAGATATCGGCTAGCTGTTCTTCAGTCTTCACATGCTCAATAGAAATGTCGCCCTTCAACACATGATCGCGAAGAAAATGATGACGAATCTGAATGTGCTTTGTCTTCGAGTGCTGACCTGGGTTGTGAGCAATCTTGATGGCACTCTCATTGTCACAGAAGAGAGGCACATTCTTCACGTTGACGCCATAGTCCTTGAGAGTTTGCTTCATCCACAACAATTGAGCACAGCAAGAGCCAGCAGCAATGTACGCAGCTTCAGCAGTAGACAGTGATACGCAGTTCTGTTTCTTCGAGGACCAACAGACCAAAGATCATCCGAGGAAATGACATGTACCAGATGTTGACTTGCGGTCCACCCGATCACCAGCATAGTCAGAGTCAGAATATCCAATGAGATCAAAAGCCGAGCCCTTGGGGTACCATAATCCAAGTGTTGGGGTGTGAGCTAGATATCGAAGAATATGTTTCACAGCCTTATGGTGTGATTCCTTCGGTGTAGCTTGAAATCGGGCACACATGCAAACACTAAGCCTAATATCTGGCCTAGATGCACATAAATACAATAAAGAACCAATCATGGAGCGGTATACCTTTTGATTGAAGTCAATACCATTTTCATCAGTGCACAGATGGCCATTTGTGGGCATCGGAATTTTGACGCCTTTGCAATCTTGCATGCCGAATTTTATCAGTACATCCTTGAGGTATTTCTCCTAAGATATGAATATGCCATTGCGCTGTTGACGAATTTGAAGACCTAAGAAGAATTTTAACTCTCCCATCATAGACATTTGATATTCTTCACTCATCATATAGGCAAATTCATCACTATAACGTTGGTCAGTACAGCCAAGATAATATCATCAATATATATTTGGCACACAAACAATTCATCATCATAAGATTTAGTGAAAAGAGTAGGGTCGAGTGAACCGGGTTTGAAGCCTTTCTTCATGAGGAATTCCTTCAAAGTATCATACCATGCCCGAGGGGCCTGCTTGAGGCCATAGAGTGCCTTATTGAGTCTGAAGACTTTGTCAGGATGCTTTGGATCTTCAAAACCTGGGGGTTGAGCAACATATACTTCTTCCTCAAGCTTACCATTGAGGAATGCACTTTTCACATCCATTTGATATAAAGTGATATCATGATGGTTAGCATAAGCAAGTAATATGCGAATAGCTTCAAGTCTAGCAACAGGTGCAAAAGTTTCATCGAAATCAATTCCTTCAACCTGTGTGTAGCCTTGAGCTACAAGCCGTGCCTTATTCCTCACCACAAGGCCATTTTCATCTTGCTTGTTGCGGTAGATCCACTTTGTGCCATTGATATTGTGCTTGCTAGGATCTGGATGTTTAACCAGTTCCCAGACGTTGTTGAGTTCGATCTGATGTAATTCTTCTTGCATGGCCTGAATCCACTCAGGCTCCAGAAATGCTTCATCTACCTTAGTGGGCTCTGTGAAAGAGACAAAAGCATAGTGCCCACAAAAGTTAGATAAATGTGAAGCTTTTGAGCGTGTGAGAGGACCTGGTGCTTCAATGTCATCGATGATCTTTTCAACTTGCACTTCTTTTGCAACGCGAGGATGAGTTGGTTGTCGTCGAGGAATTTGATCAGCATTTTCTTCAGCACCATTTTCTTCAGCATTTTCTTTAGGTGCATTAGCTCGGCGTTCTTCATGTTCTGGAATGAATTCTTCAGCAGATTCTTCTGTAGGAATGACATCCTCAGTAGCCTTGAAGTTGATAGATTCCTCAGGTGCTGGTTCATCTATCACAGAAGGTAGGTGCTCTCTTTGCGAGCCATTAGTTTCATCGAACCGCACATCTACAGTTTCAACAACCTTGTGAAGAACGTTGTTGAAGACTCTGTAGGTGTGCAAGTCCTTTCCGTAACCAAGCATAAAACCTTCATGTGCTTTCGGTGCAAATTTAGCATTGTGATGAGGATCTCTAATCCAACATTTAGCATCGAAGACTTTGAAATAACTCACATTGGGTTTCTTGTCAGTGAGGAGTTCATAGGCAGTCTTCTTGAAGAATTTGTGAAGATATACCCTGTTGATGATGTGGCACGCAGTATAAATTGCCTCAATCCAGAAGTGACGAGGCGTCTTGTACTCATCAAGCATAGTGCGAGCCATCTGAACAAGAGTTCTATTCTTGCGCTCCACAACGCCATTATGCTTAGGAGTGTAAGGAGCAGATAACTCATGAGTAATACCAAGTTCATCAAGATAGTCATCAAGACCAGAATTCTTGAACTCAGTTCCATTGTCACTTCTGATGTGCTTGATCTTCACACCGAAGTTGGTTGAAGCCCTCGAGGAAAATCGCTTGAAGACTTCCTGCACTTCATGTTTGTAAGTAACAATGTGTAACGAGAGTAATCATCAACAATAACAAAGCCATAGAGAGATGCGTCATTTGTGACTGCTGAGTAATGGTTAGGACCAAAGAGATCCATATGAAGCAATTCAAATGGTCGAGTGGTGGTCATGATAGTCTTCGCTGGATGCTTAGCCTTGGTCATCTTTCCAGCTTCACAAGCTCCACACAAGTGATCCTTGAGGAATTTGACATTCTCAATGCCAATGACATGCTTCTTCTTCGCAAGCGTGTGCAAATTCCTCATGCCTGCATGACCAAGTCGTCGATGCCATAGCCAGCCTTCTGAAGCTTTTGCAAGTAGGCACACGGCTGGTTGCGGTCCTGTAGAGAAATCAACAATATACAAGTCTCCTCTCCTAAAGCCTTCGAAGACTTTGGAATTGTCAGCTTCCATAACCACAACACAACGAAACTTGCCAAAGACAACAACCATATCAAGATCACAAAGCATTGAGACAGACATAAGGTTGTATCCTAAGGACTCGACAAGCATGACTTTGTCCATGTGTCGATCCTTTGTGATCGCAACCTTACCTAGACCCAATACCTGACTTTTGCCTTTGTCAGCAAAGATGATATGCTTCAGATGCGATGGTGATAAGGGAGCATCCATCAATAGATTCTTGTCACCAGTCATGTGATTTGTACATCCACTGTCGAGGACCCACTCAGTGGCTTTGGGTTGATCATCCTGTAGATGAATTAGTGCAGCTTACGAACTTCATATACTTCATCAGTGAAGAATATGACATCACAATTCATCAGACCAATTTCATCAAGCAATGCAACAGTTAAAACAGTATGAGGATGTGAGAAATGAAAGTTCATTTCTTCATGATTAGCCTGCGTCCTTTCAGGCACTTTTCAGGTCTCCGGCAAATTCTCCAGACGTTCACCCTGCAGAAGATATTAGTTATTTTTCTTCACCACCCACATCTGAAGGGGTGGCAAAGAGTTCATCACTCTGCGAGCTCCATACGAGAAAGGTGGCATAGAAGCCAATCCATTCCATTTCACATAAGAGGAGTTAGGGTAAGCATATGAATAAGCAGAGAAATTCTTCGAGGACTTATGAACATAATGATTAGAAGAATAATGCTCATATTCATAGCCCTTGGCTCTTCCCTGCGAAACAGAGTTGTTAGCACGATGATGTTCATATGAGGACTTTGATCCTTTTGAGGAATTTGATCCATGTGAGGAATTTGGTCCGTATGAGGACTTGGATCCATATGAAGAATTTGGTCCATATGAAGAATTTGATCTGGGGTTCCTATTCTTCACAGGTGGTGTCATGAAGACATTCACCTAAAGACTATCAAGGCACCTTTTGGGAACCCAGATTTTCTTCATAGGAGAACCGTTCCTGCAGTTAGTGCCAACATATCTAGCAAATACTTCACCATTTTGATTTTTAAATAGTTTATAGTTGGAGTCAAATGGCTCATCAGAAGAATGAGAAGATTCACATGTAAAGCCAGATAAATTAGATGGATCAACTGGAGGTCCCTTTGCAGCAACCCATGAGGTTTTGGGGTACTGCTCAGGCTTCCAATATGTACCATCAACATTGAGTTTCCTCTCAAAGGCAATACCCTCTTTCCTAGGGTTCCTGTTGAGGATGTGCTTTTTAAGCACATCACAAAGAGTCTGATGCCCTTTGAGGCTTTTGTACATGCCTGTCATGTACAGTTCATTCAGCCTTGCATCATCAGTGATACTAGCAATGTCCTTAGATGAGGAATTAGTGATAGCAGAGACAGTTGAAGAATTTGTAGCATTTGAAGCATTTGAACATTCAGGTGAAGAATTAGCAGATTCACGTTCAATGCATTTCAAACATGGAGGAACAAATTCTTCCTGAGCAGCGCTGATTTGTTGAGCAAGTAATGAATCACGCTCCTTCTGAAGATCTTCATAACTCACTCTTAGCTTCTCAAGATCTTGCTTTCTTTGAATAAATTCATAAGAAAGTTTCTCATGATCAGATAAGAGAGTGTTATGATGATCTTGAAGGGTATCATACTTGGTATGAAGTCTCTGAAGACTTTCAGCCAAAGCTTTTGACTGATCCATTTCTTCACCCAACATATCATCGCTTTTATTTAGCATGTATTGAACTTTTTCCAAAGCTCTTTGTTGTTTAGTGGCAAGGGAAGCAAGTTTGAGATAGCTGGGTCCAAATTCATCACCAGATTCATCATCACTTGACTCAGATAGGTAGCATTCAATTACCTTAAGCACTTTTTGCCATAAGGCATGATGAAGAGGATGATGATTCTAGTTCGAATGTCATCGCTTTGAGAGATTCCTTGAAGTCCTCAAACCAGGGATCATGACGGGTTCGATGACCTTCATAGACCTCAGAGAGACGGTCCCAGATAAGCTTCGCATGATTTAGATGCATGATGTTCCTGAAGTGATTTTGAGACAGACAGGAGCAGATGACGTCCTTCGCCGTGAGGTTGAGAAGAGTGTACTTGCGAATGTCATCAGCTTCCGCCGTCTTGCACAGATCGGTAAGACCAATCTCAGTGACGGTCCACAGTTCGCTGTTCATCGCCATGAGGCGCTTCTTTATCATGGCCTTCCACTTGGGATACTCGTGACCGTCAAAGATGGGGCATGTCACTTTCTTCATACCTGCGGTCGACATAACTAAAATTCCAGGTGGTTAAACCAAAATCACACAGAACAAGGGAGTACCTTGCTCTGATACCAATTGAAAGTGCGTTATATCGACTAGAGGGGGGTGAATAGGCGATTTTCATGAATTCTTCACTGAAGAATTTGCCAGTGAGGAAATTCCTTAGCAAAGAACTACTTGCAGCGGAATAAGTACTCAAAAGTATGCATAGCAGAACACAAGCATGGTCATCATGATGAAATGAAGACAAGCACAGAGTATAGAAAGCGTAAACACAGGATAACACAGGATGAAGACAAACAGACTGAATAAATTGAACTGAGGAAATTGAGAAAGTCTTCAGTCAAAGTCTCCAAACACAGATATGACAAGCACACAACACAGTAATGAGGAAATGAAAGAGTTGAGGAAATAGAACCAGTAGACTTGGTGAAGACAATGATTTGGTAGACCAGTTCCAACTGTTGTCTCAGTTGTATGTCTGGTTGGAGCGGCTACGTATTTAAACCTGAGGACACACAGTCCCGGACACACAGCCCTCACCGTATTCTCCTTGAGCTAAGGTCACACAGACCTCGCCCAATCACTCGTGGTAAGTCTTCAGGTGACTTCCAAACCTTCGCAGACTCGGTCACTCGGTGATCCACAATTTCCTCTTGGATGCTCTAGACCATGACGCCTAACCGTCTGGAAGAAGCACAGTCTTCAAAGGTAACAAGCGTCGGATCCACACATGATCAATCACTTCAGTGATGCTCAATCACTTTGGGTTTGTGGGTGTTTGGGTTTGGGTTTTCCTCACTTGATGATTTTCGCTCAAAGTCCTCGGAGGATGGGATGCTCTCAAATGACAAGTGTCAGTTTCTCTCAGAGCAGCCAACCAGCTAGTGGTTGTAGGGGGCAGCTATTTATAGCCTAGGGAGCAGCCCGACATGATAAGACATAAATGCCCTTCAATGATATGACCGTTAGGTGAGTAGATATTTTGGGACAGCTGGTGCATAGCACAGCAACGGTTGGAAATTTGAGTATCAAATTCCTCAGGGCTATCATGTTCCTCACTGTGTAGGCAATCCGCACTGGCAAATTCCTAACTCCTCAGTCAGAACAAATTCCTCAGAGACCAGAAGAACTTTGTCTCTGTCATTGAAGAAATTGACTGAACTGTATGAGATTTCCAATGGCTTCACTCGAAGGGATTGGTAGGTGTAGGATTTTGAGTTGAGCATCACATGGAAATTTTTTCCTTAGTATTTCCTCGACCGCCTTTTATAGTACGGTGTTTCCTATGACTCAAGAAAGAGAAAATGAAACTACGAAAACAAAAGTCTTCACACTTCATGTTTCTCAAATGAGTACCAGGTCTTCAAGGTCACACCAATTTCTTCACTTTCAAAGTCTTCAGAAATCCAAAGTCTTCAGTCGAAGAACTTCATTTTTAGGGGTCGACTTTCTCTGTAAATATCAAACTCCACATAGACTTATAGACCTGTGTACACTCATAAACACATTAGTCCCTTAACCTATAAGTCTTCAATACACCAAAATCACTAAGGGGCACTAGATGCACTTACAATCTCCCCCTTTTTGGTGATTGATGACAATATAGGTTAAGTTTTCAACGGGGATAAACATATGAAGTGTAAATACTGATATTGAGGAATTTGATTGCAAGATATAGAAGAACTCCCCTGAAGATGTGCATAGTGAGGAATTTGCTTTTGAAGCAATGCACACTTCAAGAGTTGAATCATGGAGATCTCCCCCTATATCTTGTAATTCATACACCCATTTGACGTAATATATGAAGAATTTGAAATGCATGATGAAATATGGTGACTGATGTAATTCAACATGCGTGTAATAATATTAACGAGGAATAAGTATGCAGAAGAACAGCAAAAGTATCAGGCCACCATAGAGTTTTAAGTTTACAACCCGATCCAACAAAGTCATCAGAAGAACGAGAGTTGTAACTTAGAAAAAAAAGCCCATATAAGATAGACCCGCTTGAAGACTAACTCAAATTTCTCCCCCTTTGTCATCGAATGACCAAAAGGTTCGAAATAAGGACTAACGCCCCTGAAGAATATCAAGTTGATGAAGGAGCGCCAGCGTTGTTGGGGTCGTTTGATGGAGGAGGGCCTGCCACAGTGTCGTCCAAGTCTTCATGTTCATCAGTGTCACGTGATGAAGAATAGGAGCTGGCCACCAAGGAAGGAACCTTGACCTTCTTGTACTTCTTCGGAGGAGGTGCAGCCCAGCCAAAATCTTTGTTGAGACCCATTTTCTTCAGATCTTCTTCACCATATATGTGCGACAGAACAGCCCAGGTGCGGTTGAGGGTTTCATGAAGGTAGTAATGGTTTTTCTTCACTGCATTGTGGGTAGCAGTCATGTTGTGAAGAATTGAACCAAACTGACGCTTGACCCATTTGTGATTACGATCAACCTTCTGGTGAAGACTGAGGAGAAGCTCACGGTCAGTCATCACCCTGGGAGCTTTGCCATGAGGATTTGGCTTGGTTGCATTGGCGGCAGAGTCATGGGTGGCAGAGTCCTCATTGGTGGAGTAGGATGCAGCCTTGCGAAATTGACCATCCAATGGACTAATGCCTTCATCAATAACAGCAGTAGCCTTGCCCTTTTCATCAGCTGAGGAAAATGTCCGTTTGAGGACTTCAATCGGGGGCAAGTAGCTGCAATTGTTCAGTGTATCAGCTTTGTAGTTGAGTGAAGACCTTGTTCTGATGAATCTCATAATCCTCGAAGCATAAGGCTTCAACTGAAATGGTGAAATTGCGACATTGGCCAGAGTCCTCATGAAGAAATCATGGAAGTTGACGGGAACGCCATGAATGATATTGAAAAGCAGATTCTTCATGATGCCAACGACTTCTTCTTCATTCGAGTCGTGGCCCTTGATAGGACTCAATGTCTTCGTCAGAATGCGATAGACAGTCCGAGGCACATATAACAATTCCTTCACAAGTAATTTTGTTCTTGGGGCCTGACCTGGCTTCATAGGCTTCATCAGCACTTGCATATAGTGATCTGTAAGCTCAGGTTCACTTTAGACGCAACGAGCAGCTTCAAGGGGAGGACTGAGAGGCAAAGCACGAAGCAATTCAGACGTTGGTGCTTTGTAGTGAGTATTTTCAGACATCCAGTCCAGCACCCATGAATTCACATCTTCAGAGTCTCCGGTGATGTGCAGAGTTGCATAAAATTGAAGAATAAGCTCTTCATTCCAATCACATATATCAGTGCAGAAATTTAACAGTCCAGCGTCGTAAAGAACACTGAGGACTGGCCCTAAGCACGGTAGAGATTCCATATCCACGTGAGGAATGTGCTCATGATCGAAGACTTTGTCTTTGTTGAACAGCACTGAGGAATAAAAATTTGCCTGGCTGGCAGTCCAGAAACGCCTCTTCCTGATGCGAGCAGAGTCATAGGGATTGTAGTCAGTGAAGAATACGTGCTCACCGAAGAAATCATTAGCCTTGAATTTTTGCTTCCTTGAGAATGGATCCTTTGGCTTGGGTAGAGGAGTGTCAGTCAGTTGCATGACAACCTCAGGAATCGCAATCTAGGTTCTTCAGGCTGAGGAATTTCTGGTTCCTCTTCAGTGGAAGTCTGGGTCTTCAATTCTTCATTTTCATTTTCTTTAGCACTAGTGGCTGGAACTTGTTCATGAGCTCCATCAGATCCCATTTGAACTGTAGTTGCTGGGGACTGAGGAATTTGTTGCAATGGTGTGTAGAGTGGAGAGTTGGGGTGCTGACTTTCCCAAAAGTCATCATTCATCACTGGTGTGGTACAACCAATGTCCACATCTTCATCTTCCATTTCTTCAACGCCGGCCTCTTCAGTAGTAAACTGAGGCATAGGCGAGAAAACTGTGGGGGTTGAAGGGATTGTATCCACTTCAATTTCTTCATCCATCTGCTCTAACGAAGCAGCAGAAGGATTTTCTTCATCAGATCTGCTAGGGAT
The DNA here is from genome assembly GCF_018294505.1 of Triticum aestivum. Taxonomy (NCBI): domain Eukaryota; kingdom Viridiplantae; phylum Streptophyta; class Magnoliopsida; order Poales; family Poaceae; genus Triticum; species Triticum aestivum. The sequence goes on from NC_057796.1 coordinate 184,317,320, forward strand.
CACATATTCTTCATCAAAAGGGACGATTTCCTTTGATGGCATGGAGGAAACTGGAACAACATCAATTGGATTTGCAAATGAGCTTATCAATTTCTTCATCTTCTTCGGTGCTGAAGAATCTGAAGGAGCTGATGCTTTCCTTTTCTTCACTGCTGCATGTTCTGCAGTCTTGGTCTTCTTCACATGTGATGCAGATGGAAGGATTGGAGTTGGAGTAGGTGCAGGAGGAGCAGAGGAATGTGGTAGATTTTCTTCAGGCACAACTGATGCAGTTGCCCTGACTTCTTCATTTTCTTCAGGCGCACCACTAGTGGGTGCCCTGGCAATTTCATCAGAGGCTGGAATGCAGTCATCAGCCCTGGAACTTACATTTTCTTCAGCAGCCTGATTGTCATCAGCGGTGCTGGCATGTTCTTCAGTGGGCTGAGCAGATGCTACAGCTTGAGGAATTTCTTGTTGCGATGGGGCTGCAACATTGGAGGTGAACATCTTAGTCAGTTTAACAAACCTGACCTTGGCTCCTTTCCAATCAGCATAGTATGCATTGAAATCATCGCTGAGGACTTTGATTTCAGACTGGATCTTCACAAGTTCATCAGTTGTCACAGAGACAACGTTGTTCTTCAGGAATTTCTCCTTCCTGTACTGTGCTTTCTTGAGCTGCCTGGCCTTCTCAAACTTCCATTTTTCTTCTTGGATGAAGGCAGTCAGTGTTGGAGAACGTAGCAGAAATTCAAAATTTTCTACGCTTCACCAAGATCAATCTATGGAGTACTCTAGCAACGAGGGGAAGGGGAGTGGATCTACATACCCTTGTAGATCGCGATGCGGAAGCGTTGCAAGAACGCGGATGAGGGAGTCGTACTCGTAGCGATTCAGATCGCGGTTGATTCCGATCTAAGCACCGAAGAACGGTGCCTCCGCGTTCAACACACGTGCAGCCCGGTGATGTCTCCCACGCCTTGATCCAGCAAGGAGAGAGGGAGAGGTTTGGGAAGACTCCATCCAGCAGCAGCACGACGGCGTGGTGGTGGTGGAGGAGCGTGGCAATCCCGCAGGGCTTCGCCAAGCACCGCGGGAGAGGAGGAGGAGGAAGAGGGGTAGGGCTGCGCCGAAAGAGAGACGTTCTCATGTGTCTTGGGCAGCCCAAACCTCAACTATATATAGGGGGGAGGGGGCTGCGCCCCCCTCTAGGGTTTCCACCCCAAGGGCTGGCGGCCAGCCCTAGATCCCATCAAGGGGGGCGGCCAAGGGGAGGAGGGGGGGGGGCGCCGCACTAGATGGGCCCTAAGGCCCATCTGGACCTAGGGTTTGCCCCCTCCCACTCTCCCATGTGCCTTGGGCCTTGGTGGGGGGGCGCACCAGCCCACCTGGGGCTGGTTCCCTCCCACACTTGGCCCACGCAGCCTTCTGGGGCTGGTGGCCCCACTTGGTGGACCCCCGGGACCCTCCCGGTGGTCCCGGTACATTACCGATATCACCCGAAACTTTTCCGGTGACCAAAACAGGACTTCCCATATATAAATCTTTACCTCCGGACCATTCCGGAACTCCTCGTGACGTCCGGGATCACATCCGGGACTCCGAACAACATTCGGTAACCACGTGCATACTTTCCCTATAACCCTAGCGTCATCGAACCTTAAGTGTGTAGACCCTACGGGTTCGGGAACCATGCAGACATGACCGAGACGTTCTCCGGTCAATAACAAATAGCGGGATCTGGATACCCATGTTGGCTCCCACATGTTCCACGATGATCTCATCGGATGAACCACGATGTCGGGGATTCAATCAATCCCGTATAGAATTCCCTTTGTCTATCGGTATGTTACTTGCCCGAGATTCGATCGTCGGTATCCCTATACCTTGTTCAATCTCGTTACCGGCAAGTCTCTTTACTCGTTCCGTAACTCACATCATCCCGTGATCAACTCCTTGGTCACATTGTGCACATTATGATGATGTCCTACCGAGTGGGCCCAGAGATACCTCTCCGTTTACACGGAGTGACAAATCCCAGTCTCGATTCGTGCCAACCCAACAGACACTTTGGGAGATACCTGTAGTGCACCTTTATAGCCACCCAGTTACGTTGTGACATTTGGTACACCCAAAGCATTCCTACGGTATCCGGGAGTTGCACAATCTCATGGTCTAAGGAAATGATACTTGACATTAGAAAAGCTCTGAGCAAACGAACTACACGATCTTGTGCTAGGCTTAGGATTGGGTCTTGTCCATCACATCATTCTCCTAATGATGTGATCCCGTTATCAACGACATCCAATGTCCATGGTCAGGAAACCGCAACCATCTATTGATCAACGAGCTAGTCAACTAGAGGCTTACTAGGGACATGGTGTTGTCTATGTATCCACACATGTATCTGAGTTTCCTATCAATACAATTATAGCATGGATAATAAACAATTATCATGAACAAGGAAATATTATAATAACCTATTTATTATTGCCTCTAGGGCATATTTCCAACAGTCTCCCACTTGCACTAGAGTCAATAATCTAGTTCACATCACCATGTGATTAACACTCACAGGTCACATCACCATGTGATCAACATCCAAAGAGTTTACTAGAGTCATCAATCTAGTTCACATCACTATGTGATTAACACTCAATGAGTTCTGGTTCGATCATGTTATGCTTTATGAGAGAGGTTATTAGTCGACGGGTCTGAACCTTTCAGATCCGTGTGTGCTTTACGAATATCTATGTCATCTTGTGGATGTTACCACGCGCTATTTGGAGCCATTTCAAATAAATGCTCTACTATACGAATCCGGCTACTACTCAGAGTCATCCGGATTAGTGTCAAAGTTCGCATCGACGTAACCCTTTACGACGAACTCCTTTTCACCTCCATAATCGAGAAAATTCCTTAGTCCACTAGATACTAAGGATAAGTTCGACCGCTGTCATGTGATCCATTCCCGGATCACTATTGTACCCCTTGATCAACTCATGGCAAGGCACACTTCATGTGCGGTACACAGCATAGCATACTGTAGAGCCTACGTCTAAAGCATAGGGGACGACCTTCGTCCTTTCTCTCTCTTCTGCTGTGGTCAGGTCTTGAGTCTTACTCAATACTCACACCTTGTAACACAGCCAAGAACTCCTTCTTTGCTGATCTATTTTGAACTCTTTCAAAATCATGTCAAGGTGTGTGTTCTTTGAAAGTATCATCGGGCGTCTTGATCTATCTCTATAGATCTTGATGCCCAATATGTAAGCAGCTTTATCCAGGTCTTCCTTTGAAAAACTCCTTTCAAACAACCCTTTATGTTTCCAGAAATTCTACATCATTTCGGATCAACAATATGTCATTCACATATACTTATCAGAAATGTTGTAGCGCTCCCACTCACTTTATTGTAAATACAAGTTTCTAACAAACTTTGTATAAACCCAAAAACTTTGATCACTCCATCAAAGCGTATATTCTGACTCCGAGATGCTTGCTCTAGTCCATAGAAGGATCGCTGGAGCTAGCATACCTTTTAGCATCCTTAGGATCGACAAAACCTTTCTGATTGTATCACATACAACCTTTCCTTACGAAAACTGGTAAGGAAACTTGTTTTTACATCCATCTACCAGATTTCATAAATGCAGCTAATGCTAACATGATTCCGACGGACTTAAGCATCGCTACGGATGAGAAAATCTCATCGTAGTCAACTCCTTGAACTTGTGGAAATACTCTTTGCCACAAGTCGAGCTTCATAGACGGTAACATTACCGTCCATGTCCGTCTTCTTCTTAAAGATCCATTTATCTCAATGGCTTGCCGATCATCGGGCAAGTTCACCAAAGTCCATGCTTTGTTCTGATACATGGATCCTATCTCGGATTTCATGGCTTCTAACCATTTGTCGGAATATGGGCCCACCATCGCTTTTCCATAGCTCATAGGTTCATCGTTGTCCAACAACATGACTTCCAAGACAGGATCACGTACTACTCTGAAGTATTACGCATCCTCGTCGTCCTACGAGGTTTGGTAGTGACTTGATCCAAAGTTTCATGATCACCATCATAAGCTTCCACTTCAATTGGTGTAGGTGCCACAGGAACAACTTCCTGTGACGTGCTACACACTAGTTGAAGTGACGGTTCAATAACCTTATCAAGTCTCCACCATCCTCCCACTCAATTCTTTCGAGAGAAACTTTTCCTCGAGAAAGGACCCGTTTCTAGAAGCAATTACTTTTGCTTCCAGATCTGAAATAGGAGGTATACCCAACTGTTTTGGGTTTTCTATGAAGATGCATTTATCCGCTTTGGGTTCGAGCTTATCAGCCTGAAACTTTTTCACATAAGCATCGCAGCCCCAAACTTTTAAGAAACGACAACTTAGGTTTCTCTAAACGGTGTCGTCTCAACGGAATTGCGTGGTGCCCCTTTTAAAGTGAATGCGGTTGTCTCTAATGCCTAACCCATAAATGATAGTGGTAATTCGATAAGAGACATCATGGTATGCACCATATCCAATAGGGTGCAGTTATGATGTTCGGACACACCATCACACTATGGTGTTCCAGGCGGTATTAATTGTGAAACACTTTCCACAATGCCTTAATTGTGTGCCAAACTCGTAACTCAGATACTCATCTCTATGATCATATCACAGACATTTTATCCTCTTGTCACGACGATCTTCAACTTCACTCTGAAATTACTTGAACCTTTCAATAATTCAGACTTGTGTTTCATCAAGTAAATACACTCAGCATCTACTCAAATCATCTGTGAAGTAAGAACATAACGATATCCACTGCATGCCTTAGCACTCATTGGACTGCATACATCAAAATGTATTACTTCCAACAAGTTGCTCTCTTGTTCCATCTTACTGAAAACGAGGCCTTTCAGTCATCTTGCCCATGTGGTATGATTTGCATGTCTCAAGTGATTCAAAATCAAGTGAGTACAAACGATCCATCTGCATGGAGTTTCTTCATGCATATATACCAATAGACATGGTTCGCATGTCTCAATCTTTTCAAAAACGAGTGAGTCCAAAGATTCATCTACATGGAGCTTCTTCATGCGTTCTACACCAATATGACTCAAGTGGCAGTGCCACAAGTATGTGGTACTATCATTACTATCTTATATCTTTTGGCACAAACATGTTTATCACTGCGATCGAGATTCATTTTAGGTGCAAGACCATTGAAGGTATTATTCAAATAAACAGAGTAACCATTATTCTCCTTAAATGAATAACCGTATTGCGATAAACATAATCCAATCATGTTTATGCTCAACACCAAATAACAATTATTTAGGTTTAACACCAATCTCGATAGTAGAGGGAGCATGCGATGCTTGATCACATCAACCTTGGAAATACTTCCAACACATATCGTCATCTCACCTTTAGCTAGTCTCCGTTTATTTTGCAGCTTTTATTTCGAGTTACTAACACTTAGCAACCGAACCGGTATCTAATACCCTGGTGCTGCTAGGAGTACTAGCAAAATACACATTCATATAACGTATATCCAATATACTTCTGTCGACCTTGCCTACCTTCTCATCTACCAAGTATCTAGGGTAGTTCCGCTTCAGTGACCGTTCCCCTCATTACAGAAGCACTTAGTCTCGGGTTTGGGTTCAACCTTGGGATTCTTCACTAGAGCAGCAAATGATTTGTTGTTTCATGAAGTATCCCTTTTGCCCTTGCCCTTCTAGAAACTAGTGGTTTCACTAACCATCAACAATTGATGCTCCTTCTTGATTTCTACTTTCACGGTGTCAAACATCGCGAGTTGCTCAAGGATCATCATCTATCCTTGATATTTATAGTTCATCACGAAGCTCTACTAGCTTGGTGGCAGTGATTATGGAGAACCATCACTATCTCATCTGGAAGATTAACTCCCACTCGATTCAAGCGATTGTGGCACTCAGACAATCTGAGCACACGCTCAACGATTGAGCTTTTCCCCCTTAGTTTGCAGGCTTAAGAAACTTGTCAGAGGTCTCATACCTCTTGACGTGGGCACTAGTCTGAAATCCCAATTTCAATCTTCGGAACATCTCATATGTTCTGCGACGTTTCAAAACGTCTTTGGTGCCACAATTCTAAACCGTTAGCATTACGCACTGAACTATCACGTAGTTATCAAAAACGTGTATGTCAGATGTTCCGCAACATCTACAGACGACGCTGAGGTTCAGCACACCGAGCGGTGCATTAAGGACATAAGCCTTTTGTGCAACAATGAGGACAATCCTCAGTTTACGGACCCAGTCCGCATAATTGCTACTACCAACTTTCAACTAAATTTTCTCTAGGAACATATCTTAAATAGTAGAACTAAAGCATATGAAATAATTTGCAAAGACCTTTTGACTATGTTCATGATAATTAAGTTCATCTGATTAATGAACTCCCACTCAGATAGACATCCCTCTAGTCATCTAAGTGATACATGATCCGAGTCAAACTAGGCCGTGTCCGATCATCACGTGAGACGGACTAGTCATCATCGGTGAACATCTCCATGTTGATCGTATCTACTATACGACTCATGTTCGACCTTTCAGTCTCTTGTGTTCCGAGGCCATGTCTGTACATGCTAGGCTCGTCAAGTCAACCTAAGTGTTTCGCATGTGTTCCGAGGCCATGTCTGTACATGCTAGGCTCGTCAACACCCGTTGTATTCGAACGTTAGAATCTATCACACCCGATCATCACGTGGTGCTTCGAAACAACGAACCTTCGCAATGGTGCACAGTTAGGGGGAACACGTCTCTTGAAATTTTAGTGAGGGATCATCTTACTTACTACCGTTGTTCTAAGCAAATAAGATGCATAACATGATAAACATCACATGCAATCAAATAGTGACATGATATGGCCAATATCATTTTGCTCCTTTGATCTCCATCTTCGGGGCACCATGATCATCTTTGTCACCGGCATGACACCATGATCTCCATCATCATGATCTCCATCATTGTGTCTTCATGAAGTTGTCACGCCAACGATTACTTCTACTTCTATGGCTAACACGCTTAGCAATAAAGTAAAGTAATTTACATCGCGTTATTCAATGACACGCAGGTCATACAAAAAATAAAGACAACTCCTATGGCTCCTGCCGGTTGTCATACTCATCGACATGCAAGTCATGATTCCTATTACAAGAATATGATCAATCTCATACATCACATATATCATTCATCACATCTTCTGGCCATATCACGTCACATAGCACATGCCGCAAAAACAAGTTAGACGTCCTCTAATTGTTGTTGCAAGTTTTTACGTGGCTTGTATAGGTTTCTAGCAAGAACGTTTCTTACCTACGTAAAACCACAACGTGATATGCCAATTTCTATTTACCCTTCATAAGGACCCTTTTCATCGAATCCGTTCCGACTAAAGTGGGAGAGACAGACACCCGCTAGCCACCTTATGCAACTAGTGCATGTCAGTCGGTGGAACCTGTCTCACGTAAGCGTACGTGTAAGGTCGGTCCGGGCCGCTTCATCCCACAATGCCGCCGAAACAAGATAAGACTAGTAGCGGCAAGAAGAATTGGCAACATCTACGCCCACAACTACTTTGTGTTCTACTCGTGCATAGAAACTACGCATAGACCTAGCTCATGATGCCACTGTTGGAGAACGTAGCAGAAATTCAAAATTTTCTACGCATCACCAAGATCAATCTATGGAGTACTCTAGCAACGAGGGGAAGGGGAGTGCATCTACATACCCTTGTAGATCGCGATGCGGAAGCGTTGCAAGAACGCGGATGAGGGAGTCGTACTCGTAGCGATTCAGATCGCGGTTGATTCCGATCTAAGCACCGAAGAACGGTGCCTCCGCGTTCAACACACGTGCAGCCCGGGGACGTCTCCCACGCCTTGATCCAGCAAGGAGAGAGGGAGAGGTTGGGGAAGACTCCATCCAGCAGCAGCACGACGGCGTGGTGGTGGTGGAGGAGCGTGGCAATCCCGCAGGGCTTCGCCAAGCACCGCGGGAGAGGAGGAGGAGGAAGAGGGGTAGGGCTGCGCCGAAAGAGAGACGTTCTCATGTGTCTTGGGCAGCCCAAACCTCAACTATATATAGGGGGGAGGGGGCTGCGCCCCCCTCTAGGGTTTCCACCCCAAGGGCTGGCGGCCAGCCCTAGATCCCATCAAGGGGGGCGGCCAAGGGGAGGAGAGGGGGGGCGCCCCACTAGATGGGCCCTAAGGCCCATCTGGACCTAGGGTTTGCCCCCTCCCACTCTCCCATGCGCCTTGGGCCTTGGTGGGGGGGCGCACCAGCCCACCTGGGGCTGGTCCCCTCCCACACTTGGCCCACGCAGCCTTCTGGGGCTGGTGGCCCCACTTGGTGGACCCCCGGGACCCTCCCGGTGGTCCCGGTACATTACCGATATCACCCGAAACTTTTCCGGTGACCAAAACAGGACTTCCCATATATAAATCTTTACCTCCGGACCATTCCGGAACTCCTCGTGACGTCCGGGATCACATCCGGGACTCCGAACAACATTCGGTAACCACGTACATACTTTCCCTATAACCCTAGCGTCATCAAACCTTAAGTGTGTAGACCCTACGGGTTCGGGAACCATGCAGACATGACCGAGACGTTCTCCGGTCCATAACCAACAGCGGGATCTGGATACCCATGTTGGCTCCCACATGTTCCACGATGATCTCATCGGATGAACCACGATGTCGGGGATTCAATCAATCCCGTATAGAATTCCCTTTGTCTATCGGTATGTTACTTGCCCGAGATTCGATCGTCGGTATCCCTATACCTTGTTCAATCTCGTTACCGGCAAGTCTCTTTACTCGTTCCGTAACTCACATCATCCCGTGATCAACTCCTTGGTCACATTGTGCACATTATGATGATGTCCTACCGAGTGGGCCCAGAGATACCTCTCCGTTTACACGGAGTGACAAATCCCAGTCTCGATTCGTGCCAACCCAACAGACACTTTCGGAGATACCTGTAGTGCACCTTTATAGCCACCCAGTTACGTTGTGACATTTGGTAAACCCAAAGCATTCCTACGGTATCCGGGAGTTGCACAATCTCATGGTCTAAGGAAATGATACTTGACATTAGAAAAGCTCTGAGCAAACGAACTACACGATCTTGTGCTAGGCTTAGGATTGGGTCTTGTCCATCACATCATTCTCCTAATGATGTGATCCCGTTATCAATGACATCCAATGTCCATGGTCAGGAAACCGCAACCATCTATTGATCAACGAGCTAGTCAACTAGAGGCTTACTAGGGACATGGTGTTGTCTATGTATCCATTCGCAAGTTCTTCAGCTGACAAGGACACAGTGAAGATTTTGAACGAGTTTCAAATAGAATGCACATGAAGAATTTGTCAATAGATTGGGTTGAGTATAGCATAGAGGGGGAAGGGTCCGATCACATTCACTTAGCAGAAATAGCAACTTGCAGAATTAGCAATAAGTGAATGCTGTAAAGAACATCAACTCATATATATATATATATATGTATGTATATATATATATATATGTATATATATATATAGCCAATGAAGAAAAACGACGGAAACAGTGAAGATTTTGCAAAGTTGAAGAATTTGAACCACTGAGGAATTTCAAAAAACTGAGGAAAAACTCAAATTGAAGATTTTCAACTTTTGGTGGTGGCGTGACCCACCGTATAAGAATGATGATTTCAGACACCGCGTACAATTGTCGTAGGGTTCTGAGAATCGAATTCTTCATTAATTTCTTCACACTTAGAGTGTTATTCTTCATTGATTGAAGAAAAATGTTTCTTCATGTGTTGCACATCTAAGTCATCAATTTTGCATAAGTGTTAGGATGAGTGTCCTTTTCAAAGAACATTCGAAGATTCTAAGATATTTAGCTTACACCGCAACTTGCTAAATCTCTTCTCATCCAAGGGCTTTGTGAAGATATCGGCTAGTTGTTCTTCAGTCTTCACATGCTCAATAGAAATGTCACCCTTCAACACATGATCGCGAAGAAAATGATGACGAATCTAAATGTGCTTTGTCTTCGAGTGCTGAACTGGGTTGTGAGCAATCTTGATGGCACTCTCATTGTCATAGAAGAGAGGCACATTCTTCACGTTGACGCCATAGTCCTTGAGAGTTTGCTTCATCCACAGCAATTGAGCACAGCAAGAGCCAGCAACAATGTACTCAGCTTTAGCAGTAGACAGTGATACACAGTTCTGTTTCTTCGAGGACCAACAGACCAAAGATCGTCCGAGGAAATGACATGTACCAGATGTTGACTTGCGGTCCACACGATCACCAGCATAGTCAGAGTCAGAATATCCAATGAGATCAAAAGCCGAGCCCTTGGGGTACCATAATCCAAGTGTTGGGGTGTGAGCTAGATATCGAAGAATATGTTTCACAACCTTATGGTGTGATTCCTTCGGTGTAGCTTGAAATCGGGCACACATGCAAACACTAAGCATAATATCTAGCCTAGATGCACATAAATACAATAAAGAACCAATCATGGAGCGATATACCTTTTGATCGAAGTCAATACCATTTTCATCAGTGCACAGATGGCCATTTGTGGGCATCGGAATTTTGACGCCTTTGCAATCTTGCATGCCGAATTTTCTCAGTACATCCTTGAGGTATTTCTCCTGAGATATGAATATGCCATTGCGCTGTTGACGAATTTGAAGACCTAAGAAGAATTTTAACTCTCCCATCATAGACATTTGATATTCTTCACTCATCATATAGGCAAATTCATCACTATAACGTTGGTCAGTACAGCCAAAGATAATATCATCAACATATATTTGGCACACAAAAAATTCATCATCATAAGATTTAGTGAAAAGAGTAGGGTCGAGTGAACCGGGTTTGAAGCCTTTCTTCATGAGGAATTCCTTCAAAGTATCATACCATGCCCGAGGGGCCTGCTTGAGGCCATAGAGTGCATTATTGAGTCTGAAGACTTTGTCAGGATGCTTTGGATCTTCAAAACCTGGGGGTTGAGCAACATATACTTCTTCCTCAAGCTTACCATTGAGGAATGCACTTTTCACATCCATTTGATATAAAGTGATATCGTGATGGTTAGCATAAGCAAGTAATATGCGAATAGCTTCAAGTCTAGCAACAGGTGCAAAAGTTTCATCGAAATCAATTCCTTGAACCTGTGTGTAGCCTTGAGCTACAAGCCGTGCCTTATTCCTCACCACAAGGCCATTTTCATCTTGCTTGTTGCGGTAGATCCACTTTGTGCCAATGATATTGTGCTTGCTAGGATCTGGATGTTTAACCAGTTCCCAGACGTTGTTGAGTTCGAACTGATGTAATTCTTCTTGCATGGCCTGAATCCACTCAGGCTCCAGAAATGCTTCATCTACCTTAGTGGGCTCTGTGAAAGAGACAAAAGCATAGTGCCCACAAAAGTTAGATAAATGTGAAGCTTTTGAGCGTGTGAGAGGACCTGGTGCTTCAATGTCATCGATGATCTTTTCAACTTGCACTTCTTTTGCAACGCGAGGATGAGTTGGTTGTCGTTGAGGAATTTGATCAGCATTTTCTTCAGCACCATTTTCTTCAGCATTTTCTTTAGGTGCATTAGCTCGGCGTTCTTCACGTTCTGGAATGAATTCTTCAGCAGATTCTTCGGTAGGAATGACATCCTCAGTAGCCTTGAAGTTGATAGATTCCTCAGGTGCTGGTTCATCTATCACAGAAGGTAGGTGCTTTCTTTGCGAGCCATTAGTTTCATCGAACCGCACATCTACAGTTTCAACAACCTTGTGAAGAACGTTGTTGAAGACTCTGTAGGTGTGCGAGTCCTTTCCGTAACCAAGCATAAAACCTTCATGTGCTTTCGGTGCAAATTTAGCATTGTGATGAGGATCTCTAATCCAACATTTAGCACTGGAGGTCCCTTTGCAGCAACCCATGAGGTTTTGGGGTACTGCTCAGGCTTCCAATATGTACCATCAGCATTGAGTTTCCTCTCAAAGGCAATACCCTCTTTCCTAGGGTTCCTGTTGAGGATGTGCTTTTTAAGCACATCACGAAGAGTCTGATGCCCTTTGAGGCTTTTGTACATGCCTGTCATGTACAATTCCTTCAGCCCTGCATCGTCAGTGATACTAGCAATGTCCTCAGATGAGGAATTAGTGATAGCAGAGACAGTTGAAGAATTTGTAGGATTTGAAGCATTTGAACATTCAGGTGAAGAATTAGCAGATTCACGTTCAATGTATTTCAAACATGGAGGAACAAATTCTTCCTGAGCAGCGCTGATTTGTTGAGCAAGTAATGAATCACGCTTCTTCTGAAGATCTTCATAACTCACTCTTAGCTTCTCAAGATCTTGCTTTCTTTGAATAAATTCATAAGAAAGTTTCTCATGATCAGATAAGAGAGTGTTATGATGATCTTGAAGGGTATCATACTTGGTATGAAGTCTCTGAAGACTTTCAGCCAAAGCTTTTGACTGATCCATTTCTTCACCCAACATATCATCGCTTTTATTTAGCATGTATTGAACTTTTTCCAAAGCTCTTTGTTGTTTAGTGGCAAGGGAAGCAAGTTTGACATAGCTGGGTCCAAATTCATCACCAGATTCATCATTACTTGACTCAGATAGGTAGCATTCAATTACCTCAGCACTTTTTGCCATAAGGCATGATGAAGAGGATGATGATTCTAGTTCGAATGTCATCGCTTTGAGAGATTCCTTGAAGTCCTCAAACCAGGGATCATGACGGGTTCGATGACCTTCATAGACCTCAGAGAGACGGTCCCAGATAAGCTTCGCATGATTTGGATGCATGATGTTCCTGAACTGATTTTGAGACAGACAGGAGCAGATGACGTCCTTCGCCGTGAGGTTGAGAAGAGTGTACTTGCGAATGTCATCAGCTTCCGCCGTCTTGCACAGATCGGTAAGACCAATCTCAGTGATAGTCCACAGTTTGTTGTTCATCGCCATGAGGCGCTTCTTCATCATGGCCTTCCACTTGGGATACTCGTGACCGTCAAAGATGGGGCATGTCACTTTCTTCATACCTGCGGTCGACATAACTAAAACTCCAGGTGGTTAAACCAAAATCACACAGAACAAGGGAATACCTTGCTCTGATACCAATTGAAAGTGCGTTATATCGACTAGAGGTGGGTGAATAGGCGATTTTTATGAATTCTTCACTGAAGAATTTGCCAGTGAGGAAATTCCTTAGCAAAGATCTACTTGCAGCGGAATAAGTACTCAAAAGTATGCATAGCAGAACACAAGCATGGTCATCATGATGAAATGAAGACAAGCACAGAGTACAGAAAGCGTAAACACAGGATAACACAGGATGAAGACAAACAGACTGAAGAAATTGAACTGAGGAAATTGAGAAAGTCTTCAGTCAAAGTCTTCAAACACAGATATGACAAGCACACAACACAGTAATGAGGAAATGAAAGATTTGAGGAAATAGAACCAGTAGACTTGGTGAAGACAATGATTTGGTAGACCTGTTCCAACAGCTGTCTCAGTTGTACGTCTGGTTGGAGCGGCTAGGTATTTAAACCTGAGGACACACAGTCCCGGACACACAGTCCTCACCGTATTCTCCTTGAGCTAAGGTCACACAGACCTCGCCCAATCACTCGTGGTAACTCTTCAGGTGACTTCCAAACCTTCACAGACTCGGTCACTCGGCGATCCACAATTTCCTCTTGGATGCTCTAGACCATGACGCCTAACCGTCTGGAAGAAGCACAGTCTTCAAAGGTAACAAGCATCGGATCCACACAGGATCAATCTCTTCAATGATGCTCAATCACTTTGGGTTTGTGGGTGTTTGGATTTGGGTTTTCCTCACTTGATGATTTTCGCTCAAAGTCCTCGGAGGATGAGATGCTCTCAAATGACAAGTGTCAGTTTCTCTCGGAGCAGCCAACCAGCTAGTGGTTGTAGGGGCGGCTATTTATAGCCTAGGGAGCTGCCCGACATGATAAGACATAAATGCCCTTCAATGATATGACCGTTAGGTGTGTAGATATTTTGGGACAGCTGGCGCATAGCACAACAACGGTCGGAAATTTGAGTATCAAATTCCTCAGGGCTATCATGTTCCTCACTGTGTAGGCAATCTGCACTGGCGAATTCCTAACTCCTCAGTCAGAACAAATTTCTCAGAGACCAGAAGAACTTCGTCTCTGTCACTGAAGAAATTGACTGAACTGTATGAGATTTCCAATGGCTTCACTCGAAGGGATTGGTAGGTGTAGGATTTTGAGTTGAGCATCACATGGAAATTTTTCCTTAGTATTTCCTCGACCCCCTTTAACAGTACGGTGTTTCCTATGACTCAAGAAAGAGAAAATGAAACTACGAAAACAAAAGTCTTCACGCTTCATGTTCCTCAAATGAATACCAAGTCTTCAAGGTCACACCAATTTCTTCACTTTCAAAGTCTTCAGAAAGTCTTCAGAAATCCAAAGTCTTCAGTCGAAGAACTTCATTTTTAGGGGTCGACTTTCTCTGTAAATATCAAACTCCTCATAGACTTATAGACCTGTGTACACTCATAAACACATTAGTCCCTTAACCTATAAGTCTTCAATACACCAAAATCACTAAGGGGCACTAGATGCACTTACATGCCTCTTGGCCTCGCAACTTGATGTAATATTGAACTATGTTCCGCTAGTATCAATAAAGCGGTTGTTTTCTGTACCAAGATGTTGGGTGTTGCAAGAAGACATGATCTCTGGGCTGGCAATGCAAGGTAAATCGGTTGCTCTGAGCTGGGGTGCCACACATCCCAACTCCATCCTCCTCTTGTCGATCTTCACCTTCTACTGCGAGGCGTTTGTGGGGGTGGTGCCCTCTATTGCGCTATTCCGCCACTTCTTCTACCTCCGGATGGGCAACGCCAGTGCTCCGGGTGCGTCTGCTTCGTCGCATCTCATGGCAGCAACGTGATCTCAAAGTCCGGGAAGAAGGTGGAGGACTTCCGGCACAAGTGGATCTTCATGGACGCCAAGCGCTCTCATGCTCGGCTGGAGCTGCCGAGCGCGCAGCCGGCGAAGCTGGACTGGTGGGCTCACGAGAAGCTCACCGACCCCCGGGCGGAGCTGCTGCTGGAGAGGGTGATGGCCAACCCGAAGGCAGAGAAGCTGACAGGGGCCATGATCGTCAGGGAGTTCCTGACACAGTGCCTGGACCCGCTCCAAGCGCACTCGCGCCCTCTGTGGAGTCTCAAGGTCGAGGAAGACAAACTCCGGCTGTGCCCGGACGACCTGTCCGACGAGGAGCTGAGCAAGGCCATGTGCACCTTGCTCCAGAAGGATCCGGGCTCTGATGCGGAGCATCCTATGGACATCACAATGTCAAGAGGCCGTTCGGCGAGTGACACGTGCGACATCTACTTCACATACACAAAGGTAAATCATCTCCCTTACACGTGCTCACTTGACACCTTCAAGGATGGTATACTACTTGACACTCCACTCGTGTGCATACATTGGTATTGTCGGAACACTACGAACGACGAGGAGGAGTGCAAGTGCCAAGGAACAACTACACCATCCGCGAGGGAAGCCTGGAAGCAACGACGGAAGAAGACGGAGCTGCTGAAGCTACAGTGGCGGGACATCCGGGCCAGAGGACGGACATCCGGCGCCCGGGCAGCCATGCAAGAGCTGCCCCAACAGACGGCCAACGGCATCAGCGGCCGGACATCCGGCCCGTGTGCCCGGACATCCGGTGCCCCGCCAACTCCCGGACATCCGGCCTCTCCCCCGGAAATCCGGCATCGACAACAAACGCACCAGAAGTTTGGCCACTTCAGCCCAGACATCTGGCCCGAGCCCTGGACATCCGGCGCTCCTGAAGCCCCGGACATCTGGCCCCCGGCCTGGACATCCGGCACCTGCACGTGCACAGCCGGGCCAGAGGCCCATGTATCCCCTCCTCACTTACCCCATCGTGCCCTTAGACTATATATACTCCTCCACCTCCTCCTAGTTAGGGTTAGCAAAGCATTAGCTCATTTGAGATAGAGCTTTGCTCATCCATACGGATCTACTCCACGAGAGAGACCGCGGCCCCTCTACGGAGAAGATCCCCCCTTGGATTCAAGACCCCCTCTTGGGTGGGCCCCTTCAAGACCTCCTCATGGAGATGAACCTTACCTTGTATCTTTCCCTTTGTTGTTCATGTACCTTGTGGATCTTGTGTGTTTGATTGTCTAGTGGATGTGTGCTTGGACTTGTTCTTGAGTGCTTCCCCTTGTGATTTATCTCCGTTCCTCCCCGTGTTCTTCGTGTTCTTAGTTGGGATCCGCTCCTTTCGTGAAAGATCGGCCGTATAGGGTTCCACCCTACATCATCTTGGTATCATGAGCCATGTTGATCACGATTTCGGAGCCTCCCCGTTGTGTTTTCTAGCCTAGTTTTGTTGATTTTGTCCCAAATTCAAAAATTCCCCACAAAAATAGCCCCCCAATTTTTTTTGTGATTTCTTGGTTTGATGATGTTTTGTTGATTTTGATCCATGGATTTGCTTGGTTTCAAGTGGATCTAGCATCTCCCCAAGTTTCCCCACTTTCCATCCACGAAATCTCCGCAATTTTGCCCTCGAAATCATCAATTTCCGCCCCAAATCGAGTTTCGATGTCCAAATCCCGATCTAGAATCATCGGGCCGGACATCCGGGCCTCAGGCCGGACATCAAGTTACATCAAGTTCCTCCCGAAGATCAAGTGAAGTGAGCCACAACAAACTTCCACGACTACGCGTCCACATGGTGGTTTCACACACCTTCGAAGAGCTACGACATGAGTTGGCCCAAGCCGAAGAGAGCTTTGCGGCGAGAGTTTGTGCCTCCAACCTGCACGGAACAACTTCTACGCCAATTGGAGAACACCACCCAAGGATCCAAGTCCATCGACGAGTACTTCAAGGAGATGAAGCATGCCTTGCGATGAGCCAGCGTGGACGACCCCATGTAAATGAAGTTCCACTTCATGATGGGATTGAACAACGATATCTCCAAGACTATCTTCCTCGAGAACTACAAGTCCCTCGACGACAACTACATTGGTGCTCTCAAGGCGGAACAAGAACTCATGAAGGCCAAGGCTTCTCCACCCCAAGCACACTTCTCGAAGACCAAGCTCAAAGACGACAAGCATGAGGCTAGTACCACCAAGATGTCCAAGCCCGATGAGCTCCAAGACGATGCTCCCAAGTTCGACTTCACCGCCATCCCTCTTTGTGGCATTCATGACGCCGCGTACTCCATGACTCTTTTTCAAGATGGTGCGGCAACGAGTACGACTACGAAGACCTTCAAGGACCAAGCTTTAGAGGCGAGCGACTTGGTGACGAGCAAGGATGATGCTTCCATCTGAGGAGGCGAGAGTGATGATGTGCCATCTTCGGCCTTAATCCACGGCGATGATGAGATGGTTGAGCATGGGATTTTCCCTTCGACCACGGAAACGTATGATGACTTGAGTGACTTTAGCCACCATATTGAGAGTGAGAGTGGTTTCACCACTAGCCCCATATATGATGTGTTGCCCCAATTCCCATGTGAGGAGAGCCACAACCCCCACCACTTGAGTGAGACGAGTGAGTCCACCATATGCGACTTTGAGTGCACCTATTTTGAGGAAGTGAG
The DNA here is from genome assembly GCF_018294505.1 of Triticum aestivum. NCBI lineage: Eukaryota > Viridiplantae > Streptophyta > Magnoliopsida > Poales > Poaceae > Triticum > Triticum aestivum. Next base: position 184,335,019 of record NC_057796.1, read on the forward strand.
TGAACCACCACATAGAGAGAGTGAGATAGTTGATAGGTCTCATGAGGTCATTTGCATTTCTAGCAACATGACCTCTCCCTCTATTGTGTCTTCTCATTTGGTGCTAGGTCCCATATATGATGACGCGCCGATTCGCGATGACTACGTCCTTCCTTTGGAAAAGACGATGGCCATGGTGGAATATGATGCACCCCCACATGGTTCTATCAAGACGAAGATGACCACCATTTGGTCTTTCCCACCTCACCTACACCACTTGAGTGGAACGACAATGGTAACATAGGTGAAGGTGATGCTCTTGTCCCACTGGTGGACATTCTTGACATTGATTGCCTGCATGATGTTGATCCACCTAGTACCATGATTCATGCTAGTGCGACCTCCTCATGTGATGATTTCTTGCCCATTTACAATGAGTATGATGATTCTCATGTGGAGTCTATTAGTTGTGATGCTATGTTACATAGGATTTCTTGTGACAATTCTCTAGGTCACATCATGTTTGACAATCCGCTTGACTTGTCATATGCTATGCATGAGATCAATCATATGTAATATTTGCAATCTCATCTTAGTGACTATGCATATGCCATAAAAATAAACCCAATTTGCACTTATGGCATAGATGACAAGCCCATGGTTATTGGCATTTGTTTTTCTTGTGATGATATTGATATGCTCCCTTTGCATCATTTATCTCATATGTCATGCCATGACTACCTAGCTTCGGATATGCATTGTTTTGGATGTTGTCCATTTTCTCCATATGATATTCCGCTATTGCTCATGAGGAGACCCCCCATAGTTTCCTCATACATTTTAGGAGATTTTGATTTGTCCTATCCATTGCTTTATCCCAATACTTGTGTGCACAATATGCTTCCCATGAATAAACATGCTATTGTTGTGCCACACACTTGCTATACTTGTATGCTCAACTTGCATCCCCATCGTGTTATACATAACAAATATTCTTTCATGATGGATGACATGTTCTTATACCATGCAACAAATTTCTTTGAGCGATGCTTATCTTGTGCTAATTCACACGTGAACATACACATCATGATGGATGATGTGTACATTTACCACGCGCACAATTTCTTTGGTTTGTGTTTCTTTTGTGTAGGTACCCATGAATACTTGTCAACCTCGCAATCCCACGAGTTGAAAAAACGAGCTCTAGAGAGCAATGATGACTTGGGATCCCTTGGATTGTCTTTCCCACCGCTCTCTTCGCGCAAAGACTTCGCACATTCATTCTACATGGCCCTCACATGGCTATGGGTTATTGTCCAACACATATTCTATGCCCATCTTGCCATGTTCACTTTGCATGATATGCCCATTCCTACGCCTTTGCCATGCATTTGTGACCCATGCTTTGCATTACACATGATGATTGATGCTACTACTTGTATGTGTATTTGCAAGCTTGGTGGAGATATTGCTTGTTATTGCCATGTTTGCTTTGTGCCCCATGCCTATGATTATACTATGATCTTTCTTTGTGTTTGTGCTTGCGATATGTCATGTGCATTGCATATGCCTATTATTTGCTCACATGACATGATTGCCATGATTTCCTCTAGTATGTTGCATCTTCGCACTACTAGCTTGCACGACTAGATCGATATGCTTGCTTATGTTGCATCACCATTGATTCATACTTCCTTATTTCATGCGGTTGATGACAACCATTTCCATGCTTTGCACATGATTGCAATTGCTTCTTGTCATATCTCTCCATATGTTGCCTCTCTCATGCTAGATGATTTGCCATGTATTGAGTGCAACTATGCCTTTAGTCTTGCTAATGAGATTGCCCCCATAGCATTCTCATATATATTTTGAGATTTTGACATATTCCTTGTGAAGCATGCTTGTCTTACCTCTTTGCATCATATACCTAGTGCCATGAATGTAGCCATTATTGCATCATACTATTCATGCACTTGTGCTTCTAATGGTTATGTGCAAGAGAAGAGAACCATCATGATGGATGATGTGTTTATGTACCATGCGCATACATTCTTTGCTTTCTTTTGTGCATGTGTAGGATACTTGGACTTTGTGTCGACTTCCGCTTCACATGAGTTGACCATTCGAGCTCTTGAGAGCGAGCCTCATACATTCGACCACGCCTCGCTTCTACACCACCTTTCCTACCACTTTGGCATTGTGAAGAATGCACAAGGACACGCCTTCAAGGTGACATCTTTCTTGAGCATGGATATTGTGGATCATACTACTTGTGTTGCTTGCACCATGAGACTTATTGTTCATCTTGGACCACTTGATTGCACACTTGTTAGAGATCTTGCTTCGACTTGTCATTTTCACCGTCCCATGCATCAAGATATATATGCCTTGTGTGTTGCATCCAATTCTCCGATTACTTGCTCCTCTCATATGTCTGGTTGCAACAATGTCATCACTTCACATATGCCATGTCCCATTGATTGCTACATGCTTGCCTTGATTGCCTCACACATGATGAACAATTGCTCTTTCCATTGTGTTGAGTGCCACACGATATTCACTACACCTCATGCACATTATGCTTGGATTGTCTTGCACTTGACCCATGTGTTTAGACAGGTCATTTTACTTGGTGTTGTGAATGATTCCTATGCTTACCATCGACCATTTGTCGAGCGCTTTATGCATGATTGCTATGACCTTGAGGTTGATGCTTCTTCTCTTGTTACACATATTTGCATCACTACCTCACATTTACATGTTTGTTTCCATGATGTCTTTCTTTTTGCTCAATTTATGTGCTTACATGCCATGTCACAATCCTTTGTCAAACCATATGCTATGCTGTATGACGACACTTGTTTGGTGACTCACCTCTTAAATGCTTGGTTTTGCACTAACGCTAACCACATTTGTTTTTCCAAGTGTTTGTTGTCCTTGCTCCTTTTGAAGGAATCACTAGATGGTGCGACATTGGAGAGTTCCCATTGTGAGCTTGAAGATGATGAGTACTTGGTGAACGTCCACTTCTACACGGCGAAGCCATCTCTTTCCCATGGTGATTTGGTTTTCGATCCGAGGTCGGATCTTTCCCAAGGAAGGGGAGATGATGCGGAGCATCCTATGGACATCACCATGTCAAGAGTCCGTTCAGCGAGTGACACATGCGACATCTACTTCACATACACAAAGGTGAATCATCTCCTTTACACGTGCTCACTTGACACCTTCGAGGATGGTATACTACTTGACACTCCACTCATGTGCATGCATAGGTATTGTCGGAACACTACAGACGATGAGGAGGAGTGCAAGCCCCAACAGACGGCCAACGGCATCAGCGGCCGGACATCCGGCCCGTGTGCCCGGACATCCGGCGCCCCGCCAACTCCCGGACATCCGGCCTCTCCCCCGGAAATCCAGCATCGACGACAGAACACACCAGAAGTTTGGCCACTTCAGCCCAGACATCTGGCCTGATCCCCGGACATCCGGCACCTCCTGAAGCCCCGGACATCCGGCCCCCAGCCTGGGCATCCGACACCTGCGCGTGCACAGCCGGGCCAGAGGCCCATGTATCCCCTCCTCACTTACCCCATCGTGCCCTTAGACTATATATACTCCTCCACCTCCTCCTAGTTAGGGTTAGCAAAGGATTAGCTCATTTGAGATAGAGCTTTGCTCATCCATATGGATCTACTCCACGAGAGACCGCGGCCCCTCTACGGAGAAGATCCCCCTTGGATTCAAGACCCCCTCTTGGGTGGCCCCCTTCAAGACCTCCTCATGGAGATGAACCTTACCTTGTATCTTTCCCTTTGTTGTTCATGTACCTTGTGGATCTTGTGTGTTTGATTGTCTAGTGGATGTGTGCTTGGACTTGTTCTTGAGTGCTTCCCCTTGTGATTTATCTCCGTTCTTCCTCGTGTTCTTCGTGTTCTTAGTTGGGATCCGCTCCTTTCGTGAAAGATTGGCCGTATAGGGTTCCACCCTACATCAGGCTCCCTTCTGGCGGCCTATCTCCTACTGTACAGCCGTGACGACGGAGCGCAGGTCGTCGCTACCTTGCCCATCTTCAATGAGCGGGGGCTCGTGCCGCTGAAGCCTCCCCGGGCCCCTAGCTCCCCGATACCGGTATCCTGCGGTGAGCATTACGGGGAGGAGGAGAAGGAGGACTCGAAGGCGACCTTGGAGGGGGTGGGGGGACCTCTCCTCCGCGGCAGAGTGATCTCCTTCGTGTCCTTTCCGACGATGACGACGCCGGTGAGTACCTGGCCGAGCGGTCGCCGCGCTCCACCGGGGTCGCCACGAGGTCCAGGGGCACCTCCCTGGGGAAGCCGAAGCAGGGGACCCCAAAGTAGGGCAGGACGGCGTCACTTTCCCGGGGCGACGCCTCCACCCTGTCGCCGGCCGCCACCATCGCAGGGCCGACCACCGCGCGCTCATCCGCTCCTGAGGGCGCGGTGAAGCTTGTGCCCAGGAAGCTCGGGGGCGCCACACTCCTGGGTAGGAAGAGATCGTACATTACCGAGGACGAGTAAGTGCTTCACCTTGTCTTTGCTTACTGCTCTTGACGCAGTATCCAGACATTTTCCTCTTGATGGCCAGGCTGACGTCGGTGGCGAAGAGGAAGCAGGAGGAGGCCAGGGCCTCCGAGGCCAAGCGGCCTACTGTAAGTCCATCTGGTGCCCCTTAGTGATTTTGGTGTATTGAAGACTTACAGGTCAAGGGACTATTGTTTCTGTGAGTGTACACAGGTTTATAAGTCTATGAGGAGTTTGATATTTATGATGAAAGTCGACCCCTAAAAATGAATGTCTTCAGCTGAAGACTTTGGTTTTCTTGAAGACTTTGAAAGTGAGGAAATGGTGTGTTCTTGAAGACTTCGATATTCATGCGAGGATTATGAAGTGTGAATACTTTTGTTTTCGTAGTTTCATTTTTTCTTTCTTGAGTCATGCGAAACACCGTACTGTTAAAGTGGGTTGAGGTAAAACTAAGGAAAAGTTTCCAAGTGAGGCTCATCTCAAAATCCTACACCTATCCTATCCTTTCGAGTGAAGCCATTGGAAATCTCATACAGTTTAGTCAATTTCTTCAGTGACAGAGATGAAGATATTATGGTCTCTAAGGAATTTGTTCTGGCTGAGGAGTTAGGAATTCCCCAGTGTGGATTGCCTACAAGTGAGGAACATGATGGCCCTGAGGAATTTGATACTCAAATATCCGACAATTGCTGTGCTACACGCCAGCTGTCCCAAAATATCTACCCACCTAACGGTCAGATCATTGAAGGGCATTTATGTGTTATCATGTCGGGCTACTCCCAAGGCTATAAATAGCCGCCCCCTACAACCACTAGTTGGTTGGCTACTCCGAGAGAAACTAACACTAGTCATTGAGAGCATCCCATCCTCCAAGGTCTTTGAGCGAAAATCATTAGTGAGGAAAACCCAAACCCAAACACCTACAAACCCAAAGTGATTGAGCATCGCTGAAGAGATTGTTCCTGTGTGGAACCAATGCTTGTTACCTTTGAGGACTATGCATCCTCCAGACTATTAGGCGTCATGGTCTAGAGCATCCAAGAGGAAATTGTGGATCGCCGAGTGACCGAGTTTGTGAAGGTTTGGAAGTCACCTGAAGACTTACCACGAGTGATTGGGCGAGGTCTGTGTGATATTAGCTCAAGGAGATTACGTTGAGGACTGTGTGTCCTCAGGTTTACATACCTAGCCGCTCCAACCAGACGTGCGACTGTCAGAGTAGTTGGAACTGGTCTACCAAATCATCGTCTTCACCAAGCTACTGGTTCTATTTCCGCAACCCTTTCATTTCCTCATGGATGTGTTGATGAACTTGATCATTACTGTTTGAAGACTTTCTCAATTTCCTCATTCCTAATTCTTTAGTCACTTTGTCTTCAGCCTGCTTATCCTGGTTACGCACTACTTGTACTCTGTGTATGTTTCATTTCATCATGATGACTGTGCTACTGTTCTGTTATGCATGCATCTGAGTACCTATTCCACTGCTAAGTAGTTCGTTGCTTAGGAATTTCCTCACCTAGAAATTCCTAAGTGACGAATTAGTAAAAATCGCCTATTCACCCCCCCTCTAGTCGATATAACACACTTTCAATTGCTATCAGAGCAAGGTACTCCCTTGTTCTATGTGATTTTGGTTTAACCACCTGGAGTTTTAATTATGTCGACTGCAAGCATGATCAAGGTCTCGGCTGGGTGTCCTACCTTCGATGGGACAGACTAACCCTACTAGAAGAATAAGATGCGCATGCATCTTGAGGCAATAGACAAGGATCTCAGGTACGTTGTGGAAAATGGCGTTCCCTCCATCACTCTGGTCGTGAACGCTGCTGATGTGAAGAGATTCAAGCAACTCATCTCTCAAGCGAAGAATATCATATGTGGCCATCTGAGCAAAGGACAGTATGGCAGAGTGAGTGCTTTGGAGACAACAAAGCTTATCTCGGATAGACTGTCTAAGGTCAACGAACGAATCTCAACTCAACGTGACTCTCGAGTTGACATTCTTCGCAATCTCTTCAACCGCTTCAAAAGAATCGACAATGAAAACGTTCAGCAAACCGACATCTCAAATGAGCTTCAAGCACTTGGTGCGACTGACATCACTGACCATGAGGTGGTGAAGAAATTACTGAGATCGCTTGATTCCTCATTTGACACACTTGCACTGATGATTCAAGAACGTGGAGACTACAAGTCACTTGATCCTGATGATATCCTCGAGAGGCTAAATACTCATGAGTTCCAGCTTGCTGAGAAGAGAGATCTCTACGGACCGAGCTATGGTAGGTCTCGCGCACTTAAGGCCAAGGCAGTCTCTGAATCTGAAGAAGAAGATTCTGGTAGTAGCCTTGGTGATCCTGAAGAACTGAGCCAGGAGCTAGCAATGCTCGTGAGGAAATTCCAGAAATTCTCAAGACGTGGTCGCTTTGGAAAATCTTCAAGGGGTGATGACATGAGATCAGATTCCTCATCCCGTGACTACAAGAAGAGAACTTGCCACAAATGCAAGAAACCTGGTCACTACATTACTTATTGTCCTCAGTGGGAGAAGGAATCAAAGAAGAAGAAATACAAGGATGATAGTTCTGATGACTCAAAGAAGAAGAAGAAGAAATCTTCAAAGTCCTCATCATCAAAATCTTCAAAGTCTTCATCTCAGAAGAAGAGCAGCTCCAAAAAGGCTCGAGCATTCATTGGCAAGGAAATGGACTTTGAAGCTAAATATGAGGAAAATGAGGAAGAGGAGGCATCTGAGGAGTCAGACTCTGGTGTAGCGATCCTAGCTCTCGCTACTGCTTTTGTCAGCAAGTCCATCTTCAACTCTAAGGAAAATGACTTCCCCAACACTGCTGACAACGGCGATGATGACTATGCTCCCACCTATTGCTTCATGGCAAAAGGTGCCAAGGTACTCAAATATCCCTCCTCTGAATCAAGTGAGGATGAATCTGATGAAAACCTCAAGCCTAGCTATTCTAAACTTGCTAAGATTGTTGTGAAACAACAAAAGGCTTTTGAAAAGGTTCAAAATATGCTAGACAAAAGCGATGACCTGTTGGGTGAAGAAATGGATCGAACTCAAACTCTGACTGATAATGTTCAGAGACTTAAAACTAAGTTGCTTGCTCAACAGATCAGTTCTGCTCAGGATGAATTCATTCCACCATGTTTGAAATGCATTGAACGTGAATCTGCTAATTCTTCACCTGAAAGTTCAAATGCTTCTATTGCTGCAAATTATTCACCTATCTCTGTGGTCACAAATTCCTCATCTGAGGATACCACAAGTATCACTGACAATCCAGGGTTGAAGGAATTGTATGCGACAAGCATGTACAAAGCCTCAAAGGGCATCAGGCTCTTTGTGATGTGCTTAAAAAGCAGATCATCAACATGAACCCTAGGAAAGAGGGCATAGCCTTTGAGAGGAAACTCAATGTTGATGGGACCTACTGGAAACTTGGGCAGTATCCCGTAGATCCATCCACCTTATCTAGCTTTACAGGTGAATCTTCATATTCTTCTGATGAGTCATTTGACTCCAACTATAAATTGTTCACAAATCAGAATGGTGAAGTATTTGCTAGATATGTTGGAACTAACTGCAGGAATGGTCCCCCTATGAAGAAAATCTGGGTTCCCAAAAGGTTCCTTGAAAGTCTTCAGGTGAATGTCATCATGACTCCACCTATGAAGAATAGGAACCCGGATCAAATTCTTCATATGGATCAAAGTCTTCATATGCATCCAAGTCCTCATATAGAACAAATTCCTCACATGGATCAAATTCCTCATATGGATCCAAATCCTCATATGAAAATCATTGTGCTAACACTTCTATTTCGCAAGGAGAGCCTAAGGGCTATGAATATGTGCATTATTCTTCAAATCATTATGTTCATAAGTCCTCGAAGAATTTCTCTGCTTATTCATATTCTTACTCTAACCCCTCTTCTGTGAAACGAAGTAGACTCGCTTCTATGCCACCTTTCTCTTATGGAGCTCGCAGAATGATGAACTCTTTGCCACCCCTCCAGATGTGAGTGGTGAAGAATAAGAACTAATTTCTTATGCAGGGTCAGGTCTCCAGACGAACTTGAACGTCTGAAGAATTTGCTGGAGACCTGAATATGCTTGAAAGGACGCAAGCTAATCATGAAGAAATGAATATTCATTTCTCACGTCCTTATACTGCTATTTCTGTTGTACTGCTTGATGAAATTCAATCTGATGAATTTGATGTCATATTCTTCACCGATGAAGTATATGAGTTCGTAAGTTGCACTAATTCATCTTCAGGATGATCAACCCAAAGCTACTGAGTGGGTCCTCGACAGTGGATGTACAAATCACATGGACAAGAACTTATTGATGGACACTGCTTTATATCCATCGCATATGAAGCATATCACCTATGCAGATAAAGGCAAAAGCAAGGTATTGGGTCTAGGTAGGGTTGCAATCTCAAAGGATCGCCACATGGACATAGCCATGCTTGTCGAGTCCTTAGGATTCAACCTCATGTCTGTCTCAACGCTTTATGATCCTGATATGGTTGTTGTCTTTGGCAAATATTGTTGTGTTGTGATCATGGAATCTAACCACTCCAAAGTCTTCGAAGGCTTTAGGAAAGGAGACTTGTATATTGTTGATTTCTCTACAGGACCACGGCCAGCCAGATGTATACTTGCAAAAGCTTCAGAAGGCTGGTTAAGGCATCGACAACTAGGTCATGCTGGCATGAGGAACTTACACACACTCGCGAAGAAGAAGCACGTCATTGGCATCGAGGGTGTCAAATTCCTCAAGGACCATCTGTGTGGAGCTTATGAAGCCGGAAAGATGACCAAGTCCAAGCATCCCTCGAAGACTATAATGACTACCACTCGTCCATTTGAATTGCTTCACATGGATCTCTTTGGCCCTACTCACTATGCCACATTCACAAATGCAGCATCTTTATATGGCTTTGTTATTTTTTATGACTATTCTCGTTACACATGGGTGCATATCATCACTTACAAAACTGAAGTGCATGAAGTCTTCAAACGATTTTCCTCAAGGGCCTCGATGAACTTCGGTGTGAAGATCAAGCACATTAGTAGTGACGATGGGACCGAGTTCGAAAATACCGGTCTTGGTGACTATCTTGATGTGACGCCCCGAGACCGACACTCCAGACGCCTTCCATGTTTTGTGTGACCGTCGTGTGTTTTATTTGTATGTTGCATTTCATCATGTCATCATGAGCATTGCATCCGCATGTTTTCATAAAACTCGTCGTCGTTCGTGGTTGCCGCTTCTCTCTCTTGTCTTCTCCATGGCCTTTTGTCAGACCCCATTGTCTTTGTTTTCCCCTCTCGTCTATATGTCCCGTCTCTCTGCACATTTCATCGACCCCTCGCCCGTGTCCGAAACTTCCCCGAACCCGAACCGGACTATCGTTACTGTTGGGTCCGGATCATCCCCAAACATCTATAAAACATCTCCTTTTTCTTATTTGGACTTCCTAACCTATATTTCTCAGCCGTCCAATGATGATCTAACGGCCCGTGATAAGCCCCAAATCCCTCTCCTAGCCCCCATTTCCTATTTAAGCAACCCCTACCAAATCAAGCCAAGCCTAATTTCTAGGAGGTTTGTCCCCATCGCCGCCGCCACCCGGTCTCAATCCACCTCGGGATCCCCTTCTCCTCGTTTTCCTCCACCCACCAACAGGAGCCCGAGCTCCTTCTCCCCGACCCCGAGCACCCAATCCACCCCTCGCCGGAGCAAGCACCGGAGCAAGCCAGGCTCTTCTTCCCCGCACCACTGAGCCCGTTCGGCGCCGCTCCCGAGCTCCTCCCACTTGATCCGGGGCGTCCCCGTGCTGACAGACCCCCTCTTCCTCGCCTCGTCGCCGGCGAGCCTCACCACCATCGACGGCCGAAGCCCCAGGTCCCGTCGCATCCTCTTCCTCCTCTCTTTTCCTCCCCGAGGTCTCTCTCATCTCTAATCCCTCGTCGCCGTCTCCGTGCAGAAAACTCATCGCCGGCCTTCCCTGCCTCGGCCAAGTGGGGATTCGGCGCCTCGCCGCCCGGATCCAGCCGTCTCCTTGTTGTCCGCGCCGCCAACCCTGCCTCGCTCGCGCCCGGGTCCAGCCGCTGCTGCCCTCCCGACCTCCGCCTGTCCCGCGATCCTGCTGAAGCCGCGCCAAGTTCTGTCGCTGCTCTGCATCGCTGCGTGTTGCTGATCCAGTGGCGCCCCAGCGCCTCGTTCGCCCCTGTCAGCGCCCGCGTGTGCGCAAGGCTAGGGGCGCCCAGCTCCTTCCGCTTACCCAGTCAGCCAAGGGCCAGCATCGCCATGGCCGTCGACCTCTGTTTTTCCCGCTATGAGCAACGTCCTCCATAACTGAAGCTTCATTCTGTTCCTAGATCTGTTCTGGCATATAGGTTATTTAGAGTAGTCACTATGTTCCACCACAAGCAGATCAGCTAACCTACTGGTTCTTCCCTCGAAGACACATCAGGAGGTCCTAGGTTTGAGTCCCAGGCGTCCCTATTTCTTTATTTTTGCCAAACGGTCACTCAACCACTTGGCCAAATCCTCCTCCTCCTTGGTTGCTGCGGTATGCTGGAATCTGGCATGTGCGTGTTTTTCTCCTGTTCCAGCGAATTTAGCATTATTCCAGGGATTTTCTATTTTGCAGAAAAGTCCCTCATGTTCGTACATTTAATAAGTCACAAACTATGCATCAGTTGTAAAAACTTCATATATGAAAAATGCTTAGAATTTCATCTAGTTTCATAATATGCAACTTTCATCCAGGTTTAAAATGTTTAACTTGCTGTTTGCTTTAATTTGCTAAATGCCATGTTAAAATGGTTTATTTCATAACTAAATAACCGCAACTCCGAATTAAATAAACTATATATGAAACTTGTCTAGAAAAATGCATAGTTTAGCATGGTGACATTACTTTGCATGTTTAACAACTCTAAAATATGGTTTAGGGCAGAACAGTACCAATTCAAAATATGCATATGAGGATTTTCCGGAATTGTTGTTTGTTGATCCGGACTCATTTAAAATGCCTAAATGTGTAGTTTACATATGCTTCACCTCTTGCCATGTTAACCAACATTTAATATTGTTGAGTACATAAATGAGAGAGAACTAAATAATTAATGTGGTGTTTCGTCAATATGAACTCGTTGCATATTGAGCTCCACTTAACTTGTAGTGTTGTTTGTTGCACTTTGCCATGCCATGCCTCTTTAAACCAGACATGCATCATACTTGATTGTGCATCATGCCATGTTTATGTGATGGTTGTTTACCATGATGTTTGCTACTTTCCGATTGCGCTTCTCCTTGATAGTTCTGGTTACGTTGCGATTGTGAGGATCCGTTCGACTACGTCCGTTTGTCTTCTTCATGGACTCGGTCTTCTTCCTTGCGGGATTTCAGGCAAGATGACCATTACCCTCGATATCACTTTTATCTTTGCTTGCTAGTTGTTCATTCTATCGCTATGTCGCGCTACCTACCACTTGTTTATCATGCCTCCCATATTGCCATGTCAAGCCTCTAACCCACCTTCCTAGCAAACCGTTGTTTGGCTATGTTATCGCTTTTGCTCAGCCCCTCTTATAGCGTTACTAGTTGCAGGTGAAGTTGAAGCTGGTTCCATGTTGGAACATGGATATGTTGGGATATCACAATATCTCTTATTTAAATTAATGCATCTATATACTTGGTAAAGGGTGAAAGGCTCGGCCTTATGCCTGGTGTTTTGTTCCACTCTTTCCGCCCTAGTTTCCGTCATACCGGTGTTATGTTCCTTGATTTTGCGTTCCTTACGCGGTTGGGGTTATGGGACCCCCTTGACAGTTCGCTTTGAATAAAACTCCTCCAGCAAGGCCCAACCTTGGTTTTACATTTGCCTCACCTAAGCATTTTTCCCTTGGGTTTTCGGAGCCCAAGGGTCATCTTTATTTACCCCCCCGGGCCAGTGCTCCTCTGAGTGTTGGTCCAAACTAGAGCACCGTGCGGGACCGTCCCTTGGCAACTTGGGTTATGTTGGTACCTGTACGCTTAGCTTATCCGGTGTGCCCTGAGAATGAGATATGTGCAGCTCCTATCAGGATTTGTCAGCACATCGGGCGGTCTTGCTGGTCTTGTTTTACCATTGTCGAAATGTCTTGTAACCGGGATTCCGAGACTGATCGGGTCTTCCTGGGAGAAGGAATATCCTTCGTTGATCGTGAGAGCTTGTGATGGGCTAAGTTGGGACACCCCTGCAGGGTATAAACTTTCGAGAGCCGTGCCCGCGGTTATGTGGCAGATGGGAATTTGTTAATGTCCGGTTGTAAAGAACTTGACACTTGACTTAATTAAAATACATCAACCGCGTGTGTAGCCGTGATGGTCTCTTTTCGGTGAAGTCCGGGAAGTGAACAAGGTTTGGGTTATGTATGAACGTAAGTAGTTTCAGGATCACTTCTTGATCACTTCTAGCTTCTCGACCGTTGCGTTGCTCCTCTTCTCGCTCTTATTTGCGTATGTTAGCCACCATATTTGCTTAGTGTTTGATGTAGCTCCACCTCATTACCCCATCCTTCCTATAAGCTTAAATAGTCCTGATCTCGCGGGTGTGAGATTGTTGAGTCCTCGTGACTCACAGATACTTCCAGACAGTTGCAGGTGCCGATGATACTAGTGCAAGTGATGCAACCGAGCTCAACTGGGAGTTCGACGAGGACCTTGGTCGTTACTATGTTTCTTTTCCGGATGATCAGTAGTGGTGCCCAGTTGGGACGATCGGGGATCTAGCATTTGGGGTTATCTTCTTTTGTTTTGTATTTGTCCTTAGTCGGACTATGTGTGTACTCTGAATAATATATGTTTAATTAATGTATTGTGTGAAGTGGCAATTGTAAGCCAACTCTTTATCCCATTCTTGTTCATTACATGGGATGGTGTGAAGATGACCCTTCTTGTGACAAAACCACCATGCGGTTATGCCTCCAAGTCATGCCCCGACACGTGGGAGATATAGCCGCATCATGGTCGTTACACTTGATGAACTTGGTATTACTCACGAGTTATCTACTCCTTATACTCTTCAACAGAATGGCGTCGTGGAGCGCAGGAACAGGACTCTCGTTGAGATTGCTCACACTATTCTTGATGAATACAAGACGCCTCCTTGCTTCTGGCCTGAGGCATTTGATACCGCGTGCCACATCATCAACAGTGTATATCTTCACAAATTCTTCAAAAATACCTCATATGAACTCCTCACTTACAAGAAACCCAATGTGATTTATTTCAAAGTCTTCGGTGCTAAATGTTGGATTAGAGATCCTCATCACAATTCTGAATTTGCACCGAAAGCACATGAAGGTTTTATGCTTGGTTACGGAAAGGACTCACACACCTACAAAATCTTCAACACCATTCATCACAAGGTTGTTGAAACTGTAGATGTGTGGTTCGATGAAACTAATGGCTCACAAAGAGAGCACCTATCTCCTGTGCTAGATGAAATGTCACCTGAGGAATCCATTAAGTTCAAGGCTACTGAGGATGTCATTCCTACCGAAGAATCTGCTGAAGAAGTCATTCCTGATCGTGAAGAACATCATGCCGGTGCACCTGAGGAAAATGGCTCTGAAGAAAATGTTGAGCCCACTCAACGTCGTCAACCCGCTCATCCTCGTGTTGCAAATGAAGTGCAAATCAGGAAAATCATCTACACATCAATGCACCAGGTCCTCTCACCGCTCAAGAGCTTCACATTTATCTAACTTTTATGGGCACTTTGCTTTTGTCTCTATCACAGAGCCCACCAAAGTTGATGAGGCATTTCTGGAGCCTGAGTGGATTCAAGTCATGCAAGAGGAATTACATCAATTCGAGCTCAACAATGTCTGGGAACTTGTTAAGCGACCAGACCCACGTAAGCACAATAGCATCGGTACCAAATGGATCTACCACAACAAGCAAGATGAAAATGGCCTTGTGGTGAGGAATAGGGCTAGTCTTGTAGCTCAAGGCTACACACAGGTTGAAGGAATTGATTTCGATGAAACTTTTGCACTTGTTCCTAGAGTTGAGGCTATTCGCATATTGCTTGCTTATGATAACCATCATAATATCATCTTATATCAAATGGATGTGAAAAGTGCATTTCTCAATGGTAAGCTTGAGGAAGAAGTATATTTTTCTCAACCCCATGTTTTGAAGATCCTAAGCATCCCGACAAAGTCTTCAGACTCAATAAGGCCCTCTATGGCCTCAAGCAGGCCCCTCAGGCGTGGTATGATACTTTGAAGGAATTCCTCATGAAGAAAGGCTTCAAACCCGGTTCACTTGACCCAACTCTTTTCACCAAAACCAATAATGATGAATTATTCATGTGCCAGATTATCTTTGGTTGTACTAACCAACGTTACAGTGACGAATTTGCCTATATGATGAGTGAGGAATATCACATGTCTATGATGGGAGAATTGAAATTCTTCTTATGTCTTCAAATTCGTCAACAGCGCAACGACATCTTCATATCTCAAGAGAAATACATCAAGGATGTGTTGAGGAAATTCGGCATGCAAAATTGCAAAGGCGTCGAAATACCTATGCCCACAAATGGCCATCTATGCACTAATGAAAACGGTATAGACTTCGATCAAAAGGTATACCGCTCCATGATTGTCTCTTTATTGTATCTATGTGCATCTAGGACAGATATTATGCTTAGTGTTTGCATGTGTGCCCGTTTTCAAGCTACACCGACGGAATCACACCATAAGGCTGTGAAGCATATTCTGCGATATCTAGCTCACATTCCAACACTTGGATTATGGTATCCCAAGGGCTCGGCTTTTGATCTCATTGGATATTCTGACTCTGACTATGCTGGTGATCGTGTGGATCGCAAGTCAACATCAGGCACATGTCATTTCCTCGGACGATCCTTAGTATGTTAGTCCTCGAAGAAGCAGAACTGCGTATCAATCTGTACTGCTGAAGCTGAGAACATTGTTGCTGGTTCGTGTTGTGCTCAATTGCTATGGATGAAGAAAACCCTCAAGGACTACGACATTAATGTGAAGAATGTGCCACTCTTCTGTGACAATGAGAGTTCCATCAAGATTGTTCATAACCCAGTTCAGCACTCAAAGACTAAGCACATCCAGATTCGTCATCATTTTGTTCAAGATCATGTGTTGAAGGGCGACATCTCTATTGAGCACGTGAAGACTGAAGAATAGCTAGCGGATATCTTCACAAAGCCCTTGGATGAGAAGACATTTAGCAAGTTGTGGTGTGAGCTAAATATCTTAGAATCTTCGAATGTTCTTTGAAAAGGACACACATCCTAACACTTACGCAAAATTGTTGACTTAGATGTGCCACACACGAAGTAACCTTTTTCTTCAATCAATGAAGAAAACCCTTTAAGTGTGAAGAAATTAACGAAGAATTTGATTCTCAGAGCCCTACGACAATTGTACGCGGCGTCTGAAATCATCATTCTTATACGGTGGGTCACGCCACCAACAAAAGTTGAAAATCTTCAATTTGAGTTTTTCTTCAAATTTTCAAATTCCTCAATTCGTCAAAATTTTCAACTTTGCAAAGTCTTCACTCTTTCCGACTATGCTCTTCATTGACTATATATATATTTGAGTTTTCAGTCCTCTACAGCATTCACTTATTACTAATTCTTCAAGTTGATTTTTTTGCCTAAGTGAATGTGATCGGACACGTCCCCCTCTATGCTAAACTCAACCCAGTCTGTTCACAAATTCTTTATGTGTGTTCTATTTGGAACCCGTTCAAAATCTTCACTGTGTCCTTATCAGCAGAAGAATTTGCGAATGAAACATTAAAATTTTCATATCTGCATTTTCGGCTTTTGGTGCTCAAACCATTCTGCATCCCATGAAAAGATTAAAATACTCACCCACGATCTAACACGATCTCCACCTCTCAGTACGTGGGTGATACATGTCGCTAGGATGGGAAGGGTCAGGGGCACGTTCGTCCAATTTCTTCGGACGGGCGGTTTTTCACCTCGGCTATAAATACCCCTCGCCCTCCTCAGACCTCATTTACTCCGCTCGATCTCACTCCCCTCGCTCGAGCTCTCTGACCTAGCACCGCCGCTACTTTCCGTCATCGCTGGTGAGGAAGAGCTTCACTGCCTCGACCTCCTCCCCACCGCACTCGCGCCGGCCGCGGAAATCTTCACTCCGACGCCGTCGTAGCTGTCTTCCGCCGCCAAGTTAGGGCATGGAAGATCTGAACGGACGACCTTCTCAACTTCAACTGCCTCGTGTTCTTCGTCAAGGGTAAATAAAATCTATTTATACTACCCTTGTTGATTCTGATGATTTCCACAAAATCTTCAAAAGGTGTTTATTCTTCAACTTCCATACCCTTAAACACCGTGTTGCTTCTGTTCTTGATTTGTTTCTCTAAGCAACGTTTTCCCTCAAGCTTCCTCAATTGTGTGGATTTTCAAATCTATACAACTCTGGAACCTAAGTTAAGAACGCTTAGTGAAATTCCTCAAGACACCCATAGTCAAAATCCTCAAACTTGATTCTTTTGAAGAACTTCTGAGAACGCATATGACCTCTCCAAATTCTTCGCACCTATATTATGTTCATAAGTACACATGTCCGCTGCTGAATCTCTAGGTTTTCATCAACTTAACTCATTTGCAGCGTTCCTTGAAGACAAATTGCATACCTCGTCAGAAAATTCGATTGTTCAAAATCCTCAAGTGAAGAAAATGGTTGATGGTAAAAGACCTCAGAAGGGAGGAAAGAGGCCAGAAGCAAATACTGCTTTTGAAATCCCTGATGACTTATATGATGAATATTGCACTCCTGACGAAGCCAAGCATGGCAAGGAGAACAAAAATCAGCGCAAGGTGCGCATTCAGCAGATTGAAAGGAGATGGGCTAGAGAATGGAGGGAGTATCGATATGTGACTCCGAAATACATGAAGAAATTCGCCGTACGCCCTCCATGCCCAAGACCTCCATTGGCACCAGGCCTAGTTGCTGATCTCACTAGCATCAAGAGTGGTGAGGATTTTCCCAAGGAGTGGGCCAAGCACCAAACTAAGTTGGCCCAAATGGAAAAAGAAGCAATGAAGAAATTCAATGAAGATTCTGTTGCTGCCACTGTTGAGGCCTCTGCTAGCAAGCCTAAGAAGGCAATGCCAAAGAAACTAGCTGTCATACCAAGTTCCTCGGCTGCAATGCCCTCGCGGCCAAGCTCTTCAAAGCCCTCACGGCCTATTCCTCAAGCAACATCCTCAAAAGCAGCTCCAGCCCCCTCTGTTGCAAAATCCTCAGCAACTGCTGCAAAGTCCTCGGCACCTGTGCATCTTGCCTCTTGCCAAAGGACCACAGGATTCTCGATTGCTTCAGGAGCATCTGCAAGTTCCTCAGCCCCACCTCAGTCTTCAACTGGTCCAACCTTGAAGAAAAAGTCCGCTGATGAGGAGGCACAAGGCCAAGTCCTCACAAGAAGCAGGTTGCCTTTGAAGTTCCGTCAAGTGACGATGAAGCTGATGATGAAGAATTGGCTGAGATCATCAGAGATAGGCAAGCACGGTCCGCTAGAGCTAAAGGCAGTGAAGTGCCACTTATGCTGGATCCAAAGTTGATCATTGATTTCATTGATTTATGGCACAAGGACCCTAACACTCCTCTTCCTGACTTCAAACTCACTCCTGGCCAAAGTCATACGTTGACGGCCTTCATAGGCAAAGAAAAATGGAAATTTGAGAAGTCTAGGCAAGTGAAGAAAGCTCAGTACAAGAAGGAGCGTTTTTTGAAGAAGAATGTTGTGAAAATGTCTCCTGAAGAACTTGTGACTATGCAGACTAAGATCAAAGCACTCAGTGATGAATTTGACGCATATCGTGCAGACTAGCTAACCGCCAAAGTTAGATTCGTCAGAATGGCAAAGGGATTCACTCCTAATGTTGCAGCTTCATCGCAACAAGAAATTCCTCAGGCTGAGGCATCTGCTTAGCCTACTGAAGAGAATGCAAGCACAGCTGATGAAAATCAGACTGTTGAAAAAATGAAAGCACCAAGGCTACTGAAGAAATTCCATCCTCTAAAGAAAATGCCAGGGCAACCTCCGATGTTGCGCCTGAAGACCAAACCAGGCCAGTTGAAGCATCTACTACTATGCCTGAGGAATCAGAACATGCCGGGGCAACTTCAGCAGTTGCGCCTGAAGAAACTGAACCTATTTGATATGCTTCTCCTGCAAAGTCATCACAGATGAAAAGTATCAACCTTCCTTCTACATCAGAAGCGAAGATGACCAAAGCTGCGGAGAGGGCAGTGTCGGTGTACCAAATTAGGGGCTCTCCTTTTGACCCCTTTACTTGTGCATGGGCAGTCAGAGCCACGCACCGCGGCCACACTTAGCAGGGCAAAGGAGGGAAGTCGGAGATAAGCCGAAGCACAAGACAACCAAGACAACGCCAAGATCAGACACACAAAGAGGAAGAGGGCGAGGTGGACTCCCCCGTCAAGATCCTTGCCGGGGCGGCCTCCGCGGCCCCGGCAAGAGCCTTGCCGGGGCAACTTGCCCAAACACTAGCACAGCGAGCCACCCTTGAGCCCAAAAGGTTCCAAACGCTGCCAACAACTGTACTGGAACAAGGGCTCGGGAGGCACCTCCGTGGTGGCATGCAGATCTTCGTCAAGATCATTAATATCCAAGATCAGGTGAGGATTAGAAGACGGCGACCCTCGGCGGGACCTAGCCAAGGGAATCCACAAGACCCCCGGCAAGCGCCTTATTGGGGACGATCGCAACGCCATGGCAAGACCCTTGTCGGGCCCCCGGCAAGGCCCTTGCCGAGGACATTAGCGGGGCCACAGCCAGGCCCGCGACGACCAAGACTCCACCGTCGTTCGCATGCAGCTGCCAGCCCGACCAGCTGGGCAGGTACCTGCGTGGCAACATGCGGCTCCCAGGCAAACTCAGCAAGCACCTGCGTGGTGGCATGCAGATCTTCGTGAAGACCCTACCACCGCGCCACCTTAGCTGCCTGCCTGCCTACATGGCGCCACATGCATCGCTGGCCTGGGCGCGTGTCGAAGCAAGGCGAGGCGGCGACGGACGGGACAGGCCTCGTTCCCATCCCCGATAAAGCTAAGGGACACCTAAGCGATGCATTAAATGCGTCTTGTCCTGTAATACGGGCGATAAGCTCGCAGCACTGTAGACCTTTCCACCTCCTGTGTGCCACTGTGGCAGCCCCTTTCAACTATAAAAGGAGGCCCATGGCATACTAGAGGGGGATTCGACTATTTTGGGCAAGTTACACCCCGTAGCTAGCTCAAGAACACAAGAACACTCAATCCATCCACCAAAGGAGGACTAGGGTATTACGCATCCTCGCGGCCCGAACCTGGGTAAACGATCTGTGTGCTTCCTATTAGACCTGCTCTTCTCACGACCCCGCGCCCGCCAACCGTAGAAGGGATTCCAGTGATCCCATAGGTGTCGTTTCCACCGACATCTTTGGCGCGCCAGGTAGGGGGCGCAGTTGTGAGAATCTGATCTAGCAGTTAGCCTAGCGGTTCTTCATCGCCATGTCTCCCAAGAAGAAGACAATCACGACGATCGGCTCATCGAGAGCCAAACGGCCCGTGCCAGTGCGGACGAGCAGCGGGCCGGTCGCAGACAGAACCCGAGCCGCGGCCCGCGAGCACTAGCATCGCTCTGGCAGTCAGAGCCTGGCGAGCGGCGTCGTTTGTACGCAAGACAGTGGGCCACACGCCGCAAAATCTAGAGACGGAGCTGGGCCCCTCGCAGGCGGTGCGGGGCCCTCCGGGGTCGCCGCCGTGCCACCCACGGGCGGTGCGACGACCTCCAGGACGCCGACCCCGGCGCCCACAGCGCGCTCTTCCCATGGTGTGCGCGACGAGCAGCGTCACCACGCCGGTGACCCAGGACACCGCCGTGGGAAGAGCCCTGTGCATCATCCGCAGGACGAAGGAGCCCAGCATGCCTGCCGAAGCGCTGGCGAAAATGGCACGCAGCCGCTGGGTCCTGATAGAGCTCCTTCTAACGTGGTTAGAAGTCGAAGCGTGCCACGGTCCACGCAGCTTTCGCCACCACCCACGCCAGCAGAAGCTTTGGCGCGTGCGTAGCTGCTCCTCGACTTCCCTCCTGCCGCGGAGAAGCTCGACGAGTGGAGAGCCACCATCCGGAGCCTCGTCGCCGTCGCCAACAAAGACGAGCCACGGCTGACAGGGCCCTCGGGCCGGCGCTCCGTCGAGCCACCACACGCCAGCGGTGGAAGGACCGGGGGAGCTGTAGCCACAGTGCACTCTCCTCCCCTGCGCCAGCTGCCGCCGGTGCTGGTCCATCGTGACGACGCTGGTGATAACATTTCCATAGCATCGTCCAACCCACGGACCCACCGCGATCAACGCCAAGTTCTTCGGGAGCGAGCCCACGAAGACGCTCGAACCACCATCGAGCGCCGGTGCGATACACGCCACCAGTCGGATAAGCGGGCGGGACCCGCTATGGACCACCCAGCACCGGGGGGCTTCAGCGGCCTACCTTACGAGGTGGGTTGCCCAGCCTTTACCCGTGAGCTGCGGCAGTTCCAGTGGTCGTCCCACCGCACGTTCAAACCCGACGTGGGCGAGAAGTACATCGGCAAGACCCATCCGTCAGAGTTCCTCAGCATCTACACCATCGCGATGCAAGCTACGGGAGCTCGCGACAACAAGGTGCTTGCCAATTACTTCCCGTTGGCACTGAAGCCCAACGTCATGTCTTGGTTGATGCACTTGCCGGCGGATTCCATTTATTCTCGGTCGGATCTGTGCCATGAGTTCATTGGTGCCTTCACCGGAGGCCACCAAGCTCATGGCCAGGCCAGTGATTTGCATATCATTCCCCAGAAGGAAGGGGAAACCCTGCGCAAGTACATCCAGAGGTTCAGCCGGGTGCAGTACAATATCCCCGATGTTCATCCTGCCGCCGTGATTAGCGCGTTCCATCAGAACGTGCGCAACCGCAAGATGCGCGAAGAGCTGGCGATGAACAAGGTCAAGGATGTGGCCGAACTTTATGTTCTGGCCGACAGATGCGCCCGGGCCGAAGAGGGAAGGAAGTACCCCGGCGAGGACGCCGGCGCAGAAACCAACTCCACGGACGAAGACACCACCACCCCGACAAAGAAGGGTCGGCGCCGCAACAGGAAACGCAAGGATAAGATCGTGCTTGCCGTCGAGGGATCCGAGGACGCCGACGCTGCCAAGAAGGCCAAGGCAGACGACCCCGGCAAGGAAATAGCCGGGTGCGCCGCCTGCCGGGCCTTGGCGGCTGCCGACAAGCTAGGGGGCTCCGACAAGCAGTACTGCAAGATCCACCGCACCAAGGGCCACGACCTCCAGAACTGCCGGCAAGTCAAGCTGCTTGCTGAGAAGCAAAAAGCTGAGTATGAGAGGCGGGGCAAGGAGAAGGGCCAGGATGGTGCTGAGGGATCCGGCAAGAAGCGTGGCGGCCAAGGAGGTCGCCGCGGCAAGGATAACCAACAAGAGAGGCCCGCTCGGGGCCGCGACAAGAAGCAGGAAGACGATGATCATGACGAAGACGACGAGTCCGACGAGCATGAGTTCCAGAAGGCTACAGAGGCCATGTGCGTCGATGGTGGGGCCTCGCTGCATACCTCTCACCGCCAGCTCAAGCAGTTGGCGCGTGAGATCACAGCAGCGGAGCCATCATTCGACGCTCAGAAGTCGCTGAAGTGGTCCAGCACGCCTATCATCTTTGACGCCGAGGACCACCCTGACCGCACAACTATGGTCGGGTGCTTGCCGTTGTTGGTTTCATCAACGATATGCAACCTCAAGGTGAATAAGATGTTAGTCGATGGCGGGGCCAGTCTAAAATTGATCTCGCCTGTTGTGATCAAGAGGCTGCAAATTCCTGATGGAGACCTCGAGGAAACGGGCACGTTTCAAGGGGTCAATCCGAGAAGGATTCAGCCAAAGGGGAAGGTCACGCTGCCCGTGACATTTGGAGGCGAGTTGAATTACAGGACGGAAAGGATTGTCTTTGATGTAGCCGAGATCCCCTTGCCCTACAACGAGATCCTCGGCCGCCCGGCACTAGCCAAGTTCATGGCGGCATCGCATTACGCCTACAACACGCTGAAGATGCCTGGGCCGATGACCATCATCACCGTCCCCTGTGACAAGAAGGATGCGCTGATCTGCCGACCTACTCTACTGGGAAGCAGTTGCAGCAGCTGCCGCCAGGGCACTTGCTCCTGCCGCTGAAGCCCCGGGAGGGAAGAAGAAGCCCGGCAAGACCTCTCGCACCCACTCCGGCAAGCGCACCTCTTCAGAGTGTTGTGCTACCGTCGAGGACGTGCCATAGAGCTCCACCGGCAAGAGCAAGAAATCCAGAGCTGCACTACCAGAGACCAAGAGGGTGTCCATCAAGGAGGATGGCACGGGAGGGGCTTTCACCATAAGCTCCACCCTCGACAGCAAATAGGAAAGCACGCTCGTCACTTTCCTATGGGCAAATGTCGATGTGTTTGCATGGCAAGCATCTGACATCCCCGGCGTTCCTAGGGAAGTGATTGAGCACCATCTTGCTGTCTGCCCCCACGCGCGACCCGTCAAGCAGAAGGTCAGGAAGCAAGCTTTGGAACAACAGGAGTTCATCATAGAGGAGATCAGGAAATTGGAAGCGGCAGGTTTGGTGAGAGGAGTGCTCCATCCGACGTGGTTGGCCAATCCGGTGGTGGTGCGCAAGGCAAATGGGAAGTGGAGGCTGTGTATTGACTACACCGATATCAATAAGGCTTGTCCTAAGGACCCCTTCCCATTGCCACACATCGACCAGATTGTTGACTCCATGGCCGGGTGTGATCTGTTGTCATTCCTCGACGCCTACTCGGGCTACCACCAGATCTTCATGACAAGAGAAGATGAAGAGAAGACAACATTTATCACCCCATGTGGTACGTATTGCTTTTTAAGGATGCCTTTCGGGTTGAAGAGTGCTGGCTCGACATTCGCAAGGGCGGTCCAGATCGGTTTTGAGCCCCAGCTACATAGAAATATGGAAGCTTATATGGATGACATAGTGGTCAAAACCAAGGACAAGGCGACCCTTGTACAAGACTTGGAAGAGACGTTTGCCAACCTACGCAAGATCAACCTCAAGCTGAACCCTGAGAAGTGTGTCTTTGGCGTTCCATCTGGCAAACTTCTCGGGTTCTTTGTGTCACAGCGTGCGATCGAGGCAAACCCAGACAAGATCAAGGCTATTGAGAAAATTGAGGCACCCAAGCGGATCAAGGATGTGCGCCGGCTCACTGGCTGTGTTGCCGCCATGAGCAGATTCATCTCCAAGTCCGCTGAGCATGCCCTTCCCTTTTTCAAAATCTTGAAGAAGGCAGGACCAATGGAGTGGACCCCAGAGCCGAGGCAGCGCTGCAGGATCTGAAGAAATACCTTTCCTCCACGCCAATACTGGTTGCACCTAAACCACAAGAGCCGTTGCTGCTGTATCTGGCGGCAACGAATCAAGTGGTCAGCGCCGCACTAGTGGCGCGGAGGGAGGTCGACGAGGAGGCAGTGGCAATGGCAGGACCGGCGGATGGCAAGTCAGAGATTCCCCCGGCAGCGCATGGTGTCGGCAAGGCAAGGCCCTCGGCAGAGTCTGACGCCATCGGGACAGGGCCCGCGCAGCCAAGTGAAGTGGTGCAGAAGAAGAAGATGATGCAGCACCCGGTTTACTTTGTCAGCTCCCTCTTGCAGGGGGCTAGGTCAAGGTACTCCGGTGTGCAGAAATTGCTCTTCGGCCTCCTTATGGCCTCGAGGAAGCTGCGTCATTACTTCGAAGCCCACGAGATCACTTCGTCACCCGCCTCCCGTTGCAACGGATACTGCACAACCCAGATGCAACCGGAAGGATTGTGGAGTGGGCCTTGGAGTTGTCAAGCTTTGGGTTGAAGTTTGAAAGTACTTCGACAATCCAGAGCAGAGTCTTAGCGGAGTTCATTGCAGAATGGACCTCAATGCCCGACGAAGAAATCCAGGAGACCGCTCTCCCCGGCAAGGAAGCGAATCACGACTGGATCATGTACATTGATGGGGCTTTCTCGCTGCAAGGCGCCGGTGCCGGTGTGCTGCTTGTCGCACCCACCGGAGAGCACCTCAAGTATGTGATCCAGATGCACTTCCCCAGGGAGATGTCCACAAACAACACTGCTGAGTACGAGGGGCTGCTTGCCGGTCACAGGACCGCGGCAGACCTCGGGGTGAAGAAGCTCATCGTTAGGGGTGATTCGCAGCTTGTCGTCAGACAAGTCAACAAAGATTATCAGAGTCGATGGAGGCCTACGTAGATGAGGTGAGGAAGCTGGAGGAGCGCTTCGACGGTATACAAGCGGAGCATGTTCCCCGAGCGGGTACCTGTAAAAGCGCGCTGCATTCAAGCCACATGTGGAACCAGGTACGTTCTTGCTTCGTCTAACTCAACCATCCGTCGAACCATCAATGGAGCAGAACAAGCGGAGGAAATCAGGCCCCAGCAAGTACTTTCCCGCTGAGCCCCCAGGGGCCGCCGGCAAGGGTATTGCCGGGATTCTGAGCCTGCCAAAGGGCAGCTGGCTCCGGCAGGGCGCCAAGCCCCAGCCGTAGAGATGGCTGCCCCCATGGCGGAAGAGATGCCTTTGGTCCTTGCCGTCGAGCCCCAGCCTTCGGCATGGGCACAGCATACCGTCCTCTTCCTCCAGACAGGGGAATTTCCTGAGGAGCAGGAAGAAGCGGAAAAAGTAGCCCGTCGGTCTACCTTGTACAAGTTCATCGATCACGTCCTGTACAGAAAAAGACCGAACGATGTGAAATTGAAGTGCATCCCCCGGGAGGAAGGACTGGAGCTGTTGGCAGAGATACATGGAGGCATATGTGGCTCCCACATAGGGTCGAGGGCCCATGCCGGCAAGGCATTCCGGCAAGGCTTCTTCTGGCCCACCGCCCTCCAGGATGCAACGGCACTAGTAACCAGGTGTGAAGCGTGCCAGTTCTATTCGAAGAATCTTCATTAGCCAGCTCAAGCCCTTCAAACAATCCCTCTCTCCTGGGCGTTTTCTGTCACATCCCTAGTTCTGGTATGACCTAGGCTAGCCTTCATGTTTGCATCATGTTTAAAATTCAAATGAATCTGAAATGGGGACATGTGAAAGCCTCAGAAATCTTTTTGAAAATGACCAAGATAAAAATTGCTCCAAATAGGTCCAAGAAAATGCTCATGTTTCTCTCTAAAAATATTGGTCAGAAGTAAAATTCAAACCAATATTTTTAGGAGCACAAAATATTTATTTTGGGCATTTGGAATTAATTCAATATCTATTTGCATTGGATTCATATTTGATATATTTTAAATATGCTCCAATAATTCTGATTTTTGTTGAGGGGCTTTGGAATAATCCTTTTAGTCCCTGCAAAACTTATCAGAAGCAACAAAATTAGTTTGGTTCAAAAACCAAGTTAAAACAAATGTCAGAAATAGAAAACAGAAACAAAATAAGAAAAAGGGAGAAACTTACCTGGCGTCTCCAGCCGGCCCAGCACTGTGTGGCCCACTGGCCCAACCGCCAGTCATCGTCCTCCTGGCGACAACAGAAGGACGAGGGGCACGCGCTCGCCGCCCACGCGCATGGGCGCCACGCCACCTGCCTGCTTGCCCTCCCCCTCGATGCTCTGGCCTCTCTGGACGTCGCCACGACGCACCCCGGGCCCTCTCACTCTCTCTCGTCCTCCTCCCCACCTCCGTTGCCCTCTCCCACGACAGCCGAAGCGCTGCCGTCGCCGCAGCTCACCGCCGACGCGCTCCCCGCCGCCCCCTCGCCCCTCTGTCGATTCCACGAGCTCCGCGCCATCGCCTGCCACCTCTCCGTCAAGCCACGAGACGCCGGAAGCCCTGTGGAGCCGTCACCGCTGTCGTCTTCTTCGTCGGCCGCCCGAGATCGCCGTCGTCGTTCCGGCTACACCAGGCCTCCCCCGAGCTCGCGCACGATGCCATCGAGACCGCTGTGAGCTCTCCTCCGTTTCCCCTCCATCCCCGTGCTCGATTTCGTGCTGTAGCCCCGCTACCCGTCGAAACCGCGAGCGCCTCGCCGCCGGCCATGTCGCCGCCGTGGCCAGGGCCACCGTAGCTAGCGCCCGAGCTTGCCGCCGCGCTCAGCAACCTCCCAGGAGCTTGACAAGCTTGCCGCAGCCCCTGCCATGCCCTGTAGCCTGCTCCCGTTCAAAGCCGTGCTCCGGCCGCCGCCACGAGCTCTGCTCCGGCGCGCTCCGGCCACCCCTCCTCCTCCTACCTGCCCCACTAGACGCGGGAGAGCACGGGCTACGCCCCGATGCTCTCAGCCGCCGCCCCCGTGCCCTGCAGCGCGGACTCCGCCGCGACCAGAGGTCGTCGGCGACGACCTCGCCAGCCTGACGTGCGGGACCGGCCTGCCAGGTGCTTAGCTTAAGGCTAATCACCATTTAACTAAACCCTGACGCTGACAGTGGGCCCCAGCGCCAACTAATCCTAATTAGGCCAAATAAACCCCCTCTGTTTAACACTGTGTCACTGACATGTGGACCCCACACGTCAGGTTTGACTCTGGCTGGCCCGTTGACTCGCTGACATAGTGATGACGTCATGCTGACGCAATTAATCATTTTCTGGATTTTATATAATCAGGAAATTCCAGAAAATTAGCAAAACTTCTAAAATTCATATAAATTCAACCGTAGCTCAGATTGAAATAATTCATATATGAAAAATTATCAGAAAAATTCAATCTATCCATCTGTACCAGTTTCATGCATGATAAACCAACTTATACTTGTTGTATAGGTGAAAACACATCAATGGCATTTCTAAATGTTAAATTTGGAGTTGCATTTGAACCCTTGGTTCAAATGGACTTCATTCAAATAGAATGCTAGATGCATTAGCACAAACAACATCACATCCACATGCCATGTTCATGCATCATATTGTTGCATATGTTGTGTACTGATTGCCGGCACCGTCCTTCTCGATAGGTCCTGCTCCAGAGAGTGTTCCAGAGTACCTGTCTGTGAAGCAGTGCCCCTCTGTTGATCTACCAGGCAAGCGAACCCCCCTTGTTCATTCCGATACAATCCCACTCTCTCGCTCCTGCTCTCTTTTATTGCATTAGGACAACAACGATTCAACTGCTACTTTATGCTGTGGTAGTTGAACCCATTCCTCTGCATGACCTGTCATTGCCACAGTAAATATTTGAAACCCACTAGCATGTGTAGGAGTTGATTGAGCCATGTTGTGTTCCTACCATGACATGCCTGCTATTGCTTAGAGTTGTGTCAGGTCTGATTCATTGGGAATGAATTGGAGTGTTACGATATGTTCTGGTGCTGAGAGTTAAGTGTGTGAACAACATTTGGTAAAGGTAGTGGTGAGAGGCCATGTAGGAGTACATGGTGGGTTGTCTCACTACAACCGTCCTTAAGCACTGAGTTCTGTATATGTTGTCCAATGACTAGCTACTATCACGCATTGGAATGCTTAAGTGCCCCTCTCGACTTATTAACCAACTTGATCTCGGTCCAGGAGTTGCAAATAGTTTCTGGTGTTTGTAGGTAGTGTTAGTAGTCTACCAAGTGGCACCCGGCCAGGTGGGCTTGGGACAGACTAGGCACAAGTGGCACGGTGTATGTAACACCCCGGATGTAACTTTCCATATTTGTAACTCCAACTCTTGCCATTTTCGGCTATGTGTTATGATATTCCCTCCGTGGTCGGGTTTTGTCTTCCGTTTTGAATTTTGTTCATGTCTTGCATTTTATATCATGTCATCATGTGCATTGCATTTGCATACGTGTTCGTCTCATGCATCCGAGCATTTTCCCCGTTGTCCGTTTTGCAATCCGGCACTCCCATCTCCTCCAGCGCACCCCTCTTGTTTTCTTTCGTGAGCGGGTGTCAAACATTCTCGGAATAGACCGAGGCTTGTCAAGTGGCCTTGGTATACCACCGGTAGACCACCGGTCAAGTTTCGTTCCATTTGGAGGTCGTTTGGTACTTCAACGGTTAACCGGGCATCCGCAAAGTCCATTTGTGTGTTCCAGCAAAACCCCCTCTCTAAAAAGCCCAAAACCCAGGAAACTCTCTTCCATGCTCTAGGTCGTTCGATCACGATCGTGTGGGCGAAAACCGCACCTCATTTGGACTCTCCTAGCTCCCTCTACCTATATATATGCATCCCCTCCCGAAATAATACGCAGATCAAACCCTAGCATTTTTCCCCGCCGCCGCCGGACACGTCCGGTCCGCGCCGGACAAGTCTCCACCGACGGCCGCAGTGAAC